>NC_142493.1:31561217-31871139 GCF_965113065.1 Corylus avellana | reverse complement strand
TTTGCTTGTATAAGACATCACCTTTAAACTCATTCTTTGTTGGTTTTCATACATAAAATTCCAGGATCTCGATTTGTATGAGTTCACGCATTTTAACAAATTTATCTTATGAAGTTCAAATTTATAGTGCACACTTAAACAGCCAAGTCGCGTATGCCACAAAACTGTATCATCACTATCTGATTATGCTAAAGTGGAAGTTGTAACTCCATCTGTAATTATATTCCCAAGTAACTTGTACAAATTATCAATTTTCTCACATTTCACTACCAAATTGTCTAAAATTGTCCATTAATATCAATCAAGTTTAACTTGCCCATGAACAATATGTAATAAACATCATCAAATGTCAAATCACAATCCTGAATAACATCAAAGACGCATAAGAAAAACATGTTTTCATATGGTGAACTTGGTTATTCCATAAAAAGATTGATAAATCATTGTTAATAACATGCAATGGGTTTCTTGTCAAAAGACAAGGCATAAAGTCATGCTGATGCAACATAGATATAATATATGATAATTGAAGTAAACATGTCTTAATTTAACTATGTAGTGTCTACTGAAGCCCTTAAACCTTTTTGATAGAGTTTGAGTTGTCCCGTGAGACTTTTAGTATAACACTGATGCTGCATATCATCATTGCTAGTGGTTCAACCAGATATGGTTCCGGGTGATCCACACCACTAATGATGCCGTTTATTATGACCACCACCCGTACGTGATTGTGTCGATCATCTATAAAACCATTAGATTTAAGGCCAAACAACAGAAAAATAAATGATGGACCATTGGGTCTTCCTCATGTAATGGTAAGCCTATGGTTGCATGCTATCTATCCATAACACGCTATCACTACAAAAAAAAATGGGAGTTTCTGACGTGGCAAACAGTGTCTTTTTTTTGCCACGTCAGTAATTACTGACGTGCGAATTAGACACGTCAGCAAAATTATTTTCTGACGTGTCCAAGTTCACACGTCAGGATTTACTAACGTGGCAAAACTTGACGCGTCAGTAAAAATTTAGCCAAATTTAATTTTGACGCAATTTTTTTAATTAGAAATAAAAATTATTAATTTCTGACGTGTCAAAACGACACGTCAGAAATTTTTATTTCTACAATTATTATTATGTTTATTATTATTATTATTATTATTTTTGTTTTCTTTTGGTTTTTTGTTTTTGTTTATACAACTTATTTAATATTTATATACTTCAATATGCCTAATGCATGTTAATTACTTAATTTTATTATTTTAAGGAGATTCCAAAATATTGAACGAGCTAAATTATAGGATAATGTACGTTATATATCCTTAATTTAGGTTTGACGTACACGTACATGTCATTTTTATAACTTTGATTTGGAAAATTTGCTTTACAAAACCAATCATTCCAAAACATATTATATATATATACATAAACATGTCGATATACTATTTTTGTATAAAATGTCATTTTCAATTAATTTGGAGATATTGGAACTTCAAGGGATGAAAACACAAAATCTTTTGTGATTAAATACTATATATTAATTTACAAACCTTTTTTCTTCTTCTTTGATTTTTGAAAAATACTTAGATTAATATTAGAACCTTTGCTATAATTAAGTTAATTACAATATATTATATATTATACTTACAATAATTAAATACTATATACTTAGAATATTATATTTATAGGATATAATTAAGTATATATATTAACGTACTTAATTATATATATCATACAATTATATTTATAAATATAATACAATTATATAACTTAATTATATATATATATATATATATACATATATACTGACGTGCCAAGCTGGCACGTCAGGCGTTCCTGACGTGCCAGCTTGGCGCGTCAGGCGTGGCCTTGGGAAGGCCAGCGCCTGCTGGCCGTCCCATCGGCCACGACTTGCAGGCCGGCTTGCTTTTAAATTTGGGATTTCTCCCATTTTTTTTTTTTTTCCCTCCAGACCTCAGCTCTCCCGCCGGCCTGCCTTCTTCTTCCCTCCCATTCTTTTTTTTCTTCTCTCCTCCGGCGCCCACAGCTCCCTCTCCCGCGCACTCTCTCTCTCTCTCAGCTCTCTCTCCTGCGCTCTCTCTCTCTCTCAGCTCCCTCTCCCGCGCTCTCTCTCTCTCTCTCTCTCTCTCTCGCTCTATCTCTCTCCAGCTCACGTGACGTGCTCCGGCCATCTCCATCACTTCGCCGGCCGGCTGAAACTTCTCCGTCGTCGATCAACTCCAGCTCGATCTCCTGTAGGTATATATATATATATATATTTTGTCTTGTTTAATCAAATTTATGTTTTATTTGGTCATGAATCCGTATGATGTTTGGTTAATATATATATTGGATTGATCGAGCATTTGTGAGTAGGTATTAATTGATGGAGGTGTTTGTTTTTTTTTTTTTGCTTGAAATGTTATTTACTTATTGTACGTTCGTTGTATATGCACATGCATGCATGCAAGATGATGTTTCTGATGATAGCTAGGTTTTTGTTTCATAATATAATAGTTTTTAAAATGTCGCCGGATTGTTGTTTTATTTTTTTTATTTTTTGTTTGTTTAGCTGAAAAATGTTGGCTTATTAATTAGTAAATAATTTATACAACATTATTTAATTTCAATTTTAATCATTTGACCTTCTAATTAAGTACGTGTAGCACGTAGTGATAATTATAGAGATTTAATTCCATACTTTGTTTAATTAATACTTAAATTGAATGAGTCTTAATATTGAGACGTACATTAAATCTCTTATTAATTTGTAAGTTATACATGAATATTAATTAAATAGAGACAGTACTCCAAATGAATACACACTTTAATTGGTACTATCCCCTTATTTTTTCTAACAAATTCATATCCATGAATATTGGATATGAATATTAATTAAATAACTAACCCAGTTCTTTAATTATTTTAGGGTCCTCGATCATATATAACAAATGCACACACTACTAGGTATATATTAATACCTATATATTATCACGAAGTTTGCACTTTTGAATTGCAAAACTGCAAACATTGTGAAACTTATAGAGACTCCAAATAAATACACACTTTGGTACTATCCCCTTAATTTTTCTAACAAATTCATATCCATGAATATTGGAACTTCATATTAATTAAATAACTAACCTAGTTATTTAATTATTTTAGGGTCCCCATATATATATATATAATGCATGAATATGCATTATATTTGCACATAAAAAATTTAAACCTATAAGATAATGTATATATAGGTTTATATTTTTAACGTGGTTGAAATATTTAGGTTTATATATATGCATGTGCTTGAAATGAGGTATATATTTTTTAAGTTTTTTTATGTTATTTGTATAGATTGACGGAAAAATTGCTAGAATTATTTGCAATGATTGATGGATAAATTGTATATCAGGTTAATTGTAATCCAAAATTCGGGTATAGTTCCAAAAAAACTAAAGAAAAATATATTGGGGGGTGGAAAAGAATTTAAAAAATTAACCAAAATTTCTGACGTGTCAAATTGTGACACGTCAGAAAAATTTCTGACGTGTTTAATTTGACACGTCAGAAAAAAATTTCTGACGTGTCAAATTGTGACACGTCAGAAATTTCTGACGTGTTATAAATCAACACGTCAGAAATTTTCCATTTCTGACACTGATACTATTCACGCGCGAGACACGTCAGGAACACCACGTCAGGGACGTTTTCTGACGTGTCCGACTGCCTGACACGTCAGAAACAGTACGTCAGAAAAAAAAATATTTCTTGTAGTGTATGTCATATGATACAATTAATTTTTGTCTTTTATATACATGCATTTATAAAACTCACACGATTCGACTTTCTTTTATTCGATCATCTCCTATTTACACATAAATAGAGTTCACATAATTTTAAATTGTATTTCATGTAAGCAGTGAGTATGCATGTTTAATACATAAAATAATCATGCTATATGGAATCTTAATTAATAACAAATATCCATATCGACTTCATTTACTCATCGTGGTCGTGAAGATCTCCTTGGTATACGTCTTGACAGTTTCTAAGTTCAAAATCTATGTAATTAAGGTAATATCATTAGTCCTTATTTAAGTTAATTAAAAACATTCTTAAATCTAAAAGTGCACAAAATAGGCCTTCTACCCAATTAGCTAGCATCGATCATTCAATAAAATCATCGATTGATCGAGCAATCGGGTCGATCGTTTGATATTCTATTAGAATTTCTATTTTCTAAAGAGTCCTAATTAACTACACTCTATTTGGATGAGTAAAATACCGAATAATCTTAGTATATATCATTACGCGTGGCTTTTAATTAAACAAGGCAAAATCGGCTACTCAACTCAACTCCTCACATAAATATGTAAGGAAACTCCGAAACCAACACATGAAGTCAAGAAGTAATGGGCCCGCCGACTTTATGATGGATTTACGTCACACTTGAACATGTTTTTATTTTTATTTATTTTTTGTGTGTGTTTTTATTTTGTTATTTATTTCAACGCAGACGTAGGCCAGAACGTTATTATTTACCTTGCAGAAACAGGGGAGAATGACGAACTTTGTTTGGAAAGAGTGTACAATTGAAGATGGTTTTTTTTTTTAACACAATTGAAGATGCTTTAAATGGATGGGCTTTAGTGCACTTTGTTTTTCGTCAGGCTACTGTCCCGATGGTAGCAGCTTTCAGTTAATGTCCCTCATGGAGTCATGGAACTCTAGCTATGGGAGACATCTATCTTCCTGCTTTACATATTAGAGATCCCATTTTGTATTTTACAGATCATTTAAAAATAATAATAATAATAACTATTAAATATGTAGAATTCATGCAAATATAGATGTGAGTTCTACGGATTTCATAGTTAAAATTATATGAAAAATGAATGGAAGAATATGAAATACCAGGTGATCCCAACATATTATTGTAACTTGTAATCCTAATTTCAAAAATTAATAAGGTATAAAAAAAAAATAAATAAATAAAGAGGAAGAAAGGGTAAACTTACTTGCACTAAAAGAGGTGAATTTAAAGAGTTGAAAAATAAGATATGGATATTGTAAATTTTTAAATTTGGAAGTTATGATTATAAAACTTATACGTGGAGGTGTAGATTAATTAATGAATTTCTCAAAAAGAAAAGGAAGAAAGGTAGAACCCATTCCATCGGTTCCAGTTTTTCTGGAGTTTGTTGGCTCTTGAAAGAGAAATTTTTATCTAATTTTAACAAAATTTATAATCTGGAGTTTGTTGATTCCTTGAAAGAGATATATATATATATATATATTTTAATTTTAACAAAATTTATCCCTAAATTTAATAAAGTGAATTTAATTTTCTTCTGATCAATTTTAATTTTATTTAAAAAAGCCTATCGTAAATAGGGTTACCAATTTAACCTGCAACTCGTGAACACGACATGTAATTCTAGAGTTAGGGTTTAGGTTAAATGGGTTTCAGTTGTGTTCAGGTTTGACATAAATGGGTTCGCTTGTTAACCGGGTTCACGGGTTGACACATTTATACAATATATATTTTTTTTAAGTAAATTTTAAGTTTAACTTAATTTATGGTTGACAATTTAACCCATAACCTGCAAATTTGACACATAATTTTAGAATTAAGATTTAAGTTAAACAAATTTCTGGTCATAAACAAGTTACATGTTTAATAAACGTGTGGTATTGAAAAAAGGAAAAAACATAAAGACAACGTGGGGTAGTAAGCATGCCAGTATTGTCGTGGTACTGGTAGTAATTATTGTCTACATGTCTGCGTATCCTCCCTCGTAATATGTATCTCTGAATATGGGACCCCTTCACTAATGTTGCAGTGGTTTGTACAATTAATATATAAATCAGTGGGCTCAAGCAAAGAACTTATTTAGGGCCGGCTGGAAATTTTGATTTTTTATGGGAGTCTTTTTTATTTATTCTTTGAAAAATAGATTTAAGAGTATAAAGTCCTTACATTATCAGAAAACATAAAGTTCTAATAAATCATAGTCAAAACTATAAGATTATAACATCATAAAAACAAATATTAAAATATTAAAATCTAATCATATCTATGACTTCAACATCCGCTAATTCATGTTCAAACTTCAGTTATATAGACTCAATCTAATACATAGGTAGCCTATATTCCCAACATTTATTTTCTTGGTCATAAGGGCAAAACCCTCACACCGAAACTAATTATCCTCAACCCAAAGGTCAGGACAAAAACATTCACCCCGATACCACTCATGAAAATAGATCTAAGAAGAAGTTAAATTCTTATTTAAAAAAAAACAAAAAAACAAAAATGCAATAAAAAACCAAAAAAAAATTACACCAATCGAGGCAAAAAGCCCAATCGATTCTAAGGGGGCGAAGAATGGGACAGCACAGTGTAGAGTGGACGGAGACAGTGCAAATAAGCATATAGATGGCCGGAGCAATTGGACTAGCCAAAAAAACTAAAAAAATAAACAGAAAAAATAAAGGAAAAAAACAAGAAAGAGAGGGGGAGGAAAGAAGATTGGGGAGTAGGGGGGAGGGCAAAGGGAGCTCCCTCCTCCCCACTGGTCTAGTTTTTTCTCTGAGAAAACCTAGGGCCGGCTAAGGTTTTAAAATGTTGATGGGCCGGCTTGAAATTACCTTTGAGAGATGATCATATAATATTTGTCTATAAAAAAATAAAAATGGCTTGGATCCGTTCATGCATGATAGATGGAGTAGTTGCACGCATTAGCATTTCATGCTTTATTCACCGTTGGACAGACTATTAAAAATTTAAAGTAGCTTTAAATGACCATGTTGTTAAAATAGGCCACATCAATTAATTCTTACTTTTCTTGTGTCATAAATTCCTTCGTGTGTAGTTCTTATCTTTGGTATCTCCTCCGATCTGGACAAACGATACGCATCATTTATAGGGTTAATAACTTTTTTTGGTACTTGAGTTTTAATATATATATATATATATATATATATTTTCTTAAATTTTAAAACATGACAAATTTAGTACTTCGGATTTTGGAAAAGACCGAATCACCAACTCCATTAATTTTTGTCCATTCCAATTAACGGCAGTCCACGTCATATGTTCTTATATCGCAACACATGTCCTAAAAATAATATAAAATAATAATAAATGGCAGTCCACCACCATTTATTTTAGCTAAAATTTTTTAAAAGAATATTTAGGGCATGTATGTATACAAAATGATCATTCCTTTAGAAATAGGAATAGTTATTATTGGAATACAATGAGTTAAAATGGAATTCCTAATCATATTCTTTAGTTTTAGTTTGATTACCACACAAATTTTATTGGAATTGAGTCAAAAAATCTAAAATTTATAAAATAAATAATATACATAATTGTTTTAAAAAGAACACCAAAACAGTCTTTGGTGGAACCATTTCGAAGCAAGGATCTCGATTGCGTAATTAATCGTTAACTTCCTTAGCCGCAATCCGGCACGAGTTCGAAATAATGATACGAAGCGAATGCTAATTAAGTAATTATACCTTAATAATGTATTTCTATCATCTATACAAACTTAGAGCCTCTAGAGTTGAGACAATATCGAATAGGGATATGTTAGGTATTCTCATTGTGTTTTTCTAGTATCCTCTTGATCTTATGTGTATATTATTTTCTAAAAAAAATAAAAAAAGAAACTGATTCTTATTTCTCTCACCTGGTTTTTAGAAAATAATATTCACCTAGAATCAGGATGACACTAGGAGAACACAAGAAAAATACATAGCATTCCCATATCAAATATACTATAGACAATACTAAACATAAATCTGCCACTACAAGCCCTTTGCTCAACATTCTCGACATTGCGAACAACTCTAACTTGTATTTTTAATAAGGGTAAATATATCATAAGTCCCTGAGTCAACTTGATAAAACTGAAAAATTTCTAGTTTTATTTATTTTTTAGACTTTTTACTCATTGGGTTAATCGAAATGCTAAATAAATTCTCACCGTTAAATTTTTGTAACACCCATTAGTCATAATTAAAACGCACCGTTTTGTCACGTCAGCATAATAATTTTTTTATTAATTTAATTTAAAAATTAAATATTAAAAAAAATTGAATAGGTGGCCAGCGATGGGGCTGCCACCCTTGGCCACCCCCAACCCCTATGGGGTGGCCGCAAGCCACCCCAGGGGTGGGCAAGGGGTGGTTTGCCCCATGCTAGCCACTCCTTCAATTTTTTTTTTTAATATTTAATTTTTAAATTAAATTGATAAAAATTTATTATGCTGACTTGGCAAAACTGTCTGTTTTGATAGGGACTAAAGGGCATTACAAAAATTTAACGGTGAAAATTTATTTGCCATTTCGATTAATCCAGGGAGTAAAAAGTCAAAAAAAAAAAACCTATGAATTTTTTTATTTTGACGGGTTGACTCATGAACTTATGATATATTTACCCTTTTAATAAATCAGCTAAATTGTAAAACACCGAGATGTTTGATGAGTGAAGAAGTAACTATTTAAGTCAACGACTTAGTGAATAGTCCAAGAATGAAACTTAGCCAATGCAATGAGTTTGGATTAATATAAGTAATCAAAAGATTGTATACTCCAAAATTAATATGCATTTTTAAGAAAACAGTATTGCTCATGTTATTACGCCATTACAGAAAATGAGTATGTTATGAAAATGGTTAGGGCATAGTTTCAAAGACAAGGCATATGATATTTTAGTGCACAAAAACATGCTAATGAAGTATATATGATACTAATAATAATCATTTGTAACTTATGACCTACCTTCGTTTAATAATCTATTTGACCCTTTAACCCTTTTTTTGATTGGATTTGTGTGTTCCAAGTGACCTCTGGGTATAACATTGGTGCTCCGGTGAAGCACAATAGCAAGCCACCGTTTGTGGCCCGACTGGGTTCGACTCTAGGGGATCAACACCACTAACAATACTGCAAAGAATAACCAACATCATAAAAGTGAACCTGTTACAAACTTGCTATTGAATCCAAAGCCAACATCATAAAAGTGAACCTGTTACAAACTTGTGAGCCTATACACACCGCATTTTTTTTTTTTTTTTTTGGGGGGGTGGTGGGTGGAAGGGTTTGCCTTGTTCCCAGTGGGGCTTTGAATGGTAATGTGGTGGGTGGTACTCAGTCAAGAACTAGCATGGGCCTTGTGCAAGCCCGTTATAATGACCCAAGAACTATTGGGCTTTCCT
The DNA here is from genome assembly GCF_965113065.1 of Corylus avellana. Classification (NCBI taxonomy): domain Eukaryota; kingdom Viridiplantae; phylum Streptophyta; class Magnoliopsida; order Fagales; family Betulaceae; genus Corylus; species Corylus avellana. Next base: position 31,861,913 of record NC_142493.1, on the reverse strand, counting down.
TAATTTTACTTTTTCAATTCATTTATTTATAAATTAAGAGAAATGATAGAGATACACTTTAAAAACACAACTTTAACTCAATTTTTCTCTTATATTTTTATTTAAAAATAAAAAATAAAAAAATAAAAAATATTTGGTCTTTTTTTATTTGGTATTTTAAAAAAATAAAATGGTATTTTTCTTCAAAATGACCATTTAAAAAAAAAAAAAAAAGACAATTTTTCCGAAGAAAAATACCAAATAAAAAAAAAACCTCATAGCATATTATTACTTCATAATTTTTTATTTACTTTTTTTAAAAAAAAAATACCAAAATTGAGCCAAAGTTGTGTTTACATCGTTCCTAGTAAATTAACTATCTTTTCCAATTCGTTTGCTTGTCCATTTTCTATTGTAAAACATGTTCAATTAGGAAGACGTCACACGTGGCAATACCTTTACTTTCTATATTCCGCCACGTGGATGCGTCGAACTTCATTTTCCGCCACGTGGATGCCGTCGAATATCATTTTCTTTATTAATTAGCAAAAAGACAATTAACACGATCGGTAATTACTCCACAGTGCACAGCTTAAACCCCCACCCCTCTCTCTCTCTCTCTCTCTGAAGGTTTGCTTAAGATTTTGCAACGAGTTCAGAGTAGCTGATTCTGCAACAAGTTCTCATCGCAATGGTAAATTGGATTCCAACTTATCATTGTTTATTGCTTTTATTATGATTAATAATACTTTGAGATTGCTTATTTATTTATTAACTGAGTATGGAATTTGGATAAACCAATATTAATTCCATTTTGTGTTTGAGAAAACTAAACATTTAGGTTGAGAGCCGATGTCAAATTCGAGTTACACAAGTCGAAATTCTATATTGCTATTTTCGGGGATTATGTGCTTGTTTAAATGTCTCTGGAACGTATCCAGAAGAACAGAAAGTAACAATATTACGTTATATGGACAAACTTCCATAATTATTTATGTGGGGTTTTCAAATATCATCAATTATACATGAACCAAATTTATAGATCATGATAATGTATAATTGATGTGCAATATATTATATGTGCAATATTCATGAATCAGTATAACTTATCTCAAAGAAGTTTTGCTTTTCGTGAACACTCCCTTATTACCCAACAAAAAGAAAATCTCATCTCCAAAATTGTTATGCAATTACATTTTTAATGAATCTCTAATTCTTAATTAGGTAAGGTTTAGGAATTGATTTAATCCCAAGGGGTTGTCCCAAGTGGTGAAGGACTTAGTCTTAAGGTTTGCTCATTTTCCAGTTAGTTCTGTGTAAAGAAATTTCAAAAGTGCGATGCACGAGATCGAAATTTATTCTGTAGGACTGGGTCCAAAAGGCCCTGCCTTAGAGAGGTTCGGTTTGGACATAGCAACCATAGTTATCAGCTATGGTTGCTGATCACTTTATCTTTGATTTTAACAAGGCTTTCCTAGCCAAGCTATTCTAGGTCAACTGCCAATGCCAATTACCATCTTGCCTTTTTCTTTTTTCATCATGCTCCATAACATTTCTATCTGGTGTAGGAGCTCCTCTTGAAGTATACCGTTCTGTATTGCTGGGACGTGTTGCAGCAGCGGTGGAATTTCGTGGGGATAAGACTCCCCAGTTCTTCATGTTACGCCTGGGCTGGGTAGTGCGACTCTGCTGCTTAATTCTCAAAGCCAATTGATGGGCTTCCTCGACACTAGCAAGGCGTACTGTGGTAAGATCTTTACTGATGTCATCTTGCAAGCTAGCTTTATACCTTGCATTAGTTTGCCTCTCTGTTTCAGCAATATGACTTCGAATACTCAGCTTGTAGAATTTATCGGTATAATGTTGCTTTGAATACTCAGCTTGTGGAATTTATTGGTATAATCTTCCACATATGAGCCTCCTTGACGGAGAAACAGCAACTCTTCGAGTAGGGACTCCTCATAATTGATGGGGAGCTATTTTTCTTGAAGCTTTGAGTTTCATCTCATCCCAATCAGCAATTGGACATTGCCTAAGACGATGGAGCTGCCCCTCGATGCTTTGCCACCAAACTCGAGCTTGCCCCTTTAACTTCATTTTAACAAAGCCAACTCATCGCTCCGCTGCCAGCCCAGACCACTCAAAATAGTCTTTTTAAGGACGTGATCCAGTCTTGAAAAGCATATGGATTTAGTTTGCCATGGAAATCTGGCACGTCTATCCGAACTCGTTTTGTAGCATCATCCATGCGCCCATCAAGACTTTCTTTCCATTCCAGGAATGGTGTCTTAAACCTCTAATGCGGTACTCCTTCATGTGTATGGGAACGGGGAATGAATCTAGACCTTTGGAAGGGGGTATTGTACGTCTGGTGTGGATTCTCTCCATTGTTGTGATCCCCTCCTTCTGAAGTTTCTTTTTGCAATCCATTCTCAACATCATCTTCTTTCTTGTTCTCACCAAAGCCTTCAGGTTTCTCAAACATATGGATCCACATAGTGTCCACACGTTTGGATAGAGACCCAAGTTGTTGGGCTACGTCCAGCAATAAATCATCTCACTGCTGCTGGGTGAGACGGGACACACTGTAAGGTCTACCACTTTTTGGGTACTCATTTTTGGGAAAGTAAGCACGACAAGGAATCTTTGGCTCTGATTCCAAATTGACCCAACAAAAGTTGAACCATGCAAAGAACAGAGGACCGGCAGTGAAAGCAGTAGCATGAACAGTATAGTTTCACTACTGAGTAAAGCGACGACTCATCTAAAGAATGTTGGGGAATTTCCAATAGTTTGCATAATCATCATAATGCTCGGTTACATCCTTTTCTAGGCAATGGCCTTCTTATTGATAAACTATAACAACCGTAAACAATAGCATCCTAAATAAACTTAAATAAATAGAACTGCAGGTAGTTGAGAAGAACACAACTACTTATTGAAATCACAAAGCTTCACAAAGCTTCATGCTGGTCTGTGACTTCGTGATCTTGAGCTCCATCCCAGGAGCCAGTGGATAAATGATAGCAGAGAAAATATTCTGCATAACAAGTATTCTGGTGGACTCCGTCAGTGAGTGGTAGTGCAAAGAATAACAAGAAAGTAATAACTGCATTGACATGATGTAGGGGCAAAATAGGAGGACATATGAAGTCTAAAATGGTTGGTCAAGTGTAATGACTGCTGCATTAAGGAGGAGCAGTTTGATTCATCTTTAGGGTGGTATATGGGCAAGGGAAGGCAGGAAAAAATGTAGATTGAATCAAAAGGGATAAATAGGGGGTCCGTTTGGTAAAGAGTTTTGTTGTGAGTTTTTTTGTTTGAATAGTAGTAAGAAGTGATTGATGTGATATAAAAGTGAAAGGAGATTTGAATTTTTTGGGAGAGAAAAGTGAAGATGGTTGTTTGGTAATAGGAAAAAAAGAGGTCGACTTTTTCGGGAGAAATGAAAGAAAGAGGAGGAGTGTGTTGCTAAACATAGCCATGATATCCTGTTGGTAGCAGTTGGAATGATCTCAGATGGAGTTGGTTTCCAATTATGGATTTGATTGGCCTGACTTCAAATATTTGGGACAGAATGCTTTGTTTGAGTTTACGAGTAATGCGGTGCCTGTGGCACCTTTCAAACCTTAATGCTTTATGAACGTGAATTGGTCATTTTTTGGGTCCTTCTTATTAGTTAGAAAGCCATGCTGGTTATTAATGGTACTTGGACTTTAAATTCAAATCTAGTAAAAACTGAGTTTCAGAAGAATTTTGGGTGTTTCTTTAGTTATCTGTTAAAAGTATTTGACATGTAACTTTTGTTTGACATCAGATCCTTCTATCCTATTTTATGCTTTACCTTAGAAAATACCGGTGCTATGTTCCATTTATGGGGTTGTGTTTATACACACATGGAGATGGAGTGTAGCCAAGGGATAGAGTACCAACCTTTGCTTTGTAGCTGAATTTGACACATTCTACTTTTGTGTTATGATCTAGAGTGAAAAATAGTTTGATTGAACAATTATTGAGATATGTTGACATACACCAATACTATACATTTATCTTACAAGTGAGATCCTGCCCATCTTCTAAAATTTCTTATGTTACTGCCTTCTGAAACTGCCATTCCGATCCCAGTCATTCCACCATGCCCAATACCTACATAATACAATCTCCATTTATCTACGTTGCCTTCCATCTGAACCAGACATGGGGATCCCACTCCTTTATTATCCCATCCATCTTTTTCTGAAGGCTTAACAACTGGGTCTTCTTGAAGCCTCTTCCAATTCTTCAGTCCATCTGGAGATACTGCCAGCCCAATACTCCCCGTCCCATCTGCAGAAACACCCTCATATGCCATCAAATAGTTTCCTTCTCTGTGGGTTCTCACCACACATGCATTCTTGACCCCAAGCTCATCAAAAGAACCATCTGACCCCCCTCCCATTATCTTCCCCAGCTTCACCCATCTGATACCATCTCTGGACCTTGCAATTCCAAGAGCAAACTGCCCATTTTTGACATCAAATGAATGATAATACATCCTGAGATCATCATTGCTGTGCACAACAACCTGAGGTGCGGCAATAAACAAAGAATCCCACTCCTCGTCAGATCCCACATCTAACAGTGCTCCGCTATGATGATCCCCTTCAATTCTGGCCCAATGCCTACCATCCTGACTACATGCCAGGCCTGGCAGAGACTTTGAAATTTTGCCAATTCTATGACATGCATCTTTCTTGTCTCCACTCTGAACTCTTTCTGGGTTTTGTAACATGTTTGGATCTCCTGGTAAGTTAGCTTCTTCAGAACTATATCCTGTATAATAAAGCCAGTAAACAGCACTGTACATTGGGCTGGACATAATAACCATCTCAGAAGGCCTAATGCTCTCTGTGTCAAAAGCCCACCAATTCTTGCTGCAATTCATCACCAAACCTGCATCCCCACACGATCTAACATGTTCTGCCCCTCTTTCCCAGTGGATTCCGTTGCGCGAGACTGCTAATCCAATGGAATCGGAAGTGTTGGTACCGTCAGACCTTCCATGGTACCACATGTACCACCTTTCCTCATTGTCTCCTATGAATCTTTTTACAACTGGTGAGCCAATTTCTTTACCATCCCAGGAGTTTTTGGGACCCAATTCAAGCACCAGACCTCTTGAACAAGTAGATGTGAGTGCTTGATTTGGTGTGGGAGTTGCCAAATGTTGAGATTTTGAACTTGAATCCCGTTCAATGGCAGGATTCCTATTCGTTGCATTGTTGCTGTCAATGCCTGGTTTTGTAGAGCACTGAGTGAGAAAGAATGCGCTGTTTCTAGACTTGGGACATGGACCTCTTTGGTGGCTTGGAAAGTTACTGCACAACGATGTGCTAGAGGCATAAAGAGCAAGTGTTTGTGGTTGTGTAGAAAGCCATGGAGATTGGATTAGATTTGTTGCATTCATCATTCTCCCTAAAGAATGAGATGGAAGGGAATTAACTGTTCTGATCCTTGTGATTGCTGCTGTGTCTATTATAGGACTACAGGGGGGCTGAAAGGAAATTGGATTGATATCAATGGCAGAGTCAAATACAAACTGCTTGGTGCCACATTCGTGTGGCTTTTATATGTGGTAGAGATTTTCTTTTAGGGCTATTTTGAAAATTTGCCCACGATTTTCTGTATCTATAGATAAACCCTTTCATAATGCAAGTTCTATTCAAGTACATCATTGACCTCTGAAGCATGCATGATTATTACTTGTTAATCTCTTTTAACCTGAAAGTCTAGTGTAAAAGAACATTCTATTATGCATTGAGCAAACATTGACTTAGAGTTTGTGAAATGTGTTATTCCAATGTTTTACAAAGGGTAAATATTGTTAAAACTTCAGATTCTGTTAAAGGTATTAAAAAATGCCAAAATGCTAGGGTTCATTCAGAAATTTGTTAAAACATTGCTTGTACGTTAAGGGGAATAAGAAAATTCCTTACATTTTTCGTGGTCACTCTTTTAGCTAACCCTATCTGCTATTCTTCCTCTGATTTTGGTAGCTCCCTTCACCAAGTGATAAATATTGGGTGCTTCTACCTTTCAAATGGCCAAGGCAAGACCTTAGTTTGGGTTGACTTGGTTAGATAACTCTGCCTTAGTTAAAAACTTGGCCTCTTGATTCAACTAAGAAGAAACATTCATTATGTGCATAATATTTTGCTTAGTTGGTATGAAAAACGTTTCACATGTCTCTAGATCTTGTATGAATTATAATAAACAAATTATTATCTGGCAAGTGTGATTCCCTAGAAGTTAGTTTGAAACCAATAGCAACTTGGTTCTTTTACCCTTCTCTTCTCTTTTCTTTTCTCATAGTGAGAGAAGACTACTATTGTTAATTGCTGGAAAAAGAGAATAAAATTGACAGAAGAACATATAATTAAGAAGCCAACTTTAATATGCTTATATTTGTTTTCTCTTGGTTGTAATTATGAACAAATTGTGCAACAAGCTTCTCATGCCAAATTCAGTGCGTAAATTTGTTGCATCATGCATAGCTATGTTCATGTCAAGTCTTCTGAACCACTAGACCATTTACAATTAGAAATAGCTTAATACATGTGCTTTTTGTTGAGGACAGAGGTTTCTGGACCCATTTATTCTGGATGGATCACATCACACTTGAAGTTTCATTGTCAAATGTATTAAAATTTTGAAATGGTACTTTATTTCATTTGAACTCTGAGCAAAATTATGATTAAGACAAGATGATATTTGTTTTCCCCTGTTATTAAAAGCATTATTTAAATCAATAAAAAAATTGTATTTATAAAATCTTGTTAGTACAAGATATATTTTGTTCTCATTCTTTCTCTGGTACTCATTTCATTTTACTTGTTAAATTGTATACTGCATGGACATAGTGTTAATTGAAAATTTTGTGTTGGTAATGATGAATGATATGGACATGTTGTGGGTATTTAATGGTTTGTGGGAACTATTTGTTTTCTAAAGCTTAAATACATAAACAAAGGTTTAGCAGTTCCAACTTGTCTGTGCCTCGAATCATTCTGATGAGACCTAGGGTTGAGGAATGATGTTTGACCTACCTTTCATGGAGTGTGAGTCATGGAAGGATGGTTCAAGTTGGGAACTAATTAAATCAGATTGCAGATATCAGCAAAGATTTCTGCAATGGTTTGTGGGTACTATTTCTTTTTTAAATTGAGCTTTAAATACATAAACAAATGATAAGTAGTTCCATCTTGTCTGTGCCTTGAATCATTCTTATGAACCCCTTGACTTAGGGTTGAGGAATGGTGTTGAACCTAACTTTCATGTAATGTGAACCATGGAAGGATGGTTATATATATTTCCCAGACATCATGCATTGAAGTACACACAGTTAGCGTGGTAAAGTTAAAATTATATCATGCATGTGATATGCGATTTGCCTGGGAAATCATGTAATGTCATATATATATTGTGTTTGGCATTTGTAACTTAAAACGCCTTTTATTAATAATCTTTATATTATTGTTGGTCATTTTAGGCGGTTGGCACTTGGCACCATGTTTGCCCAAGTTATGCACACCTAGGTTACTGTTGGAAATAACAATTTTTAGGCAAAATCATTAGAAGTTTTAGTTTTAGGCTCTATTTGTTTTGACGTAAAATTTTTTCATCGGAAAATATTTTCAATATTTATCAACGTTTGGCTTGTACAAAAAATGAGTGACAGCGGAAAACAGTCAGCGACTTTCGGCAACTTTTGGTGGGGGTCTTGCAGTTTGAGGAAGATAAACTCAAAACTTGAAAAATGGTTTACGAAATTTGAAAACGAAATCCATTGTCCAAAACTAAAGAAATTAACCGAAATTAGTCACATCAAATATCGAAAAATACAACCAAAAAATAAAATAAAATTAAATAAAATTAAAATATATTTTTACGTTGAAACAAAAAGCTATATATAGACAACCTTAATTATGTGGAATACATTTAGTAGATGCTTTCCTCTTTTTTTTTTGCCTAATCTCTAGTCGTAAAAAGCCTACACAGATAATGAGCTGGACCTCAACGGACAAAAAGTATTACCTTTATTTTCTAAAAAAAGTATTATTTAGTGTTGTACTTATTTTTTGGGTCGTTGGGGTCAGGCTTCTTGTTACAGAAATTTGTAGAATTTAGATTCGGTTTGAAAGTTAGACGGCCTAATAAAGTAAGAAATTGGCATGTATTGGCCCTCCGACTGCAAGTGCCCCACCAGAGACTAGAATGACAATAATCAGGGAGGTGGGGACCGACAGTAACGGCTATTATCAATTCAATCAACTATTTTGATGACAGGTTTTTTTTTTTTTTCGTTTTCATTTTTAATTTTTTTTTTTTTAAAAAAGCAAATTTCAAAAAGCATTAACAAAGTGTAGGGTCATGAAAACATTGTGCTTGGCAGCCACATGGGCACTCCCTTTTTTACACGGAGAAATGTTACACCTATTCTTATTTCTATTTTGAAAGAATATGGATAGAAGAGTAATGCCAGGCGTCCTACCAGTGTTCAACTCTTTTTCATTTTTTAATTATTATTATTATTTTTTAAATAGACTCCGCCATAGTAGGACGCTGGTAGGCTAAAAAGAATTACTTTGGACGGAATGATGTTTGAGGGATTGGGATCCTCGGCAATACCCATCAATTTTATTTTTTTTAAATCATGGCCATCCATTCTCATCTAACAACTAGAAATCTGCCACATGTCCCACTTAATATAAAATAATAAAATATTATTTAAATTTTAAAAATAAACATAAAATAAATTTTTTAAAAAAAATTATTAAAAAACATGGGGTGGTTTGGCCACCCCAGCTTAGCCTAAGGGGTGGCGTCGACCACCCCCAACTGGCCTTTACGGGTGGCCGAAATGGGTTTGGCCTTAGGGGGGCCACCCCCTGTGGCCCTAGGGGGTGCCTTCGGCCACCCCCAAAGACTAGTTAGGGGTGGCCAAGGCCACTTTGATTTATGGGTTTGGCCTTAGGGGCGGCCGAACCACCCCATTTTTTTAAAAAAAATTTAAAATTTTTTTATTATTTTTTTATTTATTTTTAAAATTTAAATAGTATTTTATTATTTTATATTAAGTGAGACACGTGACGGATTGGTGGCTGTTTGATGAAAAATGAATGACCAAAATTTTTTTTAAAAAATTGATGGGCAATTTCAAGGATATTGCCAAGAATCCCAATCCATGTTTAAGGAGTGCGGTAGGCTATGAAAGTGAAAGACTGAAAATTGCAATTCGCGATTGGCAATTATCCCAATATAACAATGTACTTAGGTTTACCTATAGGTCCAATCCGTCCTTCAGCCTTAGAAATTTAAGTACACAATTCTGGTTGCTTTCAGCTTCTCTCAACTGGAATGGTCGCTCCTCAGGCTGCCTTTTTGGTTGACTTGACTTGGCTATTCACATTGGAATGTCTCATTTTGGGCTTGTATATAAAATAGTTAATTAAAAGACCAAAAAAAAAAAAAGCTTCCGTTGCAATGTGGTGGGTATGTTAGCGGCAAGTGGGTGGTCCATTTGATGTTTTTGGTGGAGACAGGTTTGTAACCAAATGAATTAAAAAAAAAAATTACAAACGATTATTTTAATAAAATAGAGAATAAATTTAGATAATTGGTTGAATGCAGGTTTTGAAAAAAATTAACAAATGATTACTTCAATATGCACAATATAGCATTGTAAAATGGTTTAGCATGTTTATAGTGTAGTAATATTTCCCAAGTTATCATAAGCATGTAAGATATTCTTTATTTTATGTGGTTATGTAAATGTGTGTTTTTGAAGTCACGTCCCCAAGAGATAGTTCAATTGGCTGGGACCACACTTTATGAAGTAGAAGTCACTAGTTCGAATCCCCCTCCCCCCTCTTTGTGCGGACATGTCAAAAAAAAAAAAAGTCACGTAAAAATGGTTATGCATGTGATTGATTTACTAATGTAAACACGTCGTTAAGATTTCTTGAGAGATGCTTCAAACAATACAAATATATGCAGAGAAAGTATGGAGTTTGAAATTTTTTATGAGAATCTAATTCAAAGTATAAGTATAAACTTACTGACCTTGCATTATTTTACTAAAAAAAAAAAAAAAAGATATATGCAGTTTCTGCATTTTTTCATATTCTCTGCCTTTTACAAATGGTTTATCAAGCTTATTGCACACATTATCTCATCATTTCCGTTGGTTAATAAGATTATGACATTTTATGTTGTCTAATGTAAATTCCATATCATCCGCTAATAAAGACAAATCAAATCAGATTTTTTCTTGTTTCCATGTTTTTAAACAAAATCTTCCACTTTTTTGATTTGATATGCGCTATATGTATAGTTAAGTAGAATTTCATTTAACAATCTGTTTTTTACCATCTGTTACCGTCAACTTATTGATGATTAATTGATTGATTTTTTAATCTCATTTGCTTTGTCAAACAAATGAGATTAAGGACAAGACCATCAGACAGTCCCATTTTACCGTGAGAAAGACCACGTGAGTACCTAAATTCCTATCTTTCAGTCAACATCAGTCCCTCTACGGAAACCAAACAGACTGGGCCGCCGGCCATAGATTTTGACTCAGATTCTCGGCCCACCTGTCGTACCAGCAATTTTAGCCGTCGACTTCGCTTTCCCTTCTATGATTATTATATGGTACATATTTTATTATATGGGTATTTTTTAATGTGATTATTGTAGTTTGACATCATTTTAGATTTACTCATATGGAAGTTTTTTTTTTTTTTTTTTTTAAGGACATAAATTTTCTTTAAATCAGTTTAGAAGAAATATCTTCAAACCCATTTGAAATAGTGTTAAGTGTCTATAAATAATTAAAACTTACATTAAATTCTTAAAGTCATTAATTGCAGTTTACTAATTTAAATTAACGTTTTAAATGTTTATAGACACTTGACACTATTTTAAATGAGTTAGAGGATATTTTCTCCAGATTGGTTTGGAAGAATTTTTTTTTTTTTTTTTTTTTCAATAGATTTTTTGAATCCACGACATAGTGGTCCGCGTATTTATTTTGATGAACAGACAATCAAGAGGATATAAAGATTTACAGAAGACATTGTCTTTTTTTTTTTAAGAAAAAAGTTAAAAAAAATAAAATAAAATAAAAAGTAAAATTCAAAGATTAACTCAACTTCATGAAATAAATTGAATCCAAGTAATTTCGTAAGTTAATAATTTTAAGGAAAAAAAAAAAAAACACTTAGCTTAAGTTCATATCTACTTGGTGTGCAAAAATTACTCTCTAAAAGAAATTGTTTATTAAGCTTGATCGCGATTTGGTATATTCCATTAACTTATGAAGAATTTAATATTTTATTTGTGTAATTTAAAATTTTTCCTTCCCAACAAAAAATAAAAAAATAAAAGAAGTGTACACGAGTTAAACAACAATTTATAAACTATTTTTATTTAATTGGACAATCATTGTTTCATCATTGGCACTATTCATTTTTTTTTAAAATCTTATTACGTGACACCTCCCCATTAGTTTGTGAGTTGCGGTTATGACATCAACAAAAAAAAAAAAAGGTAACACGATTCGCATTGTTGCATTAACCCCAAATTGATTAAAAATGGTCAAGTTGCGTCCTTTGTAATCATGTCTCGTAAAATATTAACCCCAAGTTTATATTTTATAAAAATATGTCTCCTGAGAATTATCCTGTAACAGTTTACATTTTAAAAATCGTTGATTGTCACCTGAATTATCATATCAATTTGTAAACATGATAAATATTATATAGATTATCATTGACACATGTCATATTTTAATGAGTAACATGACAAGTGTCACATTAATATTACGTTAATTTGCAAAAAAATTATAATACCGTTAGATGTGTTCTACCCTTTTTTTAACTACATTTCAAGATGGAATCAGGAATAATTTATGCTTCATGATTACCAACTTAAATTAAATGTCTACATTGGTTTTCCTCAAATAAAATACAAAAGAACAAGTAATATATGCTCAACATATTGGTCTTCATTAACATATGATAAGATTTAACATGCGAGCAATATATTTTAAGAAACAAATACAACCTTTTTTTTTTTTTTTTAATAAAGCTTTCTGATTCTTTCATTCATATTGGAAAAAAACACGATACTAGAAAAATCAAAGAGCAAACTATTCTAGAAGTACAATGTTATTGATACAGCTAGGTATTTCCTCTGAGAAGTGATAGGGAGCCAAACAAATAAATCCATAAAATTTTTTATACTGATGTAGTAGACAAGAAATAGAGAATTGCATTTTTTTTTTTTTAATTTAAAAACTCTTGCCACATCAATTTAAAATTTTTTCTAAATTTATTTGTTTGGCTTTCTAGCATTTCTCATCTCCTCCATCCAAACCTTATTAGTCTTCTCTCTAGCGGTTATTTTAGGGAACAAATACAAATTAGTTCTTCACTCATAGCTTTATGGAGCATAACAAGTGGCTGAAAACTCATCGTGGTAAGCAAAATCTATGTTAGTCCTTGCACCCAACTTCAACTCGAAAGTTTGACAGAAATCATCAACTGGCTACACTAACACCAATCATATTACGACACATGTCATATAGATTAAAAAATAAAATATAAAAAAGAAAAGAAAAGAAAAAAAGTGACCATTGAGGGTGGTTTTGCCAACTTCCATTTGGTCAAATTCTCTCAAATTTTATTTTTATATTTTTAATTATAAATGACTTATATTATAATATGATTGGCATTGACATGACACTCTAAAGGTTTTCACTAAAATTTTGGGTGTAGAGATATATTTATATATTTTTTGCTTATCACTTTAGAGTTTTTACTTTTAGCTAATTTTATATCCCGAAGTGCTAATTACAAATAGGTAAAATTATATAGACTGATTTTATATTTATTCTTCTATTTTATTGGGCTGTGTTGAGTAGTAAGCTACGATCTGCAATTCAAATTGCAGGCATCCAGATGGATGGACCATTCGACGTGCCAACTTTTAGCAAAAAAAGTAAAGTAAAGTAGCGGAGCATCATCTATTATTTTGATACAGAAATCGTTGAATGTCAGAACTAGTACAACGCAGAAGCAGAATATCCCATTTATCATTCCACGTTTTCTTTGCTCTCTTACTCTTTTACAAGCTCTTTTATATATATATATATATATATATAGAGAGAGAGAGAGAGAGAGTTCTATACGGAGGTGGCATAAAGTCACCCCTTTGTGCCCACCACTCAGCAAGTGACACATCAGCATTTTAGAATAAACCTAAGTTTGAAGAAAAAATACTACCACACCAGATTATATCAAATTTTAGAAAAAAAAAATTAAAAAACCAATTAATTTTTTTTTAAAACAAAAATTGAAAGTGGTGGCTGGCTGGCCACTCCATTCCCACTTGGGGTGGCTGGCGCCACCCTCAGCCCTCTTGCACATTCTTAAAAAAAAAAAATAATAATAATAATAATAATTAAAGGAACCTATATAATCTAAGCATGAAGGAGCTCATTTACACCAGCTATGTATAGAAGTTATCCTTATATATATATATATATATATATATGTGTGTGTTATATTTCTTTTGAAAATTAAAATATGAAGTCGCAGCCTGGGCTAGCTGCTGGTGCTTCAAAACAACGAAGGTCCCAGATATTTGCCTAAAAATGTTTTTTGATTTTGTTAAGTTTTTGGTACACTTTAGAGGTCCATTTGGCAAATTAATTACATGCACACTCTTTTTCTTTTTCTGCCAAACAATAGAAAGAAATATGAGAAATGTTATTGGTCAATATATTTTTTTTTATATTTAATTTCACATAAGTTAATAATGAACTTCACAAATTTAATTATTATTTTCTTTTTAGAGTTCAGGGTTGTCGAGCTGTTGAAATTGTTTGGGATGCCACATCTAATCTAGACCGCCCAATTTTGCTTAATGGTGTCTGTTTGTGGTGTAGAGGTTGAAGTTCTTTTGGTAGGTGGATGCGACGCAGGTCAATCTAGCTAAAGTTCCTGTGCATTGCGGGTATAATGCCTCCACCACCGGATGATGGTTGTGATGGTGGTGGCGGTTGGCTGACAGTGACAGCCACCACCATCCCCACGATGATCGTGGGGTTGGCTTAATAGTGAATAGTGATGAATGCTCGGAAGAACTGAAATCACATTTGATACATTAGGCCTAACCTCTTTCAAGCAAAGCCCAATCACAATGACACTTGGAGAATTGTTGTGGAAGTGGGCTCAGGAAACCATCGCTATTTTTGTAGGTTAAATTATTCCTAGGCCCAGATCCGGAGACTGAAGGCATAAACAAAAAAGATTATTTCTAAATAATTCAAGAATTTTCTTCCATCAAGATTCAAAACTGCGTATGCATATTATATTGCAATTAGAATGATAATGAGATAAATATAAATATGAAATTATACCAATCTTATAAATGAAATCCGGTCCATCTTCTAAAACTTGTAATATCGCTTCCTTGAGAAACTGCCATGCCAATCCCAATTCTTCCCCCATTTCCAACTCCTCTATAATACAACCTCCACTCATCTACATCCCCATCCATTTGAACAAGGCACGGGGATCCCACTCCTTGATTGTCCCATCCATCTTCCACCGACGCCATTAGAGCCGCCGCCTCATCTTGAAGCCTCCGCCAATCCTTCAAACCAGTTGAAGACACAGCCAACCCAATACTCCTCCCCCCATCACCAGCAACACCTTCATATGCCAACACATACTTTCCATCCTTCCGGTTTCTGACTACACGAGCATTCATCACCCCAAGCTCGTCAAAAGAACCGCTTCCTCCTCCTCCCATTATCTTCCCCATCTTCACCCACCTAATCCCATCCCTCGACCTCGCAATTCCAATACCAAATTCCCCATTTTCCAGATCAAACGAATGGTAATACATTCTAAGATCACCACTTCCATGAAACACAACCTGCGGGGCTGCAATAAACGAATTATCCCACTCTCTTTCAGACCCCACATCAAACAGAGCTCCACTGTGATGCTCACCTTCAATTCTAGCCCAGTGCCTCCCATCCTGACTAATTGCCAAGCCGGGCAAAGACTTTGAAATCTTCTCTACTCCATCATTTTCACCAATGCAAAACCTTTCTGGGTTTTTCAAATTGAATTTCAAAGTATTATCAGAAAACTCTGCCTTCTCAGAACTGTATCCGGTGTAGTAAAGCCAGTAAACAGCACTGGAAGTTCTAACCTTAGTACTGGACATGACCACCACCTCACAAGGCCTAATATTTTCAGTATCAAACGCCCACCAATCCTTGCTACAATTCATCACGGAACCCGCCTCTCCGCTCGATCCAATAGCTCCTCCGCCTCTCTCCCAGTGAATTCCATTTCTCGAAACCGCTAAGCCTATCGAATCGGAAGCCGGGTTTCCATTAGACCTTCCATAGTACCACATGTACCATCTCTCCTCCTCATCACTGAGGAACCGTTTCACAACTGGTGACCCAATTTCTGCACTGTCCCATGAGTTTGCGGGACCCAAACCAAACACCAACCCTCTAGAAGAAGAAGAAGATGCTGATGAAGATAATGGTGATAAAGAAGAAAGTGATTCATCTGCAATGGGTGATGAAGGTTTCAGGGTTTTTGAATTTGAGTCGGGTTCAATGGTCGAATTTTGGTCTGTTTCATTGCCTGTGTTGGTGTCCGGTTTTGTGGAGCAGCGGGTGAGGCGGAGAACACTGTTTCTGGGGCCGGAGTTTGAGGCATAAAGAGTGAGGATGTTGGGTTTCGTTGAGAGCCATGGAGGGATTAAGGCAGTTGGGTTACTAATTTTTTGGGTGGTTGAAATTGTGAGGGCCTTAACAGTTTTCAGTGATGAAGCTGCTGCTGATGCTGCATCCATGGCTGCAGATGGAGGAGCTCAATGCGAGAGGATAAGGTGATGTAGGAGTTGCAGGGTCAATAAAGTGTTGACGTACCCTTGCAAATTGAGTGGCACTGAAAGAGAAAGAGAAGATAGAGAGACTCTTGCTTTAACTCCAATTCGAGAAGAACTTGTTAAATATATTAACTTTCATTTTGAAATGAAAATGATAATTGCCGAAGACGGTGTTGGTCGGTTCAGTTCAAAAGCAAAGGCAACTTTTTTTTTTTCTCTGTTCCTGTGCCAAAAGCAAAGGCATTTTCAAGTTCTTATGGACCGAATTGACATCTCCTCCAATTAAAAAGAAATTAGAAAAAAAAAATTAGAAATTAGACATTGTTAATTATAATATTTTATTTTAAATTTATTGGTCTATAAAATGCGAGCTAAACCAATTGGAAAATGGTTTATAACAATTGGAGAATTTCTAATTTCTTCTCAATTGGAGGGAATTCAGATCCTTATGGACCATCCAAAAATTCATGAATTTACAGTTGGCAGGCTTTTATCCAAAAAGATAACGAGTTTTGAGATGATTAATGGCGCAAGAGCATTAATCTGCCCAATGGAATTAATAGAAAAAACACATTTTCACCTTCTTTTTTTTTTGTTAAATTGTGTTCTAACATATTGTCGCATACTCATATGGGTAAGGATGGAAATCAAACTAACCATGTATACCTTTATCTTGAGACTTGGGATATATATAGAATCTGATTTGGAAATTGGGGGACTCCTCTCAAAAGTGAGTATAGGAATTATTGGGGCTTCTTTTTGTTTAACGTGCCTCCATCTTTTCTACACAAGTACAGTGAAAGTGTTAAGAAAGAATCATCCTTCCCCTCTTGGTTTATCAAAGAATAATCTATTTTCATTGCATCATTTCTTTCTTGCTTAAAAGAACATTGAAAATGACAAAAAGGAAAAGAGATGTTTTCTTGAACCACAGGAAGGGTATATAATTCCTTTTTATTTTCTTCAGTCCCTCTTTTTCCTTCCGTTTCTTTCTCTTTCAGCAGAGAGGCTAATTCAACAATTAGATTCATCGAATTTATTTAGTTGTTAATAGTTATCTATAACCATATAGAAATATTGAAGCTTTAATTTCAATCTCAAGGTCATCATTGTGTGTGAGTCGGTGGATTTAGCACTGTCTCTATATCATCACTCTATAATTTATGATTCCCCAATGTTTTATGGACAATTGTTAGATTCTTTGAAATTTTAGACCTCGCCCACGGCCAGCTTCCTTTGGTAGAAGAAAAATTTCTATTTACACTTACCTTGGGCTCAAGGTAGGCATCTGATACCGCGTTGTCATTTTGTTGTCTCTTTCCATAATCCATATGCCAACCCCGTAGCCGTGATGTGACCTAGCTTGCAAGATTAGTATATAAGAATGCAAACATGATTTTAATACATATTTGCTCAAAGCTTCAATCAATAACAGAATTTGTAGTGTTTTCCTATATAAACAAAAATCATGAGATTTAAAAATGAAAAAGAAATCCTTTTTAATGCAATTGGTCTAATAATTTCAGCTCATATGTGACCTAAGCCTCAAAGCCAACGTAATGAGCACTCTCATGGTTCATTGGCCATAGTTATTACCAGAACTCAGGATCCAGAAGCAAAACATGGCAATACGTTAGAGCTCTCATGCCACTTTAAGGTTAGAAGCCACCTCCTCCAAATCTGTCCCGTAGCTCAGCTGCCCTCTCCTCTTTCAACTTCTCCACAATTTTGAGTATGTCGGGCTTGAAGAAACGGTCATGAACATACTTCCTCTCCTCCGCTTGAATCTCTTTGACAGCACTAGGATATGGGTTAGGAGGAGGTTTCCTCCCTTGAAGACGTGCAATCTGCTTCAATCGTTTATATGCCGCCTTCTTTGTTTTTTTCTCTGCCCGATACTCCATCTAGGCGCATCAACAAATAAAAAAAGTTAAATTTTATTTTTTTTGGGGTGGAGGGAGGGCGAGACAAAGAGCATATGTTCCGGGAAAGAGCTAAATCCAAGAATCCACAATACATACATCAGCTACAGCCATTGCTTCTTCCTCACTAACACCCTGCTCCTTCAGGTCAAGCACCCGTAAACCAAAAACTCGAGCAGGAGGGGGCTCAAAACCACAGATCCTGTAGAAACATGAAGCCTAAGTGAGTTATAATGCCTTTGAATCCAGAAAACAAATTTCATGCTGCTAAAAAGGTCATGATAAGACCATAAACCTTATTTAAATTGTACAATTGAAAAGTCCATGACCCAAAGTCACGAGTTTTATGCATATTTCTTTGGTAGTCAAAAATTTAAATTGGATATACGCCCACTAATCATTAAGATTCATTATGAAAATTTAGCAAATGTTAGAATTCAAAGAAGATGGAAGCGAAATGAAATCAATTATGAAAGAAAAACACTAAAAAGAAGTAAACACAAGTAACCTGACTTGCAGCTCAAAAAAAAAAATTATTCCACAGCCATCATTGCCCCAGTAAGAAAATAAAGGAAAACTTGAGCATCAACCGAAAGCATAAGCAAAACCAATTTAAATTTTTGACCCAATTATGGCAAGTAGCTGAGTATTTACAGTACATTCAGTTTCTAAATGACTCATCTGAGTTGAACCCATAAAAATCAGGATCTACAGTCCTATCCTGAGAAATAGTCTCTTTAGTTCATTAATTTATTTTTTATTTTTTTCCATCAAGTCATTATCACTCTTAGACATCCAAAGAAGGCAAGGAAGCATTTCCGTTTTTAGTCAAAAATGTCAGTCAACATTGAATTCAAAAGATTTTCCATTTTTTCATAATCAAGCAACTAGTCTACTTACGTGTTCCAAGATAAGTATTTGCCCACACATGCAATAACAAAACCCTTGAACACCCAAAGCAAAGTCATGTCAGGATCAATTTCAAGCACAGAGGTAGCCTATGCAACCTGTATTAAAATGTTACAAATATTCAAGGTTGCCAACAAATAGAACTAGAATGCAAAACATACTCAGAACGTTTTGTTCCTTTTTCTGTTCATAGATTAAGTTTGGGCCATCAGTTTTTCTTCATCAACATACTGTTAGCACCTTTAGAAAACCAAATTCATAACAAGATAGGCATGTTACAAGCACATTATAATGACTGAACAGGAAAATAGATACCAAATATCACAAAGAGAAACTAGAGATACAGAAACAAAGCAATACTTTATGGCATCATCGTGTTTCGAGTCCGGATGTTTCTGAAAGAACTTTTTTATATAAGGGTCCTCGGGAAGACTGATCCTTTTAACTTTTCCATCAGCACAACGAAATGTTGCAGGTGGTGCACTGCACATAAGATAGCAACATTTTCAAAATTTTAAGATTTATGAAAAGAAACTTAAAAAATATCACTAATTCTTAAACAGATTCTTAATATGGGCATCATAGGCATCAAATTAAATATAAATTGTGATAATAACATCTTTAAATTAAGAATCCATGAATTCAACAATAATTGACTTAAAGCAAGCACAAAATAATATTTCTAAGTCAAATTTCAAGAGCAGTTGGAAAAGTGACTCTTTTAAGTTTTGAAAATGCCCCAATGTTATCATTATCCCCCCGTAATGTTACAGTGCAAATGGAAATTACTGATATGGCAGACATTATATGTACACATGTTTTATAGTGTTCAGAAAACACATTGGGCCAAAAGATGGTCTCACAAATCAAGATTTAGAGACCATAAATATTTATTTATTTATTTATTTTAATTCTTTATTTCAATATACATGTGTCCTCATATATAAACCAACTTATCCCATAAGCATTATAAGGAAATGTGCACAAAAACATCAGTCACATCAGCAATTACCATTGGCACAGTGATAATAAGGTACATAAAAACAATATTGAGGTGCTCTTAAAATATCATCAATTAAATTGAAACAGTTAATAGTTAGAGATAAAATTGAAGTTTGACGCACAATTCAAGGACTAAAATTTTAGTATAACCTATTTTATATAAAAAGGCTGAAACACACTTTTGGTCCTTGAAATTTAGCCTAAGTTCAATTTTGATCTATAAAATTTAAAAAGCTCTAATTTTGTCCACAAACAATTTAAGTAGCAATATTGTCCTTCCGTCTCTCAGTTCTGAATCGAATTGCACATATGGCTAACATAATGCTAATATAGTTATATTTTAAAATTTTCTTTTTACAGAAAAAAATTAAAAATCTTTTAAATTTTTTAGACAAAAATAAAATGTAAGCCAAATTTTAGGGAGAAAAAGTATATTTCAGCAACAAACAAATATAGAATCAAACACCTTATCCTCCAGAACGAGGAGGAGAGGGCGGGGGAGATGTTGAATTCACAAATTCAAACAAGTAAATGATCAAACAAATGAACTTAGACCAACACCACCTTCCTCAAAATCAGACAGAAAATCATCTGTACACTCAAATATCATGGGATATATGACTGGCTTAAAGATGCTTGCAGTTATTCAGAGCTATATAGTATGATTAACAACGGTACACACAAATTAATTTGGACAATAGAGAACAACACACACATTTATTAAAAAAGAGCAGACTGCTCCTTCTTCTCTTTTATTTTCTTTTTTTCTTTTTCCTTTTACACACTTCCTTACAAATATTTTCTTTTCCAGTGAAATAAATTGAAAAATTTGATTGTAAACTGACAACCTTAAGAAAAAAGTACTCTTCTATTATACCAGCACCAGTGAATTCTTAAGTAATCCAACATCTAAGTCAACACAGAAATCCCAGAACAAAAACTTGACAGCCTTCAACAAGCAACAAATTAAGCAATCGCATAAATGAAAACGAGAATTAAACTTGGATCAATCACATTCTTAAGTAATCCAACATCTAACTTTATCATACGAATCCCATGAAGCTCAGAAGCTCCTTGCTATTTATCTAAAACCCCGCCACATTTGTATCGTAGAACAGCTGAATAATATAAAAATAAAATCGAGCAAAGCACATAAAATAAAAACCTAAAAAACCATTCAATTAATGCGTACGAATCCATTAGAACGAGCCGTGAACCATTTTCAAATTCAGAGAGTCAGAGAGAGAGAGAGAGAGACGAACTGTTCCATGGCTTTGAGCCAGACGGGCTCGGCCTTGGCCAAGCCCTTCACCAGCTTTCTGGTTCGAGTAAGCAAATCTCCTTTCATGAACGACATGGCTGCGTCTTTGCCTCCTTTTGCTTCGCGATCTCTGCTCGATTCTCTTCCCACTCACGAAGGCAAACGAATGACACCGGAACTGTGAATCTACGACAACGTTTTGTAAATAGGAACGACAACGTTTTGTCAATAGGAGATAGAGAGAAGAGCGGAAGAGAAGAGAAGTACAATGAAAAGTAACCAAAAATATAAAATGGCGCTGGACAAAAAGTGCAAGGCTCTGTAATACCCTTTAACGTTAATAGGATTGAACGGTCAAGATGGTGAGATGTATATATAAATCCAACAGCTGGGATGTGCTCGTGTGTCTCTAGGATTTGCACGAACGCACGTGTTCAAGTTTGGTCTTCAAAATGAATATTAAATGGCCAAATTAACAGCCAACCATCCGATCTGGAAAAAAAAAATAGAACATAAATATCAGACCGTCTAAAAAATAAAATTAATAATTTTATGTATATATAAGAAGACAACTATGCCCCAAAAAAAAGAAGAAAAAAGACAACTTACCTTACACCACCAAATATAAATAAATTAATATTTTCCTTAGTTTAATAATATTATTTATTCTACAAATTTTATTATGAAAAGAGTATGTTTAGTTTTTCGCGAACTCCCTCAATAGAGCGAATTGGGCATGTATCACTAGCTAATTGAGTGAGTTTCAACAGTAACAAGCGAGTTTGTACTGTGTTGAGCTTGAGTTTGGGTTGAGCTTAACCGAATGAGTATCGAGTTAGTTGTCGAGTGTAACGGCTCGTTTACGGTTATACTTCCCACCATGAATAAGGTAAGTAATGAAGTATGACGTTGTACGCATCCTTTTCAGTTGACATAGATCTTTGAGAAGCTAAAATAGGCTCAGGATCCAGGCCCAAACGCTTGGGGTCTGGGCTCAAGCGTAAATGCACCTCAATCCAGTGGGCCAACAGTGTGGATTTCCTTGTAAATTCCACTTTGCTCTTGATTTTGAGAACTTTTGGAAACATAATTTTCTTGTTGGGTTTGGATCCCTATGAGCGAATAAATAACAGGCCTGGAAAATATTAGAGCTTTATTTATTTTTATTTGAATAAAATTGTTAAATGATTCTCAATTATCTGATATATGTTATCTTGGAAAGTAGTGGTTCCAAATAAAGTGTGAAATTAAGTAACCCTAGAAACAAGCAATCATGTGCCTGAAAATGGGAGAATTTCCCGCTTCAACAAATACTGCCATTGCATACAGAAGTAACACCAGTCAAAAGTCTCGCTAGAAGCTTGCAGTTTTGAAAGTCTTTCAATAACAAATGAGTCTACTTTACATATAAATATGTATGCAAAATTGGTCAAGTAAAGACCGAGAATGATTAGTAAGGTAGCTATAACTCATTGTGACCATCAACCAATTTTAAGCCCCAGCTCATATCCTCACAATGTCTCACATGAGGAACAAGTGTACCTGTATCAATTCCTGTCTTTGCCTTGCAATCATAAAATGGGGGAGCATGAAAACAAGGCTCCATTGACATGAGTTGACGACAAGCTGGATCAGGGGCTGTCTGATTTTCAGGCTTGTAGAGAAGCCATGGCTTCAAACCTCCAAGACCTTGAGCCACATAGCCAAACGTTGACCATGCACTTGTGACCAATACATCAGTCAAGCTGAGGAGATACATTTCTGCCCATGCCTTCCTGTTGTGCAAATGCTTCTGTGTCTGTTGAAACTCTTCATGGCTTGGCTGGTAAACCCCAACCACCTCCCCAGTTACTGTTGGGTGTTCCCAGTACATGTTTCTTACATTCTCAAAGTACCCAGAACTTAAAGATGTTATCAGGACAGCTTTCAAGTTTCGCTTTCCCAGTGGGCTGACAATGGATCTGCTCCTATCTACTTCTGGCAGCACTTTCTCCTTTAGAGTACATGCTAAAATTTGATCCATCACATATTGGAAGGGACCGCTTCCCGTGTCAAAAACTCTTATTTGAATCCCAATCCTCTCATCTGCATTGGCTAAGTAGGCTTGATAGTACCTCGTAATTAGTCCCCACACATGATTTGAAGGGTGGAAAAGATACCGACCTAAGTGGTGGAAAACAGCTTCTTTCTGTGGGAATAATTTGCTGAGTTCTTGCTCAAAAGAGGGGATCAAGAAGAGAGATGGGACAAAGTAGTTATCTGTTTTCATTACCAACCAAGGGACTCGACGGAGTAGAGCTTGATCTTGATCACAGAAAAAGAGCTTATCGTGGTCGTCATAGTCATGAGCTAAATAAAGATATAAATGTGATGGAAGTGTTTCTGTTGAAGAATTTAAGATGTTATTCTTCAGCATGTTCCCATAAGAATAATGAGATTTCTGATCAAATGTGTTGAATTGATCTTTGAGGGAGAAGTCAGTCGGCAATAACCAAGACTTCTCTGGAAATGGCTCACAGAAAAGATCAGCCATGTCCTTTCCTGGGTCAACAAGCAGGACCCTATTAGTGAGGATTGCATAAAGGAATGCTGATGCCAGGGTTAGAATCCTGTTACCCAAGCCACTAAAAGATATCCACACAAGATACTTGCACTCTGTAGAACTAGCATTATGGCCAGACTTGAGTTGTTCTAGTGTTCTGTTGTATGATTTGGTATAGGGTCCACAGCGTTTGTGGAGATCTTCGTAACTCCGTAGTCTTGAAAGGAGATAAGAAGCGGGTTTGTGGAGTGGATTTTTTCGATATAAACTGGATTGGTACCTGCTTAAGCAAGATTCCTCATCAAACCCTGGAGCAAGAAGCCCATCAAGCAGTTTGTCTTGAAGTGTGTCAGTAGGTTGAGAGGAAACATCTTCCGAACCTGCAAATTGTAAAGAAATGAATGACATTATGATTAGACGATACAACAGAAGTCCTGTACAGGAAGCTAACACCACGCCTTGCTTTGTTTGTACAGATTATAAAGGTTAAGGCCAACACCTTCCAGCCTAAGCTTTGAGTTATCTTCAATACTCTCAACTCACAAATGTATCCAGTTTACCCTAAGGTAATGACATCTGAGATTGACAACTTTAGTGTTGATCTAGACATTCTAAATCCCCAAGATATCCTGTAAGACAGTATTGAGAGAGCACTGGATAACTAAACTCATGAAACCAACTTTAAAAGCTTAAGTGGCAAAACAGGGTGAGATAATATAGTAAAACTCAAGGCCAGACTGTGGAACTAAATTATGTGAATAGATTTGACTGTACATATGACGATATGAATGCATGAAACATAAACGACTTAAAACTGGAGGTCCGAATTAAAACTTCCAATTTTTACACACAAAAATTTTATGAACCTGAACTAAATTGAGTCGCTTAAGTTGTACAAATACAGCAACGAGTTAATTTGATAATAATCTATACATGTAGCAACAAGATAAAACTTCAAAATTAGTGTAGACAGAGAAGAAAAAAGTCATAAACCTTAAACCATTATGCTTTCGCATAGCTTGACCCAAGTAAAATCCTTTATTATGAATTTATTTACACAAGGTGTATTTTAAATTATTGACAATCGGAATACAACAATATTCTAAGATCATCTAAAATAAACCTAATAATTAACGGAAACAACATAAACCTATAAAATAAAAGAAAATACCGCATTATTGCTTATAATCAAGGTCTTTGACCATTGGATTTATGGACCTTCTCAACCCAAAAGTTGTACTAGTTCAAAACAGATCCTAAATCTGTCAAATACTAACTTTGAAATACTATGTTTTAGATGCCCAACTCTTCCAAAGTCTATGAATTTCTTGAAAGAAAAAAAAGGGAAGGTATCCCTGCATAGCTATAAATTAACTTAATTGACATAGGAGCAGTTTTTGCCTTCCCATACAACAGTTTATTTAACAAAGTGACCTTATTCCGCCTTTTTAAACAATTGACTCCATACAGCAACATACTAATATTCAGTGACATTAATGCATACTAAAATTTACACCCAGTATCCAGATAATGCATATTATTATTCAGCGACATTAAACAAACACAGCAAATAGTTGGAGACGGATAATATGTTCCACAGCCAAAAATCAAATTCGAACACATCTTCCATATACCCGTGAAGCTATCTTGGTCAAAAGCACATAGCTTTTCATCAGAATACTAATCAAACCGAATACGTTCTATACAGCAGCATAAAAACACTTACAATTATATTCTTCCAGTTCTTTGCCAAGTAAGCATCTACATACCTACAATTTAGTGACTTATAACTGTTGAAAAATCATCAAACAGGAATATGAGGAAATCGGTGAAAACAACATAAAGGGTGACAAATTTCATACAAATTGAAACACCTAATACTCAATGAAGCAAATCTCTAATTGTGCTAAAAAAGGCAATATATCAGAACATCTTGCTGATAGAAAAAATGATAGTAATATGAGAGAGACAAACCAAATCTTACAGAACCAAACGTCTATAAAGTGTAGTTACACTTCTACAAAAACAGCACAGAACTTGAGATTCCCCATTTAGTTCAATTTTCACAATTTTCAAACAATGTTTTTGTTCCTTACCAACACCCAATGACGTGCCGTTGTGAGCTACTCTTTCCAAAGCCCTGGCTTCAGCTAAGCCAGCGATGCGATCGGCCGGTGGGTTCCGAAGAATGAGCATGAGGGTGACAAGAACCGGGAGTGCCACCAAAGAAGCAGCCAAGATCTTCAACAGCTTCATCGTAGTGAACCCAGATTTTGTAAATGCGACTCTTGCGGCTCGGAGAGTTCGTGGTAGACCTGCGGGCTTCGATGGAGATGATTGCCTCCTGAACGCTTTCAGATCCATTCAAACTCTCATTGAAACATCACGGGTTTTTGACTCCCATTTCCTGTACTGTGCACAGACAGAGAGAGCTCTGTGAAGACCAGTCAAATCCAAACGTATTTATAGTATAAAATCATGGCTGCGGCTACAATTTTTTGTTCTTCTTTTCTATATTTATAATGTTGAAATTATGAAGAAGACAATGATATTATGATAATGGTGATGGTTAAAAATGGGAAAAAAAATATATATATATATTGGCCAAACCATATTTTCTAAATTGAGTAAAAAAATTCATTTGGTGATGATTTTGGATTTTATTCAGAATTTAACATGGGTATTTTGATGGATATTTGTCTATGAAAAACAAGAAAACTAATGGGTTGTTTTTTGTTTTTATGGATCGAGGGATTTGACATCATATTGTTCAACTTCTTTATATAGTGACACAAGTGAAAAAGCTATTTGTATTGTATGATATAACAAATGAAAAATTCACCAGCCCGGACAAATATAATTATTATTTTTTTATATGTTCGCACAATAAGAGAAAAAAGGAAAGAGATTCGATCTAATAATATAAAGCGTAATTTTCAGTCGATTGAGATATCTCTTAAGGACAAGACAAGTATTAAGTCAAGCCATTGTCCCTTAAAGTTCCATTATGATATTATTGCAATTGCATTATGTTAGTTTTCATTTTTAATTTTTTCACGAGAGAAGAGAGAAAGAGAATTCGAACTAGTGACCTTCGCTTTATAAGGCATGATTCACAATCAATTGAGCTACTCCTTAGAACGTTTGGTTGCACATTATTATTTACAATAGTTATTCTCCTAAAAAATAATTATTCTTCTTAAAACAGAGAGAGAAATAACTATTTAACAGAATGACATCTTTCAAATTGAAAAACAAATTTTGTTAGAAAAGTGTTATTTGTAAAAAAAAATGTTGGGAGTATTATAACTTTTATTTCAATTATATACAATTTTTTTTTTTTTTTGTTAAGTGAATATTCACACTTATCTGTCTGCTTATATACAAATTTCACAAATAAATTGGTAAATAAAAATTAATTTTAGCCGGACTTGTATAATTGTGAAAAGGAAAATGTTATTTTGTCAAAAAAAAAAAAAAAAAAGTTTTAAGGAAAATGTTTAACATCAAGTATTAAATGGTATTTTCAAGTTTGGTCCACTTGCCCTTTTCTGGTTATTAACCTACGACGCCTCTACTTCCCACTGTGGCTTGGTGACCGACCAACTGGTCTGTGAACGGCGGCGGTGAGAATGGCGGCGATGCTAAGGAGCGCTGGTGGGAGTATGAGCTGCGCGTTAGGGCTTCGGAGATTGAGCCACGTCATGGCCCTGCCTCCGCCGTTAGATGGGGTCATTCACCGTGGGGTCACATCTCCACCGTGCGTTTTGCCTGAGTTCGATCAAAACCGTGACGACAACAACAACATTGGATTCGGATTGGATTTCCCGAGTTTTCCTTATGGTGGATCTATGGAGCTTATGGCTGTTCCCAAAAAGAAGGTACCTAGTGACTCTTTAGTTATCATTATCACTTCAGTTTCTACTTGTTTTCCTCGTCACTTCAGAGTTTGCTTCTCTCTCTCTCTCTCTCTCTCTCTTTGAAATGAACATTTGTGAGTATGATTTTTTTGATTTGGAGGTCTGGGTTTGGTGGATTATGTGCAGTATGGTTTTGTTTGGGGTTTAGGGTGTTAGAATCGAAGTTTAAGGGTTTAGGGTATTGGTAGTTTCGGATTAATTTGGGTTAAGATATCTGAACGATTACTTTCTGTGTTCTGAATTATTAGTCTTGGGATTGTTATTAGTGGGTGATGTTTATATGGTATGGTTTTATCAATATCTCCCTCTTTCATTCTTGCTTTGTGTGCCTTGGGGTAGGGATTATCTTGGAAGCTTTCTTTTAACTACTTTATGATTCCGGCTTGCCTGTTGGACATGTCCTTCCATGTTTATCTTTATCTGTTTCAGCCAACGAGGGTTGGTGGCTTTTTGGTGCTAGACTAGTTTGAGGTTTCGTTTCATTCAATGAAGAATTTTCACTGCCTTAGTTTGTGTGTGGGGATTTTGGGTATGGAATGTTTTTTGTGTATGAAAATGATACTTAAAAGGCTTTGTATATAATGCAGACTTCTCCCCATAAGAGAGGCATAAGAAATGGACCGAAGGCTTTAAAACCTATTCCTGTGATAGTGCGGTGCAAGTAAGTACTTTGCCAATTCTTTTTTTGATAAGTGTGTTTTGCCAATATTGGTATCTGCAAATGTTTCATGTTTCATGTGGAAGTCATATATTCCAGAAAACATATATGTATTTTTAAATTTCGTGATGAAATTAGGTAACAATGTTTGATTATTTTTGATACAGTTTAGTTCTGCTTGCCTTTTTGGACAAACAAATGATTCTTGGAAATTTGGCTTCCGGTTATGGTTTGAAGGATTTTCATAATTTAAAACTATAGCATACCAGTTTGTCATTTACTCAAGTTTCTCCTGTTTTAATTAAACTAAGGAACATTCTTGGTTTCATTGAGCCTCGTTTGATTCATGGTCTTCAAACGTGAGAAGCCTCTATTTGAGTAGAGAATAGAGGTGACAGCATTTACTTGAAAAGGTTTGGCTGCCTATTAGACCGGAGAGGCAGGGCCTCGAGGCTTTGCAAGAGAAAGGGGTCAATTTTCATAAATAATGACATGAACTGATACAAGTCGTTTCTTGAAAGCCTTTGATGAAAATATGAATTTGAATGAATTTATGGTAAAGAAAGCGTTGTGCATCACCTTATGCCTTTGTTTACTAAAACAATCAATCACATCCAACAGATGTTTGTGTTTAATAAAAAAAAAAAAAAAATCAGGTTTGGTTATGTAAATCCACCACCTCATGCTTGTTTTGGACCAACAATTATGAAACCTGCTTAAAAATTAGATATTTACTTAAATTGACAATTAATAAGTAAATTTGTAGTTACATTTATTTATCCTTTTTATAATTTACAATGCTCTATTGCAGGGGCTGTGGTCGGGTCAAGCTGCCACACTTCTTCTGTTGCAGTGGAATTAGGGGAAATGTTGGTGAGCAAGATGATTCAACCAGATGATCAGGTTTTCTGCTATGAAGATCAAAACTTGATGGCTTCATAGAGTTTTAAATTCCCAGTTTTGAACAAATCTTCATGAAGTTGTTGGAGTTTGTATTGGATCTTTCTTGTAAGAATGCAGGCTATGTTGAGCCTGTTCTTTTCAGGGTCGACACACTTCTATACTAAATGTTTTTATCAGTGCGAGAACATCATCCAGTGAAGCTGGGTTTGTGGATAAACTAATTGGTTAAATAGTTACAAGGGTTCCATGCAAATGGACCAAATCGGAGTAGACATATGGGCAGAATAATGCGGTAGTCTTTGCACTGGGATGTGCACTTCTGCCTGGGCCAGTGGGCTCAAGGTGCGTAATTTGCTATGCTTGAAATTTTGTAATCATCATAAAGTGTTTGGTTTGGCTTCTTTTGGTTGTGTTCCAACCCAACAACATTTTTTTTTTTTTTTTTTTTACATCTCCCCACAAGAGGGGAGAAGATTCAAATTATTGACTTTCGCTTCATAAGGCATGATCCCTAACCGATTGAGCTATTTCTTAGGGATTCTAACAACATTCTTAGTTAAGCAGTTATTGCAAAAGATCAACTAAAATTGGAGGCTGCACTTGGTGATTAGCTACATACATCTGCTTGGATCTTGTCCCTAACACCTCCGCACGTAAAGAATAGTAGAAAGTATAAAATACTGGCTCAAATAGAGGTGCCCATTTGTGTTTGTGTGTCAACTTCAAATCGTGTCAAGATATATATATATATATATATATATATATATATATATATATATATAAAACTATACAAGTCAATTTTAATATGATTCATTTAATTAAATAATGTAAGACTTTTTAACCTTAATATGTTAATTTTGTGTTGGATTTATCACGTTTGTAAGTTATGTCAAAAATTATTAATTCTAACTCTTATGTCTCGAGTTTAGATCGTATAAGAGTAACTTAACTTAACCAATTTAACATATGGGTTAGACCCGCTCAAATTTTAATTAGCTAACTTTGTATTGAGTCGCAGCGAAAGAGAGAGATCTTGATGTCACCATCTTTTCTTCAGAAGGCCTTTCGCATATTAAGAGAGCCCAGAATAAGCACACGTGTCAAGCCGTTGTGCTCCACCGCAACAAGCAGTAATACAAGATGGATTACGCTGCTCTATAGGCCACTGAGCACAATCTGTGCTAACCAATCAGATGGAAAACTGCATTACTTTGGTATACATGTCTGGGACTGATTGGTGGAGACTGCGAGCATAGAGAGGTCTGAGAACCAGATGATTTTTTTTTCTTTTGTTTCAACGACTTAACTGACTGGAATGGCATGCAGCAGAGCAAGGTGTTTCTGGGTACAAAAGGACACACAGCTAGCTGAGGCTAAGACCTTTCAGTTTCCAAATGCTTCTTTGAAGAGTGGTCATGAGGAGTCTCTAAAGAGCAAAAATCTATCTCAAGGTTTTTGTATTTGGGCCACCAGAATAAGGTACTTCACACACACTCTCCTTCTTGAGTTCTTGGTTCCTGTAATATCTTCATTTCAATTCTTGCATTGGTTCGTTCTGTATATGCAATAATTGTCTTGGTAGCATTCTTCATGCTTCGTTTTGAGGTGCCTTCCACTCTTCGCCTGTCTCACATTGAAGCCATTCCCTCTTCTTCTGTGTTCATGAGCAAAGTCTTGAGAAAAGGAGAAAAGAAGTTTAAAACTTGTACGGAAAGATAAACGTCGAGATGAAATTCGGGAAAGAATTCAAGAAGCAAATGGTGCCTGAGTGGACAGAAGCCTATATGGACTATAATGGCCTCAAAAGGATACTAAGAGAGGCCAGGCGTTGCAAGCAGAGTAAGCATCCTGCAACACAAAACAGAGCATTACGGCAGAAGCAGATATGGGAAAGAACCTTCAGTGGGCAAAACCTACAATCTAGCAATGTTCCAAGTATGGGGGATATCGAGGACCAAGTCATTGATGTTGACACGTTGCGGCGCGATGGTTCCAGAAAGGTTTACAAGACCAAGTTCCTTAGGCAGTCTGAGGAAGGAGGAGAGGTTGAGGTAGTGTTTTTCAGAAAACTTGATGAAGAGCTCAACAAGGTCAACACTTTTTACGAGGACAAGGTGGAGGCACTGTTGCATGAAGCTACCCTTTTGAATAAACAAATGGATGCTCTCATTGCATTGCGGATAAAGGTGCAAAATCCTCATCTCAATGGCTCTAATCCAAATAGACGTAATCTTTCCAATGTCTCTTTGAAGCCGCTTCCAACAAGAGACACCTGCAGCGGAGACAGGAGTCCAGGTAAATGCAGGACTAAGACCATCTGGTATGTTTTGTGCACAGATATGTGTAGAAGGAAGACATGCATCCAGGTGGATGATTATCTTTAGGACTAAAAAACGGAAAGGAGGGTACGATAATTTGTTCCATATTTGTGTAGCTTACTAATAAAAGAAATATGCTTTGTACCAAAAAAGGAAGATGATTGCAGCTCATCATTCCGTTTAGAGAACACTTTCAAGTTTTAATGCGGTATGTGTTTAATAAATTGGTGGAAAGATGTTTGTAATATTTCGACAAGTTTTGATGCAGTAATTTTCAGGGCATATAGCTGCTTTAATGTGGTAAGATGCTCTTGAATACATACAATTGTCACATTAAAGTACAATCCAAAACTGAAAAAGTTTTAGCACCTCATTATACCATTTTTCTGGTAATTAACTGAAATTAGAATAAGAATTTAACTAGTTCACAACAGTTTTGGATTGTCATTCATTAGGGACAGTTAATTAACAGCTAGTTGCTTCTTTGTAGTTTGCTTTCACGCTACAAACCTGGTGAACTAGTTCTGAATCAAGTCAGTCATAAGTAGCATTGTGATTGAAGCATGGAGGCCATGTTGTTCCTATTACATGATTTACTGCCAAATGTGCAGGAATGGGGCCTATGGATATGAGTCTTGGGAGTTCATTTGAGTAACAATCATCAGCTAGAAAAATCTACTGATACTTGAAGTGATGATGTAGTTCCCATTCTTAATCACAATAACGCTGTTTACTTAAGAAGATCATCCAATCTTTCAAATTCAGGATTTCTCGCCAAATGTGCAGGAAGGGAGCATATAGATTCGACACCTGAAGTAGATACAAATGATAATCATCAACAAGTGAATTCAGTTAACACCACCAGTTGTAGTAGTGATGAAGATCCCCTAGAAATTCTTGAGCGTGTGAAGATTAACAATACTCTCGAATCTCCGATTTCTACCATAAAAGGTGTTTTCAAGGTTTCCAAAGAAAAGGAATTGAGTTTTAATAAACCAGAGCTGAGAAAGGTTGAAGAACGACTGAGACATGTGTTTATTGAATTCTACCACAAGCTTCGTCTTCTAAAGCACTACAGGTGATAAACTGTAAATGGGTCTTCCTAAGATAAAGTCTTGCTTTTTATGTCATTTTATTTTCATGTGCTTATTCATTTTGCAAATGGATGAACCAGTTTTATGAATCTTTCAGCATTTTCCAAGATCATGAAAAAGTATGAAAAGGTCAGACATACACTTAACATGTTACATGTATATTGTTCTTTAGATCCTGTATTTCATATTCTTATATAGATCAGTAAAAGAATTATAGAAACATCAATTACAAATAATATTTCTAATGAGATGTGTTTAACTTATTTGAAATGTTGTAGATCACGTCAAGGAAAGCAGCCAGATCATACATGAAGATAGTGGATAACTCTTATCTTGGCAATTCTGACGAGGTTTCCTTTATTCCATTCGTGTTTAGTCATAATATTGGCATATCATACATCAGGTTATTTTATTTTCTTTAAAAAGATATACAGCCTCTGTTTCACATATATAACAAGATATGTTGAAAATGACAACATCAAAGACACTGTTGATCAATCCAGGCTGGAGCATAATCATTCAATAAAATTCATTGGGTTCTAAATAATTAAAATAAATTTCTAACATTCCAAATCTGAAATTGTCAGGTATGAAAGAGGTATATCAAATTCCTTGATTATGTAGGGATATCCTCTTTTCTTTTGCTCCCCGTCTATTTCAAAGGTTTCTTAGATTTAAGTCTTTCCATCTAACAATTCCTCCTCCCGCACACGCCCCCCCCCCCCCCCCCCCCCTCCCCCCCTCCTTTTTTTTTTTTTTGTCTATTCTTACATATTATATCGAAATTCAATTAATGAATGCAGAGGTTCCCCCGATTTTGGTCTTGCAAGCAATCTCAACTTATAATGGAATGCTTTAGTGAAATAAATCACTAAATCTTGGTTTACCATGGGTTGGCCTCACTGGTTAAATGGCTTACACTACACTGTCAATCTATCCACATCCACATTCATAAACTCAACTATCAATTATTTCGACTCAGAATATGAGCATATTACTTAAGAAAATATCCTGCCATTATACTAGAGATGGTCAAATCCCTCTTGCACCAGGGATCATAATTTACTACAGGGAAGAGTATTGCCTCCCTTTGCATGTTGTCAAACCCTAATTTACTACAGGGATCCTAGGCGAATTGGATCTTCAATGGATCCAAAGTAAAATGATCATCTTCTTTTACCCTTATTTCCTATAAACTAGTTGCATCACTTTGTTTAACTCTAGGTTACTCGTCTTCTGGAGAGGGTGGAGGCTAGCTTCATCAAGAACTTTTCAAACTCAAATCGTAGAGAAGGCATGAAGTCATTGAGGCCAAAAGCAAAAAGAGAAAAGCACCGTGTAACATTTTTCTCAGGTAAGTGATCAATACTAATTCTTTTTTGCTAATCAGTGATCAATAGTAATTCAACCTTCTATCTTCAATTCATTACATCGGCATGGCTTTGACATTTTTGTATATGCTTTTTCGAGGTTGAGTTTTAGTTGTGGTTCTAAGGTCTGCACTAATTAACTTTAATTTTTCATCTTGTTAATTTCAGGTTTCTTTTTGGGTTGCTCAATTGCTCTACTGGTAGCTACTGTTTTAAGAATAGAAGCTCATAAACTTATGGATAAGGAGGAGGGAACCCAGTACATGGAAAATATTTTCCCATTATACACGTAACTAAGGACCTCCCTGAAACTTATATCCACTAATCCATGAATTTTCACTTGTAAAGTACTTTTTCAACTTTTCATCCAGCCTGTGTTTCTCTTTAACAATGTGAATTTCCTTGCAGTTTATTTGCATATATTGTTCTACATATGCTCATGTATGGGGGAAACATATACTTTTGGAGGCGTTATCGGGTCAACTATCCATTTATATTTGGTTTCAAGCGAGGAACTGAGTTGGGCTATCGAGAAGTTATCCTCCTCAGCACTGGTCTTGCAGTACTTGCATCAGCTGGTTTCCTTGCAAACTTGCACCTGGACATGGACTCAAATACTCAAGAATACAAGACAGTCACTGAACTGGTTCCTCTGGGCTTAGTTACTGTAAGACTCTTAAAGTATTAATCCTTTTCTTTTCTAGAGTACTTTAAACTTGTTTGTCACAACTAATTGCTGCTACATGATTAAGGCCGATTTTCTTTTTCTCACCAAACTCTCTCCTGGTGTTCCAGTTACATGCATAATACAAAACGTCCCCAGATTAACTTCAATCTTCTCATCTGCAGTTTCTGTTTGTCATCACCTTCTGCCCTTTCAACATCATATTCCGTTCAAGTCGTTTCTTCTTCATTAACTGTATCTTCCGCTGTATTTGTGCCCCTCTCTACCAGGTAATGGAATGTCAATGACTAGATAACATTCCTACGATGAATTAGATATCATTCTCAATTGTCTTTACCTGCAGGTTACTCTACCAGATTTTTTCTTGGCAGACCAGCTTACTAGCCAGGTTTTACACTTCCATGCATTTAATTGGCTGCAATACTGAGTATCTATGACTTTTTATTTTTATTATGCGATAAATGCTACACATCCCAAATTTCTTCTCTCTAATTAATATGGTCCCCAAATGATGTGTCACAATCCTATACAATCTATTATTTTGGGAAATATGTTACCATCTCTTGAAATTGTGGCACATCATTTGGGAACCATATTTGGGAAAAAAAATTTGGGATGTATAACATTTTTCTTATTATGCTGTTTGCTGCCATTTAACCTCAGGTCCAGGCTTTTAGGATTTTTGAGTTATACATTTGCTACTATGGATCGGGAGAATACTCAAGGAGGCAAAAGTGCCGTAGTCATGGTGTCTATAATACCTTCTATTTCATTGTTGCTGTTATACCATTTTGGCTGCGCTTCCTACAGGTATCATCGAACTTTCTTTTCTCTGTGTTATGAGTGTGCTACTCATGATGCATTGTGGAAGTGGATACGTGATAGAATCCCATAATTTTGATGAGTATAGACTCCCATAATTATAAGGTTAGGGTATGTGTATATTATGTTCCTTTTAAGTGCTATTCATCCGTGGAATTCTTTGGTGATTCTCTAACTAGTTTACAGGAGACTTTTATTTCTGGGGTACAAATATGTCATGCATGATGCTGACTTCTCTGTTCAACTTGCACCACTGAAAAATACCTGTGTCATGCTATTCAAATGTGCGAGTGTTTGTGGCTGGCTTGCCTTCTTCCTCCTCTTGGGCCAATTACTTATCAAATAATAGTAATAATAATAATAATAAGTGGCTTACTTGCTGTTCGGAGACCACTGAGCTTGACTTTGGGTCTTGCATTCGTTCATACTATCTGACCATCCAGATTTAGACTACCAAGATGTTGAAATTATTACTGCATCAATCACGTTCCCATTTAAGCTTGTATAATGAAATCCTAGCGATACAGAAACAGAGGCATAGGTGCAGCTTAAGAAGAGTTTTCTTCCCCTGTTAGAAACTAGTTCATAAAATATGATCCCATGCAGAAACTGCAACGGCTCTATGTCCAACTACCTAATGCTAATGCTCGTGCATGCAGATACATTGCAGGACTAAATACTCAGACTTCTTTTAATGAAAGCAAAACAACTCTTCAAATAGACATTGAAACATTCAACTTATTGCGTTTTTTTTTTTTTTTTTTAAAAAAGAGAAGTAGAAAAACACTGACAGATGGTATAATGTCATTTTGTAGTGCATTCGTCGATTTTGTGAAGACAAAGATGCAATGCACGTGTTCAATGCTGTAAAGTACTGCTCGACCATTGTTGCAGTTCTTATTAGAACAGCTTTTGAACTAAAGAAGGGAATGAACTGGTTGGTGTTAGCACTAGTCAGCTCTTGTATTGCAGTAGCGTTAAATACATACTGGGATATTGTTGTGGACTGGGGGCTTCTGCGAAGGCAATCAAAGAACAAATATTTGAGAGATAAACTTCTAGTTTCACACAAGAGTGTCTACTTTGCAGCTATGGTATTCTTCATTCTTGATTTGAGAGATTTAAATTTTTTTTGTCATTGTTCTTCCTATATATTAATCCAATTTGTTTGGGCTCATAGCAGGTCTTGAATATAGTACTGCGACTTGGTTGGATGCAATTGGTGTTAGGATTCAGATTGCAATCCCTCCATAAAATGACCATAACAACACTCTTTTCCTGCCTAGAAATTATTCGGCGTGGCATTTGGAGCTTCTTCAGGTATTGTATCTTTTTTGAGATCAGAATGCATATTTGTTGAGTTTGCTTTTGTTCTTTAGTTCTCACAACACACAAAAAAACCCATCATTAAAGCACATAGAGCTTAAATACACCACTGTTTTTGAGTTCTTATGCAATCAATGATTCAATGGCTAGAGCCTAGAAGGCTGATACAGTCATATGTAGCACAAAATCGTGAGAGTCTAATAGTGTAGGCTTTCAAGGAAAGCAAAATTAAGCGATTATTACTAATTTGTTTGTGCTTGAACCTTGTTTATTCAATCAGGTTGGAAAACGAGCACCTAAACAACGTTGGCAAGTACCGCGCATTCAAGTCGGTCCCGCTTCCTTTCAGTTACTATGAGGCTGATGATGATGATGAAGAAGAAGAAGAAGAAGAAGAAGACAAGGATGATGTCCACCAAGGCCATGATGCTTTTGCCCTTGCTTTGAGGATGGTCCCAAGTCTTGAAAAAACTTTATGAAGTCTTTGGTATCTCTATATATGCATAGTCGCATAGAAAAGCTTCTGTTATGGGCAAAGGCCCAACATTTATGCTGGTGAACAATGAACATGGAGCAACAATTCCTAAAGCCAGTAGGATCTTTGGATTTCATTAGCCTCAGGTTCATGTCATGCCTTGTGCATTTAAAATCTCATCCCCAAAAAAATACATTATTTGAAGTAATAGTAATTGATTTTAAATGCCGTAGTAAATTTTTTCTCTTTAAATTTGGGAAAATTGAAGCTTCTCCATGAATCAATCCCAGTTTATTAGAAAAGCAAATCAAATGTTCCTAGGCACTTAGTAAAAGGGATCATTGTTTAGCCTGCTCTTCAAATTAAAATATCATCGAAACAATTCTCTTTATTTCAAGTGAAATAAAAAATAATAATCAAGATTTAATTTTTGGTATACATAGTGTTATATTATTTAAAATTTTAAATAACAAGACAATATTTTCACAATATGATAATATTTACAAAATTAAATCTGTAAATAAATTATGAAATATCTCGGTTCAAATAGAGAGAGGATCCTATGCATCTTATTCCCCACACCCAAATTAAAGTGGACGGCTGAGATCATTAGACTTGCGTAGTAAGCACGAGGAGTCCCGGATGCCCAGTACGCATCGTGTAAACCCTAGAGACTTCTTTTCAAATAAATTCTGCTAGATGTCCGTTAGTTTAATAATAATAATAATAATAATAATAATAATAAAACAGAGCTCGAAGACTTTTCGCAAGGGTTTTAGAGGTTTTAAGCAGCCATGGGAAGCGTGTTCTCTTCCACCACAACAAGCCCTAGCGACAGTCCCAGCGCTGACTCGGCGATTCCCAGCAATTCTCAGAGGCCCGGATCGCCGCCCAACTCAGAAAGCAGTAGCATGTCCGATTCTAATTCTAAAACCCTAGACCCCAAATCGGAAACCCCCGAATCCAATACTCTGGAAAACCCGCCTTCGGCCGAACCATTGGATCCCTCAATCGACACCACCCGAACACCAAAAGAAGAGAATGCCCAAGAAGAATTGGAGCAATCGGAGAAGGAGGTCTCTGAGAATGAGGAAGAAGGCGAAGAAGAGGGAGAGTGTGGGTTCTGCTTGTTCATGAAGGGGGGTGGGTGCAAGGAGAGCTTTATAGCGTGGGAAAATTGTGTGGAGGAGGCCGAGAAGAACAAGGAGGACTTGGTGGAGAAGTGCTCGGAGGTGACTGGGGCGTTGAAGAAGTGCATGGAGGCTCACGCCGACTACTACGAGCCGATACTCAAGGCCGAGAAGATGGCCGAGGAGGAGGCCGTGAAGGAATTGGAGATGGAGAAGGAGAAGGAGAAGGAAGCTTCTTCTGAGGGTTCAGACCAAAATGCGGGTTCGGATTCGAAGGTTTCGGAGCAGAGAGAGGCTTCTAATTGACAATTGAGACGGTTAGGTGCTTTTTCTTTTTTTTTTATTCAATTTCATTAGAAATGAAAATATCGATTTCTTGTACTTTTTGTTTCCATTTCGCCGGTATGAGCGGCGATAAGAGAGAATTATTTCGGAGTTTTCTCCCCTTTTTAGAGACAATTAGGAAATCGTGATGAATGGAAGTGATTGAGCTTCTATCACTTTTTTTGGCTTCAGAATAACAAAAGTGAAAAAATTTATGTATGTTGGTACACTCAAAGTGCAAAGATATAAGAGAAAGGGTCTCTTGAAGTATCATTTTCTTCAGCTTACCTTATTATTGCTTCTGTGTTCAACTGTTTTTGTATATGGTTTCTGTTATATTACTTCCATGTTACCTTTTTTTTTTTTTCTCTGATTCCATTTGGATTATCGAACGGAGCTTCGTGAAATTGCAATTCGATTTCCATGGCTAGTCCACACATCTCCCTTTTCTGTGCCTCGATGCACTTCACATGCTTAATTGATTGCCCTTATAATGCTCTTCTGTGTCTCGTCTGGCTTGTTGGTTATCTTGTGTGGGTTGGCATATTGGTTGAATTTTAGATTTGCACTTATTTGTATTAGTTGCATTCCTACCTTCATTTTTAGTGTGTCTGTACCATTTGATTGCTTTAAAATTGGTAACCTGTAATAGCAAGGGGTGCAAAATCCATGTTTTTGCTTAAATTTCATATCAAATAATGCACTTCATCTTCTGTGTCTCTACGGACATGTTAGTTTATGCAATTACTTGGTGAATATGAGCATCTTAACCATTCCCTTATGTGCGTCTACTGCATTCCACATGTTTATCATTGCCCTGAGCTTATTATTGGGGACTTTTGTTACTTTATGAGTTTCTGCAAACCTTTAACGTCTCTTCCCTTATAGAAAATTATTTCACATTAATTTGCTCTTGATTTTAGAGTTTGGGAGTTTGATTTTCTGTCACTTCCTGCATTTAACATCACTAATGTTGTTCCAAGGTATTGTTGTAGGTTATTGTAGATATGATTGCGATTATAGGGGTGGGGTTTCTGTTCCAAATATATCATGTTGCACGAGTACATTTTTTTCCCCTCCCCTTTGTAATCCTCTCTGTTTTAGGTTGAAAGTAATTAAGACTCAGCTTGTGTAGCTAAGGGCATCGTGTGTACAAAGGATTCCATGCCGCTTAGACTAGCAGGTGTTGCTTGTGGGGTTTGCGAACACATCAATATTAAAAAATGATGATTCTACTGGTACTGCAAAGTTCTATGTTATTTAGGTAATTAGACTGTCCATTGCTCTTTTCTCTGCATGAGTCATGGAAATCTCTAACAGGTTGATCTTATCTGGAAAAAAGGTTTTAATGTCATTTTGGATTTTTAAAAGATATGTGCCCCTCTGAATTTGAGTTAAGGTTTGTCGATTGCGGTGATATGAGAAGTGGTTGTTGCAATTGTCGACAATGTTATGCTTTCTGGAAAATCAGGTCTTTTGGGATTCTGGGTTTTAAGAATGATCTGCAAAGGCCTGCTCAGCCTGGTCAAGTATCTTGTTCTACCTTGAGTTGAGATCCTGATCGCAGCTAGAAAGGCAAATCAGTTATCTTTTAGTATGCTACTACGCTGCCATATGGCTGCTTGAATTTTTGAAACACTATTTTTTTCGGGCATGGTTCTTTTATGATTTACATAATCTGGTTTTAACTTTCTGCGACCTTGAAAGTCACAAAATACCTTGATTTGTTGTGAGAATGCAATCAGCTGGATTTGAAAGATCATGTCACAAAATACCTCAAGGGTCTATTTGGTATGCGGAATGGCTATTCTATTAGGAAAAATGAATAGTTTGTATTAAGATTTGAAGAAGATGGAATAGAATAGCTGGTTTTAACATTTGGTTGTGCCCTTTGCGCTTCTAATAAAT
The DNA here is from genome assembly GCF_965113065.1 of Corylus avellana. NCBI lineage: Eukaryota > Viridiplantae > Streptophyta > Magnoliopsida > Fagales > Betulaceae > Corylus > Corylus avellana. Next base: position 31,821,402 of record NC_142493.1, on the reverse strand, counting down.
TTCTTTTGCTTATCAAAAAAGAAAGATCATAAGTAAGGTTTTGCTTGACCAAAGCTTAGTGGCCTTATAATCATTGGCCACTTGATGTGAGCAACATACAACCTTGAGATAAATAGTGTTTGCTTTTCTTTCTTTTTTTAATCAAAATGCAGCCTGTGACAGTTTACTCATCCTTGTCGTCATCTCCATCATAGTTGAAGGGTAGTGGCACAGACTTGAATGCTCGGAAGTTGCCAACATTGTTCAAATGCTCATTCTCCAGCCTGATAAATCACCAAAATTTAGAAGCTTATAACTTGCACCAACTCTCACCAAGCAGTCCCAATACTTCTTATTAGCGTATATTAACATGTAGGAAATTTAATATCAAAATTTGACTGAAAATGTTGTTTACCTGAAGAAATTCCATATCCCACGACGAATGATCTCTAGGCTGGCTACAATGGTGACCAAGGATTCTGCATGTAAGAAAGACACCTTAAAACCCAATACAGTTTGCATCCAAGCAAACCTCAGGAAAACATTCAACACCTGCATTGTGATCATGAAGTTAAAGATTATTAGTGTCAGATTTTTTATGAAAGTACTCTCCAATGTAAAGTCATTTACTCACCATGGCTACAAAATATACACTTTTGTGAGGTATTAGGAGCTTGTCTCTCAACCAACGGTTCTTTGATTGCCGTTGCAGAAGCCCCCAGTCAATAACCAGATCCCAGTATGTACTAACAATTGCTGCACAGGCTGAGAAAATCCAGGCTAGCGCTCCCCAACCCAATCTCTTGTCAAGACTGTAAGCTGTCCTCATGCAAACAGCCACAATTGTCACAAAATATTTCAGCCCGTTATATCCGTCCCTATAATTTTTCTCTTCAAACCGGCGACGGAGGCACTGAAGAAGAAGAAGAGACAGGAATATAGAAAAATATAAGTGCCTGCAGGCTGCAGCAATAATCATTCGAGTAGTAGTGAAGGAAGAAGGTAAGTTTGAGTTGATGCCTGAAGGAGCCGAGACCAGTATGGAATCACAGCAACGATGAACCAGAAAGTTTTATATACGTCGCTTTTGTTGCAAGTGTTCTGTCTGTGTTTGTAGTCTCCCCAACCATAGTAGCAAATGTAGAACTCAAGACTTCTTAGGGCTTGCACCTGCACAAAAATAATGATCAATAGAATGAATTTCTGGATGGACAAAAGAAAAGGGAAATTCGTGGAGTGATTCTGCAACCTGGCTTGTCAACTGATCTGCCAAGAAGAAATCCGTGAGTGTGACCTGCAGTGGAAAGAAAGTCTCAAATGTTAACACACACACACACACCACAGTTCAATTATAATTAGATTTTTCCACCATTTACCTTGTACAAAGGAGCAAAGATACAGTGGAAGAGACATGTGAGGAAGAAGAAACGACCTGCCCGATACATGATGTTGAATGGGCAGAATAATATGATGAGTACAAGCTGCAGGGAAAGACATGCAGGATTAGGTTCAGAAATGTGAACAAAAAAAAAAAAGAAAGGGTTTTAAGTCGTATATATAATCTTACAAAAACCAAGTTGAGAGGCAAAAGCTCGGTGAAGGAATTGTATTCTGGCGAATGCATGTCAAGGTTTGAGAGCACACTGGCTAGTGCAAGTGCTGCAAGACCAAAACTGAGGAGAAGAACTTCAAGGTACCCAACATCTGTTCCTTCCTTGAATCCAAATATGAAGGAATAATTGACTCGGTACCGCCTCCAGAAGTAGATATTTGCGCCATACATCAGCATGTGCAGGACTATAAATCCAAACAAGCTGCAGTGGGAAGTTTAAGCGTTTTATGTATATATGATTTGGATATTTAATACTAGAAATCCAGTTTAAGAAGAAACCTGTAAAGGGGAAACATGTTCTCCATGTACTGGGTGCCACCCTTCTGCTTCATGATACCGCGGGCACGTATAATCAAAATAAGAGCTACTATCAGAGCTGCTGTGCACCCAGCAAAGAAACCTGAAATTTTTTCCAACCACCAGATTCAAGGGAAAGATATGGATATCCAAATTTTCCATACGAAGTTCAAATCATACTAAAGCTTACGTAAAATGGTTTTCAGAAAATGATTTCCACATTTTTTGGTATTTACTTCAACGTAAAATAACGGTCAACGGAAAATATTTTTCTTTTGATCGAAAATTCTTCTTTAATTTTCGAAAAATAGTTTACGGTGAGCATCTTATTCTTAAATCGATGGACCTTGTCAAGACCCGCCCAGAACCTCGCCGAGACTTGACTGAGACCCTCTCGGGACTTGACCGGAATCTGCCCGGGACCTAATTGGGACTTGATTGGGACCCACCCAGAACTTGATCGAGACCTGCCCGGGAACTAACTGAAACTTGACCGGGACCTGCCCAGGACCTGACCGAGATTCGCCTGGGACTTGCTCGGAACCTACCCGAGACTTGACCGGGACCTGATCGGGACTTGACCTGGACCCGCCCGAGACCCACCTGGGACTTGCACTGGACTTGACCGAGACTTGCTCGGGACTTGATTGGAACCCGCACGAGATCCGCTCGAACTTGACTGGGACCCGCCCGAGACCTGAACGGGACTTGCCCAAGACCCGCCCAGGACTTGCCCGAGACCCGTCCACGACCTGACCGAGACCCTCCAGGGACTTGTCCAAAACCCGCTCGGGACCCCGCCAAGACCTACCTGGGACTTGACCGAGACCCACTTTGGAACTGATTGGGACTTGACCGAGACCCGCCCGGGACTTGCCCTAGACTTGACTGAGACCTGCTCGGGACTTGACCGGGACCCACTCAGACTTGACCGATACTCGCCTGGGACTTGCTTGGGACCCGCCCTAGACTTGATTGGACCTGCCCAAGACCCGCCCATGACTTGCCGGTCGGGTCCCGGGTGGGTCCTGATCATGTCCCGGGCAGGTCCCAGCGGGGTCCCGAGCAAGTCCTAGGCGGGTTCCGATCAAGTTCCGGCGAGGTCCCAGGTAAGTCCCAAGAGGGTCCCGAGCAAGTCCCCGTCAAGTCCTAGGCGGGTTCCGGGCAAGTCCCGGTGAGGTCCTGGACAGGTCTGTACGAGGTCTTGAACAAGTCCCGTGCAGGTCTCGGCAGAGACCTTATTGGAAAAAATATATATAAAAAAAGATATTTAAAAAAAAAAATTATTTTCCATGTGCAAGGTAAACGCCGTAAAATGTTTTCGACAAAAAATATTTTCAGAAAAAATGTCTTTCCTAAAAATATTTTTCGACAGAAACCATTTTACGTTGAAGTAAACGGAGCCTAAATCATCAGAGATCTTATGTACCCATGGAAAATGTTATCCTATGTTTGTCTCTCTTTGCCTTCGGTCTCAGGATGTTCATGGCTTTATTGCGGTTGGAGTTGGAGAAATGCTTGATGAATGTAGCTTCAACCCTTTCCATAAGCTTGGAAACCTGCAATGGCAAATGGCATACCATATTACAAGGAAAGGCACTGGACTAGGTATTATATGTCACTAAAATCATCTTAAAAAAAGAACTTTCCTTTCTATTAATACAAGTTTTTTTTTCTTTTCCTCTCTCTCTATTATGAATATAGAAATCTTACCTCATCAGAGCTGCCAAGGAAGGAGTTATCCACCATTTTCATGTAAGATTTTGATGCTTTCCGTGAAGTAATCTGCAGTGTTAGGCTAAAAGTATAAGGACCAAAATCAATTTCCAAACCCTGTAGGGAAAGAGCAATGGATTTTTGTAGCTTATGGGGCAGGAGTACCTTGTCATATTTCTTCATGATCTTTGAAAATGCCAGTGTGTTCAAGAAGCTGTATCATTCATAGCAAATAGTATCTGAATTTAGAAGAAACAGAATGAAAGCTAATTAAATATATTATATAAATAAACAAGCATATATGGATTACCTATAGCTCCTTAGAAGCCGAAGCTTCTGGTAAAACTCAACAAAAGCCAGCTTAAGTTTTCCTACAACTTTCTCGAGATTTTCCCTACTGAATTCCAGCTCTGTCTGCAAAGGGTGGAGAAATCCTTTAATGGTTGAACGAGGAGTCTCCTTAGTGATGTTCATTTTCACATGCTTAAGCACTTCCAGTGGAGCTGGTCTAGTGCCCCCGAGCTCCTTCGGCTTCGGTACTTGAACCTTTTGGTAATTCACCATTTCGGTCTCCTTCACATCTTTTTCCTCACTCCATGCCTCTGATTGTCCATGGCTGCTCTGTTCACTCTCTTCAATCACATCCATGCCCATCGCAACTCTTCCTGCTCATACATCATAAATCATACATCATACATCATTTGGTTTTAATTTCTTAAAGCAATAATAGCTTCATTATACCAAAAGAAGAAAAAAACAAAAAAAAAAAATTATTACTTGCTCTGGCTCCTCTTGGTGTAGAAGCCGACAAGGCAGCAGTTGAAGCTGCAACATCAGAAGCGAGACGAGACATCTCTACCGACATATCAAAGCTGCCATGAGGATTCTCCACTTTGATCCGAAAAGCAATCAAAGCATCCATTTGCTTATTAAGGGTAGCAGCTTCCTTCATCACCTCCTCCACCTTGGACCTGTAAAACATGTCCACTTTGTTGAATTCATCGTCCAGCCTCTTAAAGTAAACTAACTCATATTCTCCGCCATCGTCGGAGGCCATGAGGAACGTAGTCTGACAGCTCTGGGAGCCACCCCGGTTCGCCGATTTGATTAGAATGGCTTGGGTCTCAATGTCGTGATCAGGGGTGGATGGGCTTGTGGGTTGGTTGTGTCTCTGTGTTAGCCCACTAAAAGCTCTGTAAAGTGTGGCCTTTCGCTTTAGGCCAGCCGGGGTGGGTGGCGGCCGGTTTTTTTGCCTGAAATGTTGGATTTCTTTCAAAAGGGTTTTGAGATAATTATAATTCATGTATGCTTCTTGCCATTCCGGCACCATTTGTGCCGTGAATTGCTTCCCAAATTTCATGTTTTCTAGCCTTCAAGTGCTCTGCAAAGATGAAGAAACAGCAAGATGCTTGGTAGAATACTTGATGCGTGGGAAGAGAACCCCTTCACTAACTCAATATATACCATATGCACATGTTGCGTAAAGTCTTGTTTTTCCATCAAGTCAAAGTCACTCAAATACTTGCAAAATAAAATTAAAGGGGAATGTTAGTGTTCTTCAAATGTTTTTTCGGTTTTTTTTTTTTTTTTTGTCGAAGAGGATATTATTTTTTAAAAAAAGTTACTAGATTTATTAGTCCCTTAACAAATGATAGAGACACAACGTTGGTCCAATTTTTCTTTTATATGGTCATTTTTTTAAATAACATTTTATGTGGTCATTTTTTTTATTTAATATTTTTTTTAAAAAAAAGGTCTTTTTCTTCAGAATAATGACCATTTTTTTTTAAATGACAATTTTTCTGAGGAAAAATACTTTAAAAAAATACCAAAAAAAAAAAAAGACAGGATGTTATTACTTCATAATTTTTTTTTTTTTAAATGACTATTTAAGAGAAAAGTTAGGCCAAAGTTATGTCTCTATCATTTCTCTTAAAAAATAATATTCACATAAAATAAAAATAATACTAGAAAAATACCTAACATTTCTCAAAATTAAAAACTACTCAAAAAACCCAAATTTGCCTTTAGAATTTAGATCTTCTATAATGATATTCCTTGGAAATTGGAATACTTGGCCCCTTTGGCAACTCCTTTTTTTCCCTCAATAATGTTCATGCATCATTTTCTCTTAAAAAAAAAAAAAAAAATTTAATCACATCATTCACTTTTTAAATAAAAAAAAAATAGTACAAAACTTTTTCTTTTTTTTTTTTCACTTTTTACCACATTTTTTTCACTTTTAACAAAATTTAAAATTTTATACCATATTAATCACATTTAGCTACATAACCAACCGTGACTTTTCCTTAGTGAGAGTTTTAAACAGACTTTGCAGCTTTGTTTTTTCCACAAAGACCTTGCAGATTCTTTCTTTGTTTCTTCCACAAAGACCTTGCAGATTCTTTCTTTTTTTCCAGACTTTTCACTCATTAATAAAGGAGGCTTCCATTAGGGAGCCCCACAAAGAAAAATTAAAAGACACTTTTTGAAAAAATTATTTTTCTATGAAAGTGAAATATGGAAGCACCGAGCTTATTATAAAATAAGGAGAGCTACAAGGAATATAACCGAAAGAGTTGTGATTTATTTGTTGACAGACAAATAATTTTCTATTTGTTGCAAATTTTCTTTCAATTTCTAAATTTCTCCTAATATTTTTCTTTTGTTATTAGTAATGCTATTATTTATACTTATTTATCACATTCGTTTGATATCGGTTGACATTACATATTTTAAATGATTTTTTATATCAATTACTTTAAAAAAAATGTTTAAAAGATGCTACTTTCAATGTGAAATGAATATAATAAATAACCTTTATTTTTTTGTGAAGTTGCCGCGTCATTGAGAGTTTTCAAACAGATATTGAGCCTCTAGTCCACAGGAATAGTCAAACCTAAGCTTAGATCAGATTTTTCTCCAATATTATTTCCACGTGTTTTTATAGGTCCATCTACCATCATTGAATTTTTCTCCGATATTATGTCCACATGTTTTGATAGGTCCATCTACCATCGTTGAATGACATAAATTTAATGTTGAATCTATTAAATTTACAAAAATATATATTTGAAAGAGGTTAATTAACGTCATTCAACTCACATATCAATTAAATATTTTGGAAAAAGTCCACATAACCTCCTCAAATTACCACTCAATTGACAATGTCCCTCCCAAACTATCAAAAATTGTCAATGTTTTCCTCAATGACGAAATTACCCTTAGTAAAATTAAAAAAAAAAAAAAAAAAAAAACTAAAAAGGGTCATTAATTATGACTCTTCAATGACATAATTTCTTCGGCCATGAATCCATGATAAACGTCCTCAAGGAGTAGCTCAATCGGTTGTGAACCACGCCTCATGAAGCGGAGGTCACTAGTTCGAATCTCCTCTCTCCCGTCTCTTATGTGGACATGTCAAAAAAAATAAAAAATAAAAAATAAATCCATGATAAACCCAACATCAACTACAGCGACGAAATGATAATGGGAAATGGCTCCTCTCCAATTGAATTCAACTAGAGGGGATCCTTCTTCAAGATAATGACTAGTTCAATTTCATTAATTATGACTCTTCAATGACAAAATTTCTTTGACCATGAATCCATGATAAACCTGACATCAACTACACCAACCAAATGATACTGGGAAAGGGCTCCTCTCCAGTTGAATTCAACTGGAGGGGATCCTTCTCCAAGATAATGACTGGTTCAATTTTCTATTTACTAGTTTCTTAACAATTTGATGTGACGGGAAGTGATTTTTAAAATCACCAATAAATTAAAATTTAATAATAATTTTAAAAGTTACATTTTATTTGGTATCGTACATGATTTATGTTGAACTACCAATTGTCTCAAAAGGGTAACTCAATCGATTGGAGACTACGTTTTATAAATCGGAGATCTCTAGTTCAAAAATACTATTTGTTCTCGTACTAGTGGTGATGCCATGATTTTTCTCTTTTTGTTTTTGCATCGAGAAGAGTTGTTCTTAGAAAATTCTTTGATTGTTTTTTTTTTTTTCATTTAAGTTGGCTTAGAACTTGTTTGAGATTACGTGAGAAATAGTAAAAAAATATTTTTAAGTGAGCCTGTTTGGGTCAAACAAAAAGTTGACATGTTTGGTAAAACAATTAGAAGTACTTCTTTGACTTTTTTTTACTATAAAAATGGTCAAAACACACTTTTAAAAAAAAATTAAATTTGAAACTGTTTCTTGAAAATTGAAGCTTTACTTTGAAAACTTTGCTTCTTAACGCATTTTCAAACATGCTCTTATAATAATTAAAAAGAAAAAAAGAAATTAAAAAAAAAGGGTTGGGTTAGAATAGATTCAAAGCCCAAGCCCAAGCCCAAGCCACAAAGCAGAAGGCCTTAAAAAGTCAGCAAGCCCAGGAAGGCGAAACTTGAATGGAAAATTAGCATCGTAGATCACCCAGGGTCCAGGCTCCAGGTGCCCGGAATGGCAAAAGGCAATCCACAGCCACAAGCTATAAAATCGACCCACAATGTCATCTCATCTCATCTCATCACATTGATAAGCTCAAAGACGAAGAGAGATCGAAGCAGAGAGGGAGAGACAATGGTCAATCCCTTCACATTATCTCCACCCTCAGCGTTCCTCTCCCCTACCAAAACCCTCAAACGCTTTTCCGCTCTAACCCATTCAAAAAGACAACCAAGGCCTCTCTCAGTGACCGTTACCTCACTTCACAAACCTGGCTCCGACATTGACTCACCCCATTTGCCGCCCAACGTCCAGACCTTCTGGCAATGGCTGCGCGACGAAGGCGTTGTGTCCGCCAAGGCTCCGGCCAGGCCCGCTCTGGTCCAGGAAGGCCTGGGCCTCGTTGCCCAGAGAGACCTTGCTCGGAATGAGGTCGTTCTGGAGGTCCCCAAGAGGTTGTGGATCAACCCAGATGCTGTGGCCGCCTCCGAGATTGGGAGTGTGTGTAGCGACTTGAAGCCCTGGGTGTCTGTGGCTCTGTTTCTGATCAGAGAGAAGCTCAAAAGCGACTCTCCGTGGCGTTATTACCTCGATGTTCTTCCGGAGTACACGAATTCCACTATATATTGGTGGGTTTGGCTTACTTTTGGTTGTCTGGCATTTGTATGCTGGAATTCCGTGTTTTCAATGGATTTGATATTGTGGGGTTGATGAATGTGGTTTAATGGCTCCAGTGCAGGTCAGAAGAGGAGCTGGCTGAACTTCAAGGTCAGTGTAGTTGCTGTTTAGCATTGATCTTTCAAGTTTAATTATTATGTTAGGCTCAGTCTTTAAACTTTCTAAGGTTTCAACTATGGTTAGCTTCATCTGCAGAGCATATATTATAGCATAAGTATGGTGCTGCTAGTGAGTATTTGACACGAACTAATATTGTTGGTGATGGTGGACATAACCTAGAAAGTTATGGCCTGTGCAAATTGCTTACTCGGTTTGAGCATATTGTAAATCATGATGGTTGTTGAGTCAGGCTTAAAAAGGCAATAATGTTCTCATGTGGAGCCACATTTCAGAATGGAAGTGCATTGGTGTGACATTTTAGATATAATTTATGCTAGGAGGGATTTTTTTTTTTTTTTTTTGAATATTGATTAGTAATTGCGGGAGGGAGGTGGAAGGTTAAAATGGTCTTTAACTCCATGGGAGACTTGAAGCTATCACGGAAGTAATCCAAGTCTTTTTACCCTAACCAATGTGTCTTCTTATATGTGAAGACTATGTTATATTCATTTCGAAATTTCTAATGTAAATATTCAACTGCATTTGTTTGGTTTGCCAATGGATGAAATTCGCCCATGTTTCCTTAAGTAATGTATAAGACCGTAATGTGGCTTTGATGATGATAGATGTCATAATCTGATCTGCAGAATCCCTTTTATCTTGCCTTTTGTTATTGACTTGGATTGAACTGACTTTTCCAGGAACTCAACTTTTGAGCACGACGTTGAGTGTGAAAGAATATGTGCAAAATGAATTTCTAAAAGTGGAAGAAGAAATCATATCCCCTCACAAGCAGATTTTTCCATCTCCTATAACACTGGATGACTTCTTTTGGGCATTTGGAATACTCAGATCAAGGGCATTTTCACGCCTACGTGGTCAAAATCTTGTTTTGATCCCCCTTGCAGACTTGGTAAAGCATTTTTTCCCTCTTCATATTAGTTTTCAGTGGCAGTCTTTCTGACTTCTGAATTATCAGTAACTCTAATCTGTATGAAAAAATGACATAAGGTCTCCTCCTACAATTTGTCATGGACCCTAAGATTCATAAATTTTTTTTTTAAGAAAAATGTCATGGATCCTGAGTATTTTGATCACATCTATATTTTTCCATGATAACCACATCTTTGGGTTATTCTGGAACTAATTATTTAATAATGCAAAAAGGAAATTAGCGTTTGTTGATCATCTCCATGAACTTGAAGCCTGTTAAAAACTGATTGGCTAAAAGCTGCATTGGACATACCATAAATGCATGCTCGAGAATGTCACTAAGAGTATATAGAATTTAATTCAACCTACTTGAGTTACAAATAGCAGTGAAGAGGTGATGCTTGCATATGAGGCACTTGCATAGAACTTTGGTCTCAAGGAAGTGTCCCAGAAAGCTTTACTAAAAAAGTAAAAAAATAAAAAAATAAAGGGTGTATTTACTATTTTCACACAGGTCATGATTCACTATCAGATTAAAATAGGTCACTACAGGCAATGCTGTTGCCACTTTCATGTGATGCGCTACACTGCCTCTAGTTGGAAATTTAACTTTATCAGGACCTACTTATGAATCAGATTAACCATAGCCCCAGCATAACCACAGAAGATCATGCGTGGGAGATTAAAGGAGCAGCAGGTCTCTTCTCTTGGGATACCTTATTTTCACTACGGACCCCTGTTTCTGTCAAGGCTGGTGAGCAGGTGAAGTATTCAAGTTTCCAATGTTTCTTATTGTATCCAGTTCCATTGGCATCCCATATATCTGAGCACATATGCTTTTTTCTATTTGACATAAATCATAGTAATTTCAGAATCATCGACAAGTTGGACAACATCAATGCCGAATACGTATTTATAAATCTAGAGTCATTTTGTGTTGAGACGAGGTGATATGTGCCAAAAGAAGTGGGCATCATGAGTCGATACTAATAAGGAGTGAACTAAGAAACATTGCCATTTTGATATCTTGAAATCCATGACTTCTCCTTTCAAGTTTACATGAATAACCCTTCCCTTATGAATGAGGTCTAATTTTATATTGTTAATATGTGACAATTGGAAGTTATGTCAACAGGTTATGATCCAATACGACATAAACAAGAGCAACGCTGACCTGGCTCTGGACTATGGGTTCATAGAATCCAAGGCAGATCGCAATGCTTTTACTCTAACACTAGAAATATCTGAGTCGGACCCATTTTTTGGGGACAAGCTGGACATTGCTGAGTCAAATGGTATGGGTGAGACTGCGTACTTCGACATTGTTTTCGACCGTCCACTTCCGCCAACAATGCTTCAATATCTGCGGCTGGTAGCACTTGGGAGCACCGATGCTTTCTTGTTAGAATCTATTTTCAGAAACTCTGTCTGGGGCCACCTTGAGTTGCCTGTAAGCCGTGCCAATGAAGAGCTCATATGCCAAGTGGTCAGAGATGCATGCAAATCTGCTCTTTCTGCCTATCATACCACCATTGAAGAGGTAAACTTTTGCCCTCCATTTAATTTCTGGTTACTAATTACTTCTCATGTGATGTTATCAATTGCTTTCATGTGTTATACATACATATGGAGTAGATGCAGAAAACCAATAGTTAAATAGGTTCAACGTATCAGGAGTTCACATCATAAGGATGACTTTATGTAGTTTAAGTTGAGTTTTTTATATCGCATATTCAAATCAAATTCCTCTCAACCACAGGTGGTGGGTGAAGTGTATTCACGCCAAAGAAAAAATATGAAATTTTTATATATTAGGGTCTCCTGAACACACGCTATAGGTTGTATCAGATATCTGCTTGGTAAATGCCATCCCATGCACAGCATTTATAATGGTAGGTCATTATGTGGCATCTTAGTGATATTCACCTTTTAAGATGATGCTTGTTTTAATAATACCTCAGCTCAATGAGTCCCAACTACTTGAATCAGCTAAGCATATCAATTGTTAAATAAAATGTTATACTGACGTCCTTTGATGGCGTTGTCAGGAGCCACGGCCCTTTTTTTCTTTTCTCTTTTGCGTTTTCCCCTGGTCCTCAGGGCAACTAAAACTCTTTTGCAATTTGAGAGCAATGGTGCCTTCTAATACCCAATCAGTCTGAACCCATGATAACTAAATAGATATTTGAATTGCAGGATGAGAAGTTAAAAGGAGAAAATCTCGATCCAAGGCTAGAAATCGCAGTTGGAATAAGAGAAGGGGAGAAGAAGGTGCTCCATCAAATTGATGAGACCTTCAAGGGTAGGGAATCAGAATTGGATGAGCTGGAGTATTACCAAGAAAGGAGGTTGAAGGATCTTGGTCTATGTGGGGAGCTAGGTGATATCATCTTCTGGGAGCCCAACTAGAGCTAAGTCTGTCACTCCTAAACTATGATTGGTACCTCAATGAAACGCAGTTTCTGGAGTTCTCTTAAGAGGGGAGAAAAGGAAACACCCAATAGACAACATTTTATATGCTGCAGTAGTCTCTTCAATTGTCTAAATTGGGTGTGCGATTGAGCATCCATTGAGCTTACTTCTACAGCCCAGTTTACACTTGTACTTCAAGAGCAGCAAGAAGTTCCTGGTTGAGCTACAATCTTTCTTAATGGCTAACATATAGAAGGATTAACAATTTTTTACATGAACCGTAAAGACGACACAAATTTAACACGAACTTTGCAAATTAGGGTTGAGGGGTTTAACTAGTTTAATTAAATAGGTCGGATTAGAATTGTCCTATATAGTCTTGTAACCATGCCTTGACAAACTCAAATCTGACACTCGATATTTAGGCGTGACAATTTTTTATTCCACCCAAGAATTCGACCCGTACTCAATATGTAATTAATGAGTTAGGATTGAATAGTCTAATCATATTAGAGCTAACTTATATAGTCCAATATTTATGTCTTGACATAATTCAAATTTGATACATAACACTAATTACCATCTCTAATATGTAACATAACTAGCACTTATTGTTATCACAATCCAAACAAGTGTCATGACCAGAGCATATCCAAACCCCTAACCCATAGGTGACATCATCAAATGGATCATGTTAATAGATTTTGCAAGCATGGCGCATGATCAACCAGACCATAACTAAATCACCCTCCAGTGACATGTACATTACAAATTAAGCTTAATTGAAATGTCTACAAGCCCTTGGATTGCATGACTACAATATATCATGTCAAAAATTTGAAAAATGTTATTTGTCACATTTTACCTCACAATTATTTCAATAATGTTGATGTGTCACTTTTAACCAACTCTTAATTTTTTTTTTTTTTTTTTTTTTGGTTCACAAAAACCTAGTCCAAAAGTAGGCTAGGACTGCCCATTCCCATCAAATATGGACGCCCCAAAAAGGAAATAAGCCAGGAGGCAATGCTAGCTTCATTTCCATTCATCACTGATTCCGAACAAGCCTTTCGAGTGGGACAATGATTAATGATCTACAATATCGGATATCTTTCGACTGTGGAATTATATGAAAGCCAATGAACACATCAACCGGACGAGAACAAATAAATATATAAACAAATAATAATAATAAACATTTTTGACACTCAAATGGGCACTCAACTGTTCTTTTCTGCCGTTCGGTGCAAAACCTTCTGTTACGCGCATATGCATGGTTAGTAGCCTTCTCTTCTCCATATCTACGAAAAAATTCAGTGGTTGCAGTCACCTTGTTTTACTTGAGTTGCCAGGGCCTAGCAAGTCATCACAATTTGTTCCCCCACAAAGGCACTCCTGCGGATTTGCATAGAAGTAATCTTCCTCCTTTGGCTTGTCTACAGTAACCCTACGACGCCTTGGCTGCCCCATTCTTTTCTCATGAGCCAATCGAACAGCGCCTATGAACTCATTCCATGAAAGTGTTCTATTCTGATGCATATCCAATAACTCTACAAGCCTTTTCCGATCCAATTGGATGGTTTTTTTAAACCCAAGATACCTGCAAGATATCTGATTAGAAATGTCTTCAACATCATCGAAAAAGTCCACCTTTATGAGAAGGGTATACAAACAAACCTGCGGTGGCCTTCCACAACTTTTGCCATGTTTCCATCGTAGGTGGGAATGAAAGTGTTACTGGCTACTGAAACCATAAAATCTAAAGCTGCCATTTGAGATGAATGATTCTGGAATTGTTGCAACTCCCCTGGGGCTAGCAACATTTCCTTTTTCACCTGAAAATTGTTATGGGGTCTCAGATCTTAGAAGAATCATATGCAAACAAAATGGGGGAAGTTCATATATTACTGTCAAGAAGCTTATCGCTAAAGCTAAAAGGGAGATGATACAAATACTCAATAAGAACAAACAGGCATATTCTACAGTTAGGTCCAACCACTTGATGGAGCCCTGATGAGGTTCTCTAAAAAAGATAAAGTGCAGTAGAAATGATCTAAATGATCCAACTGTTTGTCAATTATATGGGTAAGGCAAACCCATAAAAGGCATGCTTGATCATCAGCATGTAACAAGCATCAAAACACTTGGAAAGGTTTCAATATGTTACCACCGAGGTCATCTTAATTAGAATAACTCACGGACAATGAACAAAAGCAGAATGGTTTTCACTACCATTAAAGGGTGATAATATCACAAGCAGAATCACAGAGAGAAAAAAGTAAGGCAAGATGCAGAATAGAAAAAGACTCACAGTTCGTGGAAATGCAGCTCTTAGTGCTGCGAGTCTCCGATCACTGCCATAAATCTCACCAGCTGCGATATAAATCTGCGTGTTCTTATCGAAACCCAATGCCTGCAAAATTAACGCTGTCTCCTCTGGTGTCAGAGGACACAAGCCCTGTGCTCTCCTCTTGTCTGACACTATCTCTTTCTCTCTCCACCAAGGGTATGTATACCTGGATGAAAAAGGTGCAATATGATGAATACACACTACTTTGACCGTAAGACACTTTTATAGATTCGACGAAAAGAATAAATACAGTTTGGTCAGGAGGGATCATAAATAAATCTCTTTCCTCTCCAAGTGGTAGAACCCTGAGTTAGATTCAGAAACAACTAAGGCAGGAACCACACTTGTTGCACTAGACACTAGACACTAGACAGGAAGTTGCTCGATTAGGCCATTTCTGATTATCCAGTTGAATCATCACAGATTTGGCATCCTTTCCAAATACATGATGCATTATAATAAAGAAAAAATTCCAGATCATTTGACACAAAACTATGACCATACTATAATTTTTTTTCCCTTTGTTCTGCACATCACCTAGCAAATATTCACTGGACAATCTCTTTTACAAGTTAACCACTTCATAAGCAAAGTGTACTTATAAAAAAACATTTGTCAGGTTCTTCAAATGTGCATTCCAGAAGGGATAAATTTTTTTTTTTTTTTTTAAAAAAATGTAAACTCCCAAACAACAAACCTCATCCGCTTGAGCTCCTCAGCTTCTTCCTCAGTGCAGCCATGAGTACAACCTGAGAAAGCCAACATGTCCATCTCGTATCTTAGATGCAGAGCCAGGAAAGGTCCCTTTTCTTGAAGCATACGAACCAATTTGTACCCCAAAGTCTCAATCTGAGGAGTGAATTTCAGTGCCTGGAAATTAACATGACATCTGAGTTTTTGAAGATCAAGTGGGATCCCATTGTTTGCCAAACGTGCATCTGTTTTGTTAAAGTGCAAGACCTTATGCTTGCCAAAAAGTGGAAGAATCTGCACAATGGAATCAAAGACATAGGATCAGGATGAATCACCAAAATAAGACGGATCAATACATTCATTCATCAAAAGACTCCACAGTTCACTTTTCCTTGGCATGTTTGGTGGGTGGGGGGAAGAAGAAGAAAAAAAAAAGGGGGAGGGGGGGCATGTTTATATTGATATCCCCATATTGGGTTTTACTCCACTTTCACTTTAATATCAGGAGCACTGACTTGCGTTGAAGTGAACTGGAAATGGTAAATAGCTACTCTTCAGTGCAGCGGAGCAAGAAAAAGTCAAAGACTGACATGATTATTGATAACTACAAGGCTAGCAGAGTTCTTAAAATTAACACCTTTAATACTGAGCCCGAACTTAATTGGTGCTGACATCGTAATTTGGTCATGCAAGTGCCACTGCTACAAATGGATTTTTTATAGAGACCAAGCACGCAATAGTGATCTCTCCACTGTTAAAGGACTTCCTCAAACAAATATCTTTTGCACCCCCAAAAAGTTCTGCCGGGGGGAGCACTTTCAAGAAGATTAAATGAAAACAGGTTTTTAACCCAAAACCACTCAATTTTAGCTAAGCAACCAGGAATTTTCCATTTATTCAAACTATCAATGTCCTTGAATTGTACTCCTCTTTTTCTTTTCTTTTTTCCTCTTATTACTGAAAACCAATGTTTGTAAATTGTAATTACATAAGCAGCTAAGCACTACACTAGTAAGATTGACAGGAATTTTCATTTCTTCTTTTCCTTTTTGCTGGGGGAGAGGTAGTTTGAAAGCAAAGACAATAATACAGTAAGAGGTCACAGATACTGACTACTTTCTCTTGACTCTATTGGTATATTAATAACTTTTTCTTTTTTTTTTTTCTTTTTTGATAAGTAATACCCAGTCTTATTAAAAAGTGAAAGGCACCCCTAAATATACAGGAAGTATACAAAATGGACACCAAAACAGGAAAAGCAAACTGATACTTCTAAAACGATACTCGTTAAAACTTCCAAATGAACACATGCGTGCATGTAGGTACATATTGACTTGTAGAATTACATTCATTGCCAATTTTATAAGCTTTTCTGAACATATATGTAGACATACTCCACCTTACAAAGCAAACCTCAAAAACTGATAATCACACTAGCCCAAATAGAAGTGGTACCACTGGATTTATATAAGGGGTCCCCAAAAGGAGAGGATATTAACAATCTCAGAGTGAGTCTATAATCAGCAAATAATTATCTCTCGGTAAACATCATTCAAGTAATGACCCCTGAAAATCAACCCATCTAGACAAGAAATTCTGTGACAAGCCAAAAGAAAAAGGCGCAAAAAAGAAGGAACCAACGCTGCCCTTAAAGAAATGTGTAAAAGATTCCTTTAAGCAGCATCTCCTTCCCGTGTCCATTATGGCAACATGTTGTACAGGAGCATTACAAAATTAGATGGATGCCAGGAATTATGCTATGCTGACTGTCTTGATACTGAACAAGGTCTAAATACATCACGATAAACCAATAATAATCTAAACTATAACAAAAAGTCCAGAGTTGAGTGCAGGGACCTATTTGTTATTTTTGCATACTACAAGGAGCTCTCAGAACATTTTTGTACCACAAGGAACTATTGGAAATCGGTGTAACCACAAAGACTGATTTTGTATTTTTCCCAATAATTTTTTTGGTTTGTTAAAAAGTTTCTTTAATAAATTACTATTCAGGATTCCTTAATCCTCATGGTCCTAGTAGATCCCATATAACCTCATATCAGACTTTTGTTAAGAAAATCCACGAGAAAAAGGGAAAGCTCAAGAGGAAGAATTAAATGGGACCTTATTCTTCTCAAATCTCAAAGAACCTTCTCCACAAAGGTCATTACTCCCCCTTCCACCAAAAATGAACAGACTTCCAATATTTTTTGGGTCTATCAAGAACCTTGGTCAGGGTACACATATCAAACAAGCCAAGTCAAGCTCAAGTTTCAATTTCATTCTTAACAAATCAGGGGGCAGAAGTATTTTCAATAACTTGATCAAAGATAAATCTACCTGTAAGCTATGAACTTGGTAAGTAACATAGATTTTCGTCGATTAAATACAAAGTAGTGAAAAGTACACAAACCTGTTGTAAGTAATATTTTTCATTTGACCAGCTAACAGGAGGCATCTCAAATGGTACGACTCCATATTTCCTATTAAACCTTTTTGGCAGCCTTTTTATGATTTGCACTTCATCTCTTAGTGAATCAATGAAATGTCTCACATCAAAGATGTCCTCAAAATTACTGCAGGAATAATGAAAGGGTTTAAAATTTTAAAACAGCCACAAAAGCAGGTAACTAAGTCTTAAGTACTGTAGAAAGAATGCTAAGACTTAAAATTAAGTCATTTCTTTTTAACCGAAACAATGAATACACCTAGGATCAGCCCAGAAGGATGTCTTGTCAAGCTCTGGAATAACCAAAGTGAGATTCAAAAGCCGAGCAACAGTCACCATGTCGCATATCTGAAATGCCAAAGTAGCCAAATCAACAAATTGACATATGATAACAAAAAAGGGGCAAAGAAAAAGAGAAAAGGGCACAAACTGCTGAACGCATTTGATTCAAGCCTCCATTGCAGGACACTCTAAGAAAACCATTACTTTTATACTTTCCTGCAAGATATCAGGAGTTCCAATCTTATTCTACAAGCAAAAAAAATAAAAATAAAAATTGATAACTTTCATCATTTAAAAAGCATGGAATTCACATGCCAAAATATAATATTATTGAATTGCACCAGAAGATGTTCCAAGTTCCAACCTCTGAAGTAATCGCACAAATTACAAGTTGATTATGGCCTTGACATATGCCTCCTAGAAGAGAACTACTTGTGAATGCATGGAATGCACTAGTATTTTAGAAGACCATAAGGCACCTCTTTGAGAACTTATGCAACTCCTAAGCCAAGTAACTTCCATATTTTTATCATGAGAAATGCTTCTCAGTATTCTCAAGTATCCATCTCCCAACATTTATTATTCATTCCTCAACGACTTAATGCTGTAACATTATTTTCCTCCAATAAATTCAAACTACTCCAAAATGTACGTCATACCCAATATAGTTCATGTAGTACTAAACTGAGATAAATAGAGCAGTGACTATAATAATGATTCAATCAATCCTGATCACTGACATAATAACATTACGAGCTTTGGGGGCTCAGGAACTCACTTGCGGGAAGAGTAGGCGGCAGCGATCGCACCTCTTCGACGCGAAGTTGAGCCCTCTGGGACATCCGATTGGTGATCCCAGAGAGCAGATGCGGATGCCATAGCCCACCGACCGCCACGAGCTGAACCAAACACGTCCAGAGCACAATGCTCGAGCACACTCGTATGAACCATAACTGCAACCGCGTCCTCGGAATCACCGGAGCCGGCAGCTTATCGCACCGCACCTGTATACTCTCCGATCTAACCTCCATATCTCCGCCACACACCTCATCCCCTCTGCCTCCACATCAATTGTCACAAACCCCGATTTCGCCAATTCAAAAGGCACTCACATTATGTAACCTAAGCTAAGATTATCCCCAAATTTTAAATCTTTGAAAACCAAAAACAAAAACAAAAATTGGAATGTGGATAACTTCGATAATGTAGTATTATGAGGCTGTGAAGGATCAAGGAAAAAAGAAAACCCTAGAGGGCAAGAATCACGAGCGGAAAAAGAATAGGGATAACAAATTTAAGTAACTTTCAACAATCCACAGCACACACCGGCAAGGTCAGTTACTTTTTTTTCTGATTCTTTTGAACTCCGTTTTTTTTTCCGGGAAAATTTCCTTTTTTTTCTCAGAGACTATATAACATTTTCCTGGGAAAATAAATAAATAAATATATACACAAATATATAAGTTAATAGATTCCTTTCTCGTCCCGGATCTTATTTATTCAAAACTAAAATACAGGATGTGGTTAGCAGATTGGGGCTTTTGAATGGACAATTGTCGGGGACTTCTCTCCGGTTCTAACGCCTCCGGTTGTTCCTACTTCCTATCTGACTTTAATGCGGTCTTTTTTAATATTGAAATTACCGTTTAATATAATTTTGAGAGGTCCGAAGAGGGACATTTCTTGGCCTTTTCTTATTATTTCAGTTAATACAAACAGTTTTGACCACTTTAATTTTATTTTATTATTTGTAAGTGCTACAAATGTCCATGATGAAAATTGAGAATAATTATTTTATAGTTTATATCGAATTTTACCAATTTAATAATGTAGATGTTTGTCATATAATTAATATATTATTATATTATTTAAAACTATATATATATATATATATTATTATTATTAAATACAATAAAACAAAATTCCAATTATAAAATAATTTCTCTATTTCTGCAATATTTTAAAATTGTTTGTTAATAATTTTTGTAAAAAGTGCGTATATCCAGTTTTGAAAACAGAAAAATTTTAAAAATTGTTACCAAACTCAAATTTTCCTATTGGTATCGTCATATCATATGCAAAGTCATATTTTATAAATGACAAAATTTTCTTTCAAATTAGTCTGGAATAAATATTTTTCAACTCATTTAAAATAGTGTCAAGTGTTTATAAATATTTAAAAGACACATTAAATTTAGTTTAAGTTAATAAACTGCTATAATGACATTAAGAATTTAATGTACATTTTAAATATTTATAAACACTTGACACTATTTTAAATGGATCGCAGGATTTTGATGAAAGTTTTGTCCTTACGTAAATATACAATTTAATGTTTTGTTCTCTTTTTTCTGTATATTGACTTGCTAGTCATGATTAGGAAATTCGAGGTTTTATGACACGTCCAAAATTGAATGCAAAGCTCATTGTCAAATGAAGCTTCCCTGACGGCCAGCTGGTGGTTGTAGAAAAAACAACCAAAAAAAAAAGAAGACAAAAATTCCTTCTAAATTAGTCCAAATGAAATATCTTCTAACCCATTTTAAATGGGTTAAAAGAATATTTTTTTAAGACTCGTTTGGAAGAAATATCTTTTTTTGACATGTACACACAAGAGGAGGAAGAAGGATTCAAACTAGTGACATCCGCTTCATGAGACGTAATCTCCAACCGATTGAGCTATCCTTTGGGGTAGAGAAAATTTCTGTCCAAAAAGAAATTGACAAATGAACGTTTCCGGAAGCTTGCTATGAATTGGAAAAGCATAAATATTGATCATTATTCATCCACATAGTAAAACTAATTGTTCCAGCTGATTGATCTTGTTGGTGACATTGAGTCATTGACATATCCAAAGATTGCTTTTCTGGTGCATATTCATAATGATAGAGTTTCTGTCCAAAATGGGTCAAAAGAATTTAATTCAACTTAATTTTTATAAAAGAGGAATAATATTTAGTATATTAATATATAATTAAAATAATGTGACAATAATATTTGGATCAATACGAATTTATAAAAAAAGACAAATTATGCTTACAATGTATGATACTATAGGATTACCCATTAGTTTGCACCTTGCACGTTGTAGAATTGGCCTCACTTGACAGCTTTTTTTTTTTTCTTTTTTATAAAAGAGCAAAAATATTAATAAACTACTTCAAACATAAAATGTTAAAAAATAAAAAAAATAACAAATATGTTACATTTATGTCAAGTCAACCCAATTTTCAACAAAAACAAAAAGCTAAAATTAAAAATTAAAAAAAAAAAGAGGGTCCAATTTCATTCTCACAGCAGGAAAGGAAACTTCTCTTTCACGAAAAGATTGAGACAAAGAGGTAACAAAATGATATTGAATATCATGACGCTTAAGAGTAGGGACCAACAAAAATCAACGTTCTCTATTATTCAAGGAACCTTACAACTTCTCATAGGATCCCCATTTTCTTTTTCATGTGGAGAGAAATATCATTCCTTATAATTATTTTCCGCATTTAATTAGCCAAAAAAACCGTATAAGGTAGGTGCCTCATGTTACACGCATGGTGGATGGATAGTCCTTTCTTTCACCGTCATTAGATTTGTAAGGATCATGTAAATCCACACATATATCCTACTAATTCAATAATGATGATTTTAAGAAATTGGAGGACAAAAAAAAGTGATAAGTACGTTAGACTCACATGAGCCCCATAAATTTAATAATAATTTTAAAAAATAAAAGGACGAGAAAATGACAATTACATCGGTTAGGCTAACTTATTCATAATGAAAAAGAAAAAAAGGGGTAGGCTTTTAACCACGATTGATTTGTGTGATTTAGTTAGGCCGGCTCCCACAATTCCACGAAAAATAATATAATTTATACACGTTTCTATAGGGTCAAAGTCCATATATATAAGATAGTGTCTCTGTCATTAGAACAAATTCATGATTTTTTATTCAAGTCGTAAGGGTTAAGCCTAATTTCTAGGCCAAAAAATATATAAATATTTAATTATAAGTATATATATATATATGTGTGTGTGTGTGGTCCACTCTAGTTTTGTTTGGTCCCTATCTGACATCTGTGACAATGTAATACAAATTAATTGAAGAATCAAGAATGAATACAAAAGTCCTGCTCTGTTGTGTCCAATGTGCTTTACCCATGTTGAATATGTATTGATGGTCGGTGTCATTGCTGATGAGAGATGAGAGTGCTGGAGCCTGGAGTCACCTGTTTCTAGATTTAGAGAATGGTCAATACGGTGGGGCTGGTTGCACCATATTTACAGTCTGCTCTGCCACAACTTCAATGAACAACGTGGGTGCCCAAAATCATTACCTTTAAACTTTCATCTTCGCAATAAATAATAATGAAAGAATAACGACTTTCGGGATGGTTCAACTATCTCCAATTGTTTTTAAGGGGTAACTCAATCGGCTGTAGATTACGTTTAATGAAGCGGAGGCCACTAGTTCAAATCTCCCCTCCCCCTTTCCTTGTGTGGACATGTAAAAAAAAAAAAAAAAAACTATCTCCAATTTATTATTAAGGGTCGTGGTTCAATGGGTTATGACACGCTTAATGAAGCGGAGGTCACTAGTTCGAATCTCCCCTCCCCCTTCCCTTGTGTGGACATTTAAAAAAAAAAAAAAAAAACTATCTCCAATTTATTATTAAGGGTCGTGGTTCAATGGGTTATGAAAGTTCTCAAGTTGTCAGAACATGTATAAGGGTATGGGTTCGAATATCTGCAATAAATAATTTTCACATATGCCTGATTAGTATTAGCCACTTTGGATTCTTATTGATGCCCTAGTGGGGCTGAGTCAGGCTATGACTCAGTTGGACTTGAGGGAGCACCTGCGGAAATAGTCACAATCAGTCTCTCCAGTTTACCATTTTTGCTAAATAAAAAAAAAAAAAAAAAAAAACCTATCTCCAACCTGGTGGTCTGGCCACTTTAAATTTATTGGGAGTGATAGAATTACTCCAAATCGGCCATAAAATTGGCTGAACTACTTCTTTGGCTAAAAATATGCATTCAACTTAAACCATTGGAACAATCTTCTTAGCTAAAATGTATTGCATCTATAGCATTACACCTGGAACAACTTTTATTTTACGGGGTTAATATGGTAGCGCTAATCTGTTTTTAGATTGACCTCTATTAAAACAACCAAATTAAATAAAAATTAAATATTTAGAATTACTTTTGCTCCGACCCCACTCACATTATTAGCACTTAGGTTACAATTTTCAGTGTTTTGTGATTTAAGATGTATCATTATCAATGTCCCACTAGGCCCCAATACTGACAAAACCTAGGAACATACAAATCTGGTCCAGTTCAACCCATGGAGAAGCATTTACTAGTTTTCTTAATTATATTTCAAGGTCTAGAGCATTCACCAAATGTGCACAAATGAGACGCTCCCTATATGACATGACATTATCTAATACTAATAATAATAATAATTTTTTTTTTGGTAAGACTATCTAATAATTGAGTCATCAATATTATTGATAATTGATTATTCCAAAAGTATAAAAGGAAAAGGGAAAAGTATTGGCAATTACTTAAGATAAAGAGGTGATTTGCAAAAGGAAGATAAATGATATGGAATTCCACCTTTATTAATTGAAAGGAATGTGAATAATGAGCATAAATGTCAATCTAGTTATTAAATCCTTCGAGAGAATGAGGAAGTTCCTTTCCATTCTATTGAATGCCTTCTTTATGACCATTTTGATGGAAATAACCTTCTTTTTACCCTTTTTGTTCTTCATAAAGTGGAAGATCTCGTGTCATGCATGGTGTGGTGTTATTCTAGATGAGTAGTCTCTAGAGAAAAGTGGATTGCATAGAGGATTTGATTTTATGAGGCCAATGTAATAACCAAATCCAATATCTTCTTCTACACATGTATCCTTGGTTTGAAGAAAATCCCATGCTTCCTAAATATATATTTGGGTGCAAGGATGGAATTAAGAATATATACCACATGTTCTGTGATCAACACTGCTATATTACATTGTTCATTAACGTATTGAAACTCTGTATAAAATCAAAATGGTGTCACCGCCAACTAAGCCTACTTTGTCCCTACCCGAAATCCTATGGGTCGAAATCTTCGGGCTCTTATGTGTCCTAATAAAAGCAAACAATTTTACACGTAAAAGTGTAAGTTCAAGACTCAGTAAAAAAAATGCAATTACAAAACTTGAGTCTGTGATGTGAGCCTCCTCTTGCCTGTTAAAGTTTATGTCTCTTTTGTTCGTTGAAGTTCAATGAAATACAAACTAATTTTCTCAAAATACAAGATAAAACTTTTCCTTAAGCGAACACTAAAGCAGATAACATCGACTAATGGGCCTCGCAACAGCCCATATTGGATACCTATTGTGGATCAAAAGCAGCAAATATGGGCGGCCCAAAAAGGAAAAAAAATGTAAAAGCACGGGCAATTATGGCGGAATTGGGCCTCAAACTAGTAAACGTTGCAAGCTAATGGTTGCCTATACTTGCGTATAATAACCAACCAATCAGCGCGATCCAAATTAAAGAACTTACGCGTCACTTCCAATCACGGATCACCATGTGGCACAAATAAATTACAATGCATTTTTCCCCTCTTCCTTTATTCAGGTTTCCCGTTTCGCGTAGAAAGTCCGAAACTTGGTGCCCATCTCCGACTCTCTGTTTCTCTCTGAGAAAAGGCAGCAACTTGACAATTGCACCATGGTTCGATTCAACCTGTGCTTTCTTCTAATCCTAGGGTTCTTATTGTCTACGTCGGAGTCGGTTCGGTTCGACCTGGAATCGGGTCAGACCAAGTGCATCGCCGAAGACATAAAGAGCAATTCCATGACGGTGGGCAAGTACAGCGTGGTCAATCCCGACGAGGCCCATCCCATGCCCGATACCCACAAAGTCACCGTTCGGGTAATTTTCTTTTTGCCAAATTTGTTTGTGCTTGTGGGGTTTTGAATTTGATATGACCGCGGTGGTAATTGGGTGAATATTGCTCTTTACTGTATATATAGGTAACTTCGGCATATGGGAATAATTACCATTACGCGGAGCTGGTGGGATCGGGGCAGTTCGCGTTCACGGCGCCGGAGGCGGGAGATTACATGGCGTGCTTCTGGGGGCCTGATCACAACCCCAAGGTCACGATGACGGTGGATTTCGATTGGAGGACTGGTGTGGCGGCCAAGGACTGGTCCAATGTTGCTAAGAAAGGACAAGTTGATGTAAGTTTTTGTTTTTGCTAATTATTCAGTTTCTTTTGTTATGTGATTAGCTCGTTGGTTTTAAGTTTGGTTTTTGGGCAATGAAATTTGAGTTTTTCGCATAGAGGAGTTACTTGTCGGAGAACAGAATTTGTTCCTATTCGTAGTGAACTCAAAAAAAATTGAGCATAGGGAATGTATCTATTAAGGCATATTAATTTGTCAGGATGTAAAGTTGGTCAAATTTATTTTCAGATGGATATGGTGTGACAAATGAATTTGCCCATATAGAGTGAGTAGATTAAAAAGGTGCATACAGGTGATAAGTCACATTGGTTTTTTATTAGGTGAGATTAGATTTTATAAGCGATTTTAGGAACCTCAAATTGCAACTAGTGCAGATGTGGCTAACGTTTTCTCTGTGTCATTACAAATGTTATTAGAGCAACCTAGTAACACTATGTAGCGTTGGGCCACTACATGACGTTGGACTTGATGGGGACGTTAGGGATTTGAGTGGAAGAGATTGTGACAAATGAATTACCCACATTGAGTGGATGGATTATAAAAGTGTTCAAGAGTGAAAAGTCCTACATTGGTTCCTTACTAGTCCATTTGTAGCAAGGTGGAGGGTGAGGTTGTGGGTTCAACTCCCACTGAGTGTGTGTAACTTACATATAAAATATAAGTGATTTTAAGGAGTCCGAATTGTAACTTGATTAGTCCTTTTGAGTGATAACGTGCATGTGACAAGTGCTTTTCCTGGATTGTTACATATAGAGAACCCAATATTTTGAGGAGTCATCTCCTAAGCAAGATTGAAGAATTGTTCTAAATCCATCGAATATGGCAGCTGAGCTATTTGCTTATTGAAGACAATAGTAATAAGCTTATAAATTCTGCCTGCTGGTTATTGTGGTCCCTGATGCAATCTACTATAGGTGCTCCTGAGTATTATCAGCCTAAACAAACAACACCTACACTCATTGTCAATTGGCATTTAAGCCATCCCCAATTATCCAAAAAGGCATCCAAACTTTAAATCCAGCCACAAGTGAGGCCAATTGACACTGAAGGTTGGCAGCCATAAAGAGAGAAAGAAAGAGAGATGAAGGGAGAAGATACAACACCACTGTGGGAATGGGAAATTCTTTGGAGAGCCAAATGGTGGTGATGGCAGTTGAGTCCTTATGCATTCAATGCCAACAAAAAGGATCAAATGGTGGACGTTGGTGCCGATGTAGTCACCATTCTTGGGTCTGAAGTGGACGATCTAGTTGGAGTTGGAGTGAGACTGGAAGCTAGGGTGTGGAGGGTGTAGGGGGGTGTTGATTGTAGAGAGTCCAAATTCATCCAATGAGTTGCGGAGATGAGGAGGGTGCGCTCGAGGGGAATTAGGTTTGGTGATTGGAGGAAATGGAGGTAGACAAGCTTCGGGAGGAAGAGAGAGCTGGAGAGATTTTGTTTTTTTTTCCCCCCCCTAGTGGGAAGCCAATGGAAAATGGCTTATTCTTTGCTGCATCCTTTGAAAAAAAAAAAAAAAGAAGGTATGCTGTTGACCAGCATTTTCTAGTTGCATCAAATACCAGAAAATGTGGAAACCATTTTTCGGAAGACATTTTAGGTTGAAATAAACACAACCTAAAAGCAGTTAAATAAAAATAAGAGAATAGATTGATTCTTTTTCCTGGTGCCTAGGAGATTAGTGTACGAAACACTGATGTGGCTGTTTCCCTAATGTTGCTGATTATAAATATGGTTGAGATGATTGGCTTGCGTATTTATTGAGAACTGGGCGCTCACAACCTAGCTCAGAAAACCTTCTTATACATGTTGCTTGTCCAAAGACATTCTTGCACTAATTTGGGCCTTTGGGTTTCTTTCTTCGGTGATGTCATTATGTAAGTTTGAAACTCATTTTATTTGCTATGTCCACAGAGTTAACTGATTGCTCTTTACACAATATTTATGAATGCAGTCTCTTAATATGAAAAGATCATGCAGATTATTTGTCTTTCTACTATACCATGTTTATTGTTCAAATTGTTAGTTTTCCTGGACAGATCTGGGAATTGGGAGTCAAACGAAATTGGTATTTTTCTTGTCTATCTTGTTAAATAAAGGAAGTCTACTCCTCATAATATTAGTAGTTACCTTTTTGGGAATTACTCCAGAAGTATAGTTCAATTCTATATATTTTTCAAATAATTGCATTCTCATTAAGTGCTTTTTTTTTTTAGTTAATATATATTAAGTTGTGTGATATGCCAAATAACTCTAGCCTTTTGCAAATGTTAGAGCTGAGATATGGAAAACAATTTATGTTGTCTTCATTATTTTATATGCCAGGTCATGGAACTAGAACTGAAGAAGTTATATGATGCTGCTATTTCCATTCAGGAGGAAATGTATTATCTCCGCGAAAGGTAAGGAAACATTAATTTCTTGAATATATCATAGAGAGAGAGAGAGGGAGATTTTTGTTTTTCTTATTTTATCAATGCTGTTTGTGCTTCATGTTTCAGAGAAGATGAAATGCAGGAGCTCAATAGAACAACGAACTCCAGGATGGGCTGGTTTAGTATTCTCTCACTTTTTGTTTGCTTGTCAGTGGCAGGCTTGCAGCTATGGCACTTGAAAACCTTTTTTGAGAAAAAGAAGCTCATTTAATCTTATTCTGGACAATTTTTGAGAATTTTTCTCATTTGTGCTCATGTAACTTATAGCAACGATGTACTCGGATAGAATAATTTTCAGATCGCATTGTTAGATTAAGTGGGGCTTTCAATAATTTGAGTCTTTGTTACAGCGTGCAGAATCTCCTTATGTGTTAATATCTAACTTACATCAATGTTGGAACAAAAAACTTTAATCATCAATTATCTCGTTTCTGTTTAAATTGATGTCTTAGGAGATCTAATTAAAGTTATCTGCATTCGCAAAATCCTATTAAGAACTAGCCGTTTGGTGAGATTATTTTTCACAATGTGACATAAATTACCGCTTCAACTTTTACAAGAAATCATCAGTAGTAACTTTTTCATATTGGTCAATGTTCACAATTCCTGCTATTTGGCAAGCCAAAGTTGCAGAAAATGACCCATAGTGCGTTTTATATAAATAACAGTTTAAAATGATTGGACACCGGAAACACGGTTTTGAAAATTGTTAGCAAACGTGATCTTGTATCCGTAAAGAAACGTGGCAACTCTTGTCAGGGAAGCATGCATGGGTGACACGAGTGGTCGATGTGGGTAGTACAAGCGATGATCCCTATGACACGGGAGAGTTGGGAATATTGTTGACGATTGGCAGTCTTCCCCGTAAAAACCCCATTTGGAGTGGCCTATAAACAACTTGCAGGTAGAAATTTTTTTAGCATTGTGAATAATGGACACTTCTGAATCATCCCATCGTAAATCATGTCTAAAGCAAGATTTGATTGTGTTGCCGAACATTTCAGTTCAAGAAATTTAAACGATATTACCTTGCAATGCAACACGAACGAGTTGAACCATTTCTGGTCTTTGAAGTCCGGATGACTGTAAGTACAACCCGCACAATGAGCTATAGAAGATCCACTCTGATGCCCACCGTCACGAATCTTGGAGAACAGTGTTTCAAGTTCACAATTTGCATCCAGAAAATTGCAAGTGTAAACCATCTTGTTCTTTTTTTAATTTTATTCTTACAATTTTTCTGTTAAAAATTCCTTACCAAAAAATATATACATTATTTAATTAATAATACAAAAAAAAAAAAAAAAGATGGGTAGAACTGACTCTGTACAAAAAAAAAAAAAAAAAAAAAAAAAAAAAAAAAAAAAAAAAACTAGTACATAAAACAAAACCATCTATATCATAAACATCATCTTCAGAATCAACAACTCAAGCCTTTACACAAACGATCTAAGAGCTGAAAAGTGTCATCTAATTGTTCAAAGAGAACAGAGCAGAAACAAATTACAGTCGAAAGTAAAAAGAGAAAAAAAAATCCAGTCAAATGATGAAATGTATTATATATATGTTAATTTGGACAAGACTCTTTGGCAGGCTAATTCAGATCAAGATAATACATGATAATCTTAGAAAATCTGGAAATTAATCAACATCATCTACTCAGGTAACGATAAGAATTCGAACAGTCGGTAACCTAGTCATCCCTATTTCTCTTGCAAACTACCAATTGAGTCTATTCGTAATCACATCTGCTCAATTGGGAGTACAGGAGATGACTGGCAGAAAAGGCAAACATATTATCCACGTACTGACCGTAACATAGGTCTTGAATGTTATGTATTGAATAAGTGCCAATGATGGTCAGTCGGTAGATTTTCCTTGATCTTTTCCAGCCTCTTGAGGATTTCCAAGAAAGAGGGTCTTTGGTTCATGTCAGGCGCCCAACACTGCTCAGTTAACCTAGAAACCATTCAATACAAAAAAGATATTAGCAGTTGGACTTTTTCAGCTATGCATATCAAAGATAGATAATTTCCTAAAATGGTTTTAATTCATCTATCAACACAGTGCTGTTTTTCTAAACGATTATAAGTATTCAATATGCCAGAAGTCATCAGCCTAGTTGCATGTGGAACAACATGAATAGTTGTGATTGAATAGCTTACATAAACGTTGAATAGATGGCTAAAATAATGAGAGATGTGTAACAATCTTTTTTTTTTTTTGGCATCCGCCTTGGTAACGGAAAAAAATGAGCATGGCGATGAGAGAATATCAGCAACAATGGTTTCCTCATGTGCAACAAAATCAATCAATGCAAAAGTTAAAGTGCAGATTAGTTAAAGGTGCCACAAGGACGAGAGATGAAAAATAACAAGGAGCAAGGCTGCGAGGAAGATAAGATGGCTGACAATCTTGACAGTATATGTACCTAGACTTCTAAGGGAAGAGAGATCGATAGAGAGAGAGAGAGAGTTCTAAGGGAAGAGAGAGTAGACTTCTAAGGGAAGAGGGATTGAGTTGATTTATTAATGATTATACAGCCGCAGAATTTTGGATCGAATTCATTTCATCATAAATAAAGAAATAGAAAAGGATTCAGTTCATAGGTAGGCCACACAAGCACGAGAAAAGAAGCAACCTTTTAATTGACAGAATTTTAAAAAAACTCACTCTCTCAGTTCATTGGTGTATCCTTTTGAGCGAAACGAAGGCCTGTGCCCTTCAGCCACATATTTTGCTGCTTCATAAGGCTCATAACTTGCAAGTGGTGGGTCCCCTTCAAGCATCTGAACCAGTTGGGAACAAATTAGAACTAATTTCAAAACTTTTACATCTGATCTCAACTCCTTACAGAAACCAGCATTACCTCATACAGTATCATCGCGAAAGAGAAAACATCAACCTTCTTATCATATCTCCTATGCTTGAAAACTTCAGGAGCCATATACCGGTCTTTTGTTTTGTTTAATGCCAGAAAGAAAGAAAAATAATTATTTATTCAGTATTAAAATTCATATCCGCTAAAACAAAATCTATTAGAAACACTCACAACTTCCAGTCTCTCCAGTCATTTTGTAGACATCACGAGTATCCTGAACCTTAATGAGCTTGCTTAGTCCAAAATCTCCAACTTTCAAATGGTCTGCACTGGAATTGACTAGAAGAACATTCCTGAAATTTATAAACAAGATTTCAACAGGTAAATATAAAATGCAATATGGAAGCCACCGACATGTTCTTGATGGTGGAAGCTAGAGAAAAAGAAAGAGAAGGTCCTTCTTCAATTGGTGAAGAAGCATTATATCCTATGAACATTAATCTCCTCATTACAGTGATATATTAAGAGTACTGATTAAAGCGCAACATCAGCAGTTTCCGGTACAACATAAAGAATATGACAACAAATCTGATACAGAATCTACTAACCTTGGTTTTAGGTCCCGGTGAACTATGACATTTGGTTCATTGTGAAGATAAGCCATGCCTCTGCCCACATAAGATTTACAGAAGCCAGATTAGCATAACATTTTAATTCACTGAGACTGCATCTTGCTCCTAGTAAGGACTGTAATAATCGAGTCATGCAAATGCCCTGATCAGATTGCCTAAAATAAGGCATTCCGCAGTATGCAAGTGATTAGATACACACTCTCCATTTTTTGCCTCTTTCCTTCCCTGCAAAGATATCTCTGGACATCCATCTCTCTCCACACAAAATTATTTCATACAATCTCAAAAAGGTGTGGCTTAAATGAACTTTCCTACTTATGATACAGCAGTAATTTAGAATTGCAGATGTAACAACCAAGAACAGACCTACGGGGTATGGATCTGCATTTTTCTTATAGGTAGGCATAAGAATTAGGGGTACCTTGCGATGTCCAGAGCAAAGTTGATAGCTGTTGAAGGATTAAGTGAACCTTTGTCCTTGAGGTACTGATGAAGATCACCCTAAAATAGCATATGAATGCAACAATTAAGCAAGAGTTTCTCTGCAAGTACATTTTTCAGATCACTAGCAACAATTTCAAGAAACACAATTCACAATATGAAGCATAAAAAATATATGCATGTACTCACCCCTCGTAAATACTCGGTAATTAACATAAGGGGCTTCTTCTCTGTGACAGCTCCAAGAAATTGGACTATATTAGGGTGACGAAGCTTCACTAGCAAATTAACTTCGTGTCTAAAGTCCTGACTGAATCAGGAAGCAAAGAATAGGTAAGCAATTTTCATTTTTTGGTAAATTAGAAACTGAGTCAGAAAGGAAATTTTGATATAGGCAACAAGCACCACATAAATAATTTTCTTAAGCCCTACAGAATGTTTATAAATGGATAGTAAAGATCCCTTCCAATTTCTATAGACTTACCATCTCTCGGAAAAGAATGCTGAGCGAATCATCTAAGAAAAGTATATCTAATCCAAATGAAATATAAATTTCATCCATTACTTTGGTTCTGCTCCCTCTCAACCAGAGCATTTCATAACATATACCACAACCACAACTATACCTTACACCCAACTAATTGAGGGTGGTTACATGGATCCTTTTACGCTAGTTGGCCCTATTTAGGCCATATCTTTATTTGACAATCATGTTTTTTGTTTTTAATTTTTTTTTGTTTTATTTTTTATGTTAAAGCCCCAAAGTCATATGTAAATGTTCATAAGATGTGACAAAAGTTCTACACTGGCTGTCAACCAACCATGAACTCCTCCTTTATCCGGAATTGGGACTAGCCGTGTAAAAAGGATATAACAATAAAGTCGACATACAGAGAGTTGATTCATTATGTAAACTGGAACGAAGACATACACACAGACAGAGAGAACGAGAGAGGGTGAGAGAGAGATATGAAAAGAATACACTATTTCTCCAAAATAATCAGGTTATACAGCCATAATACAACAAATGATTAAAACCTATAGAAAAACGTTATAAGAAAATGGATCTTACATCACCAATCTGTCATCTGAAAGTGATGGAAGAATGCGTTTGATGGCTACAGGTGTTCCACGCCAATAGGCTTTTAAAATCTCACCAAAAGATCCCTGCCAGCATCAGCCATCATCAGTGAAAGCACATCTATATAGATAGATTAAAGCAACACACTGATAGCTGTACACTGACACCCAGATTGTGAGCAGAATATAAATGATTCAAGTTGCAAACTAAATGACAGAACCAACAAGTTAAAGACACGACAGACCAACAGCACGAAACAACTATGCGAAAGTGCTGAGTAAAGATGAATTATTTTAGCCTAAGGGGAACTACCCTCTCTTACAAAGATCAATTTCAGAGATACTATGTATTCTATTTCTCTCAATAATTATCTCAGCACCTTACCTAGCCAGGGGAAATGAAGTATAGGTGTAGGTGGCATACTTTCAATGGGAATGAAATCATGTGATAACTGGTAATATGATCCCCAAGAACAAATACCACACACCAAAGGCAGAATGTATAACTTCTAAAACAAAAATTAAATTCTGGCTGCAGCAAAATAATAGACAGAAAATCCTAGTCACAGTATTTGAATAGCATCATCAGACTCGCTTATTAAAACATTCAAACAAGAAATTTTATAAATCATAGTGACTACTTGGCACAGTTTGCATGACTTGCCCCCATAGTGTTTGTTCATTACTAATTTAAAGAAAACTAGAGTCAGACCTTGCCGATAATAGCCGAGTTTGAGAAGTCCAGCTCAGAAGGTTCAATTTCCCAGTCACACTTGTTTGGCAGAGGGGGTGGAACAGGCTTTGGTTCAAAATGGCTTCCATTTTGGCCCTGCAAAATGCATAATCAAACTTAGAGCCTGCAAAAGCAAATAAAACAAAAAATCCACAGAATATGAATGTTACGAGTCTCATATACCTAGCATTGATATGATGCCAATTTGAAGGCATGTGATGCTAGAACATTAAGAACAAACAAGAAAGGTGCATTTCCATGTTGGAGCAAACTGGTCATATGTGACTTGTAAATTGTTTCCACGTTTCATATGTATTAAAATAGAATGATTAAATTATATGGTTAAAAGACTCAAAAATCTAGTCCAAAGGAGTTGAAGGGTGGAATAACCAAAATTCATTTCAGATACAGTACAAATAGAATCCGATCCCCCTTCTCATTTCATTTTATGAGGAAACACAAGTTCACGTATCGAAATTGAAGCTCCACTAACATATATTACCTTGCCATGTTATCCAACTTTCTTTAGCACCTTGCCATGTTATCCAACTTCTAATTGACAACTAGTAAAACATAGAAAAGACAAGCATCATAAGGGTTTACAACCATACCGTTTTCATGGGCAGGACCCCTTATAGGAGTTTTGAATGATATGTTTTCCAGAAAGAGCAGGGAACTCACAGTTGTGAAGGAAACTCCAAATCAACCATAGTATTTGAAGGTTCACTGACAACCACCACTACATATTATCACATATTCATTTTGGCAAAAGACGACTTGGTCGGTCCAAAGTCTAATTATTGTGGGCCAAATACCAAAACATAGTCCCTCTAGCCATAAGCAAACCTATGTTCTTTCCCTCCTCTCTCTCTCTCTCTCTCTTTTTACCAAAAATCATATATTAACGCACAAATCAAACCCTCCCATTATTTACATTCAATGTGATGAAGGTATGATGATGTTGTCCCCAAGGGGATAGCTCAACTAGCTGGAGACTACGTTTCATGAAGCGGAGGTCACTAGTTCGAATACTTATCCCCCATTTTCCTCCCCTTATGCAGACATGTAAAAAAGAAAAAAGAAAAATATATGATGATATAACCACACTACAAAGGGCTAGTGGAAGCTAAAATCCACAAAACTTATGACCTCAATTTATCCTTGATGGCAATAAAAGGCAACAGACCACAAGTTTCCAGCAACACACATCTGAAGAAACTAGTGCTAAAACTTACTGTTTTCTCTTCCTGAAAGAAAGTTCTTAAGACTGAGCTAGTTCCTTAAAAAGCAGAATTTGCTATCCCATCAATCAAAGTCCAGGAAAAGAGAGAGAGAGAGAGGACAATATACTTACGTACGACAAGCCACCATATGATTTCAACAGTTCAATCATGCTGTGCTTTTTAGCTCCTTCAGCATCAGCTAGAGGCTGTCATGAGGGAAACTCCAGATAATTATTCATCTGAGGGAAATTCCAGATTAAATACTTATAAATAAAATAAAATAAATAAATAAGTCCCATATTGAGTAAAAAGAATCCCTTTTCCTGATAATGCATATCATACCATTGCATTTAAATTCCAGATTTGCAAGTGTAATGGAATTTAAGATAATAGCTACGTGACGTAGCAGCGATTTGTTTCATCCTATTTCTTTAGAAAAACACAAAAACTATATAACATGCTGCTTCATCCATTCAACCCAAGTTAACAAACGACGTCAATGAAAATCAACTTGCAAGTTCATGTTCACAAATACCGATATAGAAATGTGTTATTTTAGACTTAGGCACAGTTTATTCACTTGCAGTTCCACCAGACATTGCACTTCCATTTTTACATTCGCAAGCAAATTCATGCATTAGAAACTTTGTATGACCTCACGCTTACTCCCTCATTCAACTCCACACTCATTGACCGAAGCTTATCCACAATCATTCGCGTATTTTGCAACAGTTTTACTGTTCCATTCGCAGAAAATTACAATTTGAATAGGCTCCTCTCTTATAACTACAAGAGTTTATTTGACATATCATAGAAAATTAAACATCGAATTCAATTAAACAACAAACTAATATAGAGGAGGAAAAAGAAAGCAGTAAATTGGCGAACGAATTACGGTGTTCTTCCAGCGATCCTGAGCGTTGACGTCGGCGCCAGAGTCGATCAGGCACTTGGCGACGTCGATCCAGCCGTGGAGGGAGGCCACATGGAGCGGAGTACGGTTGTCGTAGTCTCTGGCGTGGACCAGGGACCGATCTTCCTCTAGAAGCTTGCGGACCGCAACTGCGTCGTTCTGGTGGGCGTGCCAGAGGATCAGCGAGGTCCGGCTCACCCTCGCCTTCTCCTTCTGCTTCTCCTTGTCCGACGTTGAGCCTCCCTTACTTCCGGGGTTCTCGCCGCCGGAGCACGAATCCGAGCTCATCACCAGCGATTGGATCGGATCGGATCAACTAGATTTGATTGTGATTGGCTGCTTTGCGCGAGATTTTGTGCAGCAGCTTAGCTGTGTGACTTGGCGAATTTTGGAATCTGTTTTTAGCTTTAGCAAAAGTGGGAAATGAATTGGAGAGAGAGAGCTGGGGCGCTGTAGCCTGTAGGTCTAATGTCAGTTTTATCACTTTTATGTCCGTTAGTCCGGTTTTACTTTTTCAACAGAATGTGATTCTCTCTCCGACTTTCTTCGTGCCTTCGACAGTGTGAGTGTGTGAATAGCGTGCCTACTTTCTATTACTTTCTTCTCTCTCTCTTTATTTCATTTTCTTTTGCGATTGCTTTAATCTTTACTTTATATTTGGATTTCCTAAGCTTACCGACATGCGAACGGGTCGAGATTGATTTTTTTAATACAATTATTATTATTATTATTATTATTTTCATGTCCACAAAAAAAAAAAAAGAGAAATAGGAATTCATTTAAGTCCCAAATCTGCATCATGTGTCTAAAGTTTTATACATTATGAATAGCACTGTAAAATTTGAAAGACTATCACTTTTATGAATAGCACTGTAAAGTTTGAAAGACTATCAAATTCACGTTCGAAGATGCATATCGAACTTGATCATGTTGGCTCCACATGGATGTTCTTCGGCTTGTTAGCGACATGTGGAACTAATCTATCATGGCCTTCGAAGATAAAAACAAAATATATAAATTTTATGTGGGTTGTATAATTTCTTTTATTTTTCCTTGAGCATTTGAGTTGTATAATTTACTTACAAATGAATACATACTATAGATCCAGCTAAAAAAACTTGGTTTACAATATTTAGTTCCAACCCTCAGCATTGGTAGCACAATTTCATGAACATATTCTTCCAATTACAGGAGCTTCATGCCAAATCCTCGGTGTCTTCAAGAGACCGCTTCCGGGCCCTCAGGTTGAGCTCGAGGCTTTGAGGTAGAGGAGGTGTCCTTCCTCGACGGAACAGAACTGCAAGCGCCCTCATTTTCTGGCAAAGATCAAATACCTGTAGATAATTTTAGAAATTCTTATTATAAAGACTCATTTTTATATACTGAGCAAGTGAGCGACATCTTTTAGATTGCTCTGTTTCTTACTGATGAGGCTTCTATCTCTGCAACACCTTCACAACCTTTACCTCCGCCTTGCAGCAAGTCGCAATACTTTGCAGCTTCATTTTCATCTTCAAATACCTGCAACGATAATGAAGTTTCTGATTTTTTGCAACCAGAGATCAAATCAGAGAGAATGCAAAAGATCTAGGCCTGCATTGAACTATTCCCGCAGGAAAGTACCATGGAAAGCGGTGATTAGAGTGTTTAAAGCTTCTTGTTTTAAGGGGTCCTGGCGGGTAAGCAAGCGGATAATTAGAGCACATGAACTGTAAATTTGTTGTTCAACAAACATAGGGTTCTTGCTCATGTATTTGCATTCACAAAAATTGCTTCCAACACCACAAATATGGGAAAACCAAGCTTAACCACTTACTAGCACTCCCTCCCTAATATCCTCCACAAGCATCTGAAACTTTGTCCCAGTTCTCGATTGTTTAGTTTGATTTCCAATTCCAGACCTCAACTTTCCCCCCTTAGAAAACAGTAACCCAAGCTCCCTTTCAACTTCACTGTCACAGAAAGAACAAACAAATTGATCTGGTGCAACAGTAACAATTATCCAAAAGAAAGTTGGAACATTATTGAACCAAATGAGACCTGCGATTTCTTCGGGTTTTCATTGTGCACAATTGGTTTTCCCTGTGGGTGAGTACATAGACAGGCTTTGAAGTTTCTCTCCATGGGTTGGCCTCCAGTACTGTACCAGAATAAAAATGATAGAAAATGAGAAGCATTTTACATGAACAAAAAAAAAAAAAGGGCATTATATAAGAACAGAACACCAAGCCTAGCAGAAATAAAGCATATCACATCATATACTGATGTAGCAATTTTGAACAATGAATGATCAGCAACACTCGGAATACTCAAATAAGAAATACAAATGGACCCTGCATTCTAAACTAGAGAGAGAGAGAGAGAGAGAGACAGCAATATCACTAATAATGATATTTCTCAACCACAATGATAGAATGGTTAAGAGACAAAAAAAGATGCAAATGTGTTTCAAGTAAATAGTTTACTCTTAAGCCACATATATCAGACAGTTGGTGATG
The DNA here is from genome assembly GCF_965113065.1 of Corylus avellana. Lineage (NCBI taxonomy): Eukaryota > Viridiplantae > Streptophyta > Magnoliopsida > Fagales > Betulaceae > Corylus > Corylus avellana. The sequence goes on along the minus strand of NC_142493.1, from coordinate 31,783,425 downwards.
GCCAATATACTAACACTCCAAAAAAAAATGTATTAAAGATGGTAGTAAATGAAGTAGAAAAAGCTCCAATCAGCTGAGGCCAAAGAAGTTTGGTGAGGCTTAGACAATGATTAGAATGAAAGGATATAATAGACGATGATTCAATCTAATTGCAAAGATATGGAAATGTCAAAATCCACATGTCATAATTGATATCATGCCAAGTGGAAGGCACGTGATGCTAGAGTGAGATTTATTTGAACTGCCTTCACCTTTTTATTTTTATTTTTTTATTTTCTTCATATTTTTCAATAAGTAATTGACTAGGGAGGGGAAGAAAAAATTCAAACTAGTTACCCCCACTTCATGAGGTGTCATCCCTAGCTGATTGAGTTGCCATTTGGGGTGCTATTTTTCTCTTTTTAGAGTTATATTATGTCAGGATGGATGAACTGTCACCCACCAGCACAGCTCTGCAGCAAGGGCGAAGTTATGGGGGGGCCATATAGGATCATGACCCCCTAAATAATAGGGGGAAAAAAAGGCTAATAGAAACCTATAACAGTTTCCCAATGGTGGCCCCCAAAAATCCCAACCCAACCTTGGTTAGACCCAAGATCTGAGAAAAAAATAAGTTTATAGGCATATTTGGCACTTTCTCAATGGTAGCCCTAAAAAATATCTGTGTCTAGCAGCCCATCCCAATCCCAAAAACAAAACCCAAGCCATGCCTCCCTTTTCTCTCTACTTTTCCTTTTATCTTTCATGATTTTCAACCGTCAAAAGTCACAATAAAGGGCAAAGAAAACCCATCTTGCTGACCAAAGTTGTGCCTAGCTGCCTCTCAAACCAGAGAGAACAATCTCTTCATTATTGTAAGCTCCCAGTCTTAACACTTTTTCTTTGGTTTTTTTTTAGAGAATATGAATGACTAAGAAATAAGAAAAGATTTCCTACATCTTTTTCACATTTAAAAAAATGTTTCTCCTTTTTTTTTTTAATTGTGTGGATTTGCTTGAATTTAACCTTTTGACACATCTTTTTTTACTTATGATTGAGGTTCTATAACCTCTTTTAGCAGGATTGGCACAAATTGCCAGATTTTTTTTTTTTTTTTTTGTAGGCACAAATTGAAAGAACTTGCTAACATGAAGTAGCTGCAAAAACTTTGAATTACTAAAGGTATGCCTTGCATTCTGTGCAAATATTAAAAGAACATTACTTTTTTGGAATATTGAAAGTTGATTGAATTAGCATTCAGCATTACTTTTGTGTTATGATGATTGCTTAGCTAATTATATGAAATTTGTGTAAGAGTTTGAAGGTTTAGTCATAAGTCAACTAATAAAAATCGATAAAAATAAATAATTATGCCCTAATTGTAAAGTTATTTTTGTGCATGTCAAGATCATATAAATCACACTAAAAAGCAGAGACACAATGCTGTGATGAGCAACCGCTATAATTAAAACTTAAAAGCAACAAAGAAAAAGGAACAGTTGGAAGCAATACCATCATAGCTGCTGCTATCGAAGGTCTGGTGGAGGTGTCTACGCATGTCGTAGGCACGCGACGACACCCGCTTCACGAACTCATCCGAAGTGCCGGGAATGGTCCCGTCCAGGTGAAGCGCCCTCTCCACCTCCTCTCTTCCGTCATCTTCTTCTTCCGACGCTGCACCTCTCGAATTACAAGAAACTTCAAGAACTCTCCTTCTGGAAGGGTCCATAGAGTATCGGACACCGTACAGAGAAGAAGAGAGACGAGGAACGCGATGGGTGCCCAGAGACAACACGGCGAGTCGCCGCCGCCGGCGTAGGCGGTGGGGGTCACTGCTGGGGGGGAGAATTATGGAGGGCGAAACTGAAGAGAGAGAATCCATGGGTGATGGTTTGCCCTTTCCTTTGGGTTTGGTTGAGCTTTTTCTCTGGGTAGGCGGGTTTTGTTACTTTTGTATACGGCACATGAGTTTGGAAGAATTTCTCGCCGTGAAGGACTGTGTATCTGTAACTTATGGGGTCTGGTGGCGTCCGTGAATCTCGCGAATCTGCCGATATTTTTCGCTCGTCTGTGGTGGGTCCGGCGGAGTTGCTTCTGTGAGGCCGACGGGTCAAATTCGGAGCCTTATAAACGTGCGAGCGAGAACTAGGACCGGTAAATAAACAGTATTTGAACAAATTTTAAGATTAGTTTATTAAATAATAAAAAAAAAACTCGTATAATTATTGTATTATTTTTAACTTGTAATGAGAACATTTTAAATATTTAAGAAGATAGACAAAAAAAAAAAAAAATCTCTTTGTATAATGAACGTGTATATACATATTATTAAGATTCAAATTAATTTATCTAATTGATTTAAATAATAAAATCTTAACAATAATATATATATATATATATATATATATATATGAAAAAACAATTAAGCAATTAGAATAAATAAATCGAGGTTTTTTTTTTTTTTTTTTTTTAACAGATGATTTAGTTCGGTAATAAATTCAAGTTTTACTCGTGTTCAAAAACAAAAGTAAACAATAGTTCGGTAATAAATTCAAGTTTTACTCGTGTTCAAAAACAAAAGTAAACAAACCAAGCTTCTCGACTACGAGTAGAAGATGGAGGGCACCAATAGCCTTGGTAGTCTAGTGGTATCTCCTTCTAGAGATTAAAGTCTAGGGTAGAGTCTCACTGATAATGGGACTTGTGGGATAAAAGATTCTTCAATCGTTTGTCAAGGAAAAAAGTCTAGATAGCAGCCACGACAGCCTTGAAAAATAGAGTTGCCCCTCAAAAATGTTGTTAACGACGACATGAGACATAAAACATAACAAAAGATGCCGTCTTTGCTGAGTTCTACACCCAATGTAATCAATACAGCATCATTTTTGCAATTTGAGAGTAAATAATTACCACAATGAAATAAAAATATTACCTAGAAGTAAAGAATGATAAGAAAAGGGAAACAAAAATTTGGTAGGAAACCCCTGTCAATTAACTTCAAGGATCCAGAATTCAGAACGGCAACAAACAGCAAAATAGTAAAAATATTGATGTCTTTTCACTTGGTTTGTAACCGAAGCATATGGTAGCAGAAACATAATGTAAGGGTAAGCTACCCCAAGTATGATATAATTATTAAAGCATTCAATGCAGATAAATTGTACATGTTTGATGAGTCTATCTATATACAAGCAAGCAGATAATGCAATGGCGAGTCTCATCTGTATCCGAAACAACGTCAAGTATAGGTTAATGATGAGAAAGCTTATAAAATAAAATAAAGATGATTGCAACAATAAGAACTCCGACAACTGAGCCGATGATCCATTTGTTCCTGGACATCCTACGCGACATGGCAGTTAAAACTTTTTTACTCTTGTCGATGGCATCATCTACTCCATGAAGCTGCGAAAGAAATATAATCATCAGTCAACAAATTTACTCACTGCTGCTGCATCATACACATGTTTTTGTGTACTTGGCACTACAACAAGAATGATTACAAATAAACCCGTGCTTTGATCCTTTGGAGTAGGTAATTGTATACAAGAGAGACTTGCTAAACGAGTCCAATTGGCATACAGGGAAGCCAGGAGAAATCAAGTTTGAGTCATAATGAACCACAATTAGAAACAAAACATCAAGTAAACAACATACCTTTTTATGGGAATGTAGTAGAGTCTCACGCTGTTGTTGCAAATCTTCTAGGATTGAGACACCAAGCTCTTCAGTCTCCAGCACGGTTCTTCTACTCTCCATAATTTTGTCACTTGACTGATTCAATCTCTCAACTGACATTGCCATTCTCGCTCCTTGATCAGCAGAAGCCTATATATCATCCATAAATGACTAAAATATTTTTTTACCAAAGTTATGGAATATAAGCCATCTATGTCAAGCCTTTTTGCATTCAAATCGTATCTTATTCTAGGAAATCAGGGGAGAGAGAGAGAGAGAAAGAGATTAAACCTATATGCATTCAAATCGCAACATGAGAAATCTGAACCTATATGCATTCAAATTGTAACCTGAGAAATCTCGGGAAGACACTTTCACACTATTAAATCCATGTTACCTTCTGCAATTCGATAAAGTAAGGGTGTGCCTTCCACAGCCTATCGGAGAATAGGACCAAGCATTGTAAACAAGGATTCAAAACAGAGATTTTTTAAAACCAATAATATGAAAAACATAAACGGAGATATCTTAAAAGCATTCTGCTCATTCAAAACAAAAATGTCTACTCCATTATCTAAAAAAAATGGAAAAGATGCAATCCCAGCGATACTTAAAAACCTAAACTCAATTTTATCTTAAACATTTGTAAATGAAATAACTTTTTGGCACTGAAATAAATTACACTTATACAGCAAATTATTAAGAAGACACAACAGTAGATAGAGTTCCACAAAGTTACATCAAGCGATCATCATCTTCGATGAGCTCCAATTAAAGTCACGACTCTCTAACCAAGAGAAAATAACTTTCTTAAAATAACAAATAGTTTGTGCAAATTTAGAACAACGGAAGAGTGAGAGAACAATATGATCCAAACATACCGTATGCACATTTGCCATTCCAGACTCCAACAACTCTTCACGGGAAGCCTGATCAGCATTAGGTGATGATATTCTTTTAAATTCCCTTTTCAACTTATTTAGATCCGATTTGTATTCCCTTAACTTTGCAAGCATCATAGCCTTTGCACTTGGCTGCAGACTTCTTGCCTCGAGGTCCATTTTTCGAATCTAACTCGAAGAAAAAAAGAAGTTACATGAATGAATTTGGGAAATCCAGCAAGGAAATAAAACTGATATTTTCTACACAGTACCAAAACATCAGCATCATCCACTGCAGCTTTAATCTCAGAAATCTTCTGCTGCTTCTGCTCTGCACACGTAGTAACACAAAAATGGTTCCCAGTTCATAAAATCTTAAGCAACAGAATGGATAATTTGCATTTCCCAATCCTAAAAATGCATACAAGCCCCATTCCCCCACCTCAGACTAAATGATTTTACTAAGCAGTAAGCATACTGGTAAAGCCTGACAATCAAATTTTTCATCCTCAATCATCCAAGTAGATACACCATCTGACATAGCTATACCAGATCAAAATGATAATAGCACCTGCTAAATATTGCCTGGTGCGATTGCATCTCCATAACTCAGTCAGTGAAGCATCAGTTTCTTAGTTTAAAACCGATTGAAATGCCATATATTAGTGAGGCTGATGCTCATATACATAGGGGCTTATCAATTATCAAATCCCATGTCCTTGGTGTGAGTGCTTTACTGCTTTATGCCAGAAATCAAGAATGGTTTGGGTATCTTATATTGGAGATGTTACGTGGGTTCATTTGATACTATACTATCCCATTAATGAGCAGAAAATTAGAAACCCACAATAATCAACTATCATCATAGACTTTTTTTTATAAAAAAAAAAAGGTTTTGGAAAGCAAAAACTTGAAAAGAAAAAATCATATAAACGGTTAAGCAAAAACGTTTTAGCAACCAACCGGTCCAAATAAGAGCCAAAAGTAGAGCAAATACAATGATTCACTCTAAAAGAACCGTACTTTGGCAAACATTTCAAATAGTACATAACATGAAAATTGGCATAGTTGATTCAAAAAGGGGAGAAGTTGGGTATTACCTCCAGCAGGAAGAGGACCAGCCGAGCTACATTTTCGGGAGAGATTCACAGAGAGCTCGCAGTACTGGCGCTCGTACCCTTCGAATACCTGACTCATCTCTTTCTCAAAGCCTCCTATGCAACCCTCTTCATATACAGAAAGATCAAAACCCTAGTTCTACCTGAACCGAATAAATTTAGAAGAAAAAATCGTCAAAATTGAAGATGTGAGAAAACCATAGATCTACCTTTGATTGAAGATCGATCGGTCCCTTGACTATCTGGAGGGGAATGTTCTCGTTTCGCTGAAGTTTAGTTGCAAGTATTGTTTGCTTTCATAGGAAGGGATCTGGATGTAAAAACCGATACTTACCAACGGTAAAATTCACGTTACGTCCAATTGGGACAGCCTATAGTCTCTCTCGTCTGTTCGCGGAGTAACTTGGCGGTAGATTTTTTTTTATTTATTCTTTTGTCGTTTCTATTTTTTATTAATAAGATACTAAGATGTTCCCCAACCAATAATTTATTTATCTTTCTATCATCACATGATTCACATGCCTTTTTACCAGCTTTCGTTAAAAATATCTAATAATTATTAAATCGGCATAATAAAATAAAAATATACTATATAACATTAATCTTTGTAAACAGAGACATCCTTGTCCGTTAACCTTTCCGTCAAACTAGTGATGGAAAGCTACTTATGTAAGGTCCAGAATATTTTTAACAAACAAAATACCATATTTAAAAAAAATATATATATATATATATATATATATATAGAGAGAGAGAGAGAGAGAAAAATGTTAAGATCATAACATAAATTCAACTTATGGTCAACTTCTCTCCTATGTATCATTTAAAAAAAAAAAAAAAAAAAATTGATAGAGAAGATTTTGAAATTCTGAAAATTTGGGAAAAAATACAATTTGTTTGGTTTAAAATTCAAATTTTTTTTTATACGTAGGAGAGAAGTTGGCCATGAGTTGGGTTTGTGTTGTGTCCGTATCAAACCTCATATATATATATATATATACCAAATAAAATGGGCTCCATAAGCCAATGGCCAGTAGTTCAATGGTCCAAAAAAAATTTCAAGTAGTCAAGAGCTGGATCAGACTATGGCTCAGTTGAACTTGAAGGAGCGCCTGTAGTTAAAAAAGGGCTGTGCCTCAATTGGGTCAGAATGTTTCAAACTTTTGGAGATCGAGAGATTTGTGATGGCTTGTTCCTTTATCCTAAGGGCTTCAGAAGAAGATGATGGGCTTTCAAGTACACGATAAAGAATAGAGATGGATTCAGCAGGGGTTTTGGCTTCTAGAGCCTGAGCAATTGAATCAATTGTTGCTGGCTGCTGGGAGATATGATGAAGAAATAGTTGATGGTTCAAAATAACCAAGTCCTGCAAAATGAAAATAACCCATCGAAAAACAAAAATCGCCTTGGGCCGGCAGTTCATCAAACAAAAAAATAGTGGCCCTTTAGTATGCGGAAATTAGGAGGCCGAAGTGGTTTCAAGCTATTTTGGCAAACAGAACCAACCTCTATATCTATGAGCCTCTCTCTATTCTCTGTTTTTTGAGGAAGTTTGTTAGGAATGAAAACAATTCCAAAAACTCAAACCTTAAGCATTGTGCATTACAATTACGGAGAACTATAAATTTTATCGAATAATTCATGCAAGGTAAAACCCTAGATCCAAATAAGACAAGGCACCTCAAATCTCGTCTAGAAAAGAATCCAAAAACCAATCTATACTAAAAAAATAACCGATCTATAACGCAGAACAAATGCATCAACCAACAACAATGATAATATATCGGCGAAGATGAGTGTTTTACATCGGCGGAAGGATGGAAGTTGCTGAGAGAGAGATGCGATTAAAAGTATGATACACAAGGCCATATATGTATTTATATATATGATATTTTTATTTTGGTCCTGCAAATTGGGTTTCCTAGTCGCCCGGTAAAGAGTTTCATATGAGACCGACTTACTCTAATAAATGGCGGGATAGATATTTAAATAGATAAGTCCCATATAAGACTACAATTCTTGAAGCTATTGGCTTTGATCCCCGCTAATTATGAGGGCACATAAAAAAGGATACATGCCAAAACTTTTATTTATTTTTCATCTTAAGTCAAAGTACTTTTCATCTTGAAGCTATAGAGGCATGAATCCCATTGGATTTGTCAGGTCTTTTTGCTTTTTTATGACAGAGTATCCTTATGACAAGGTCACTTCGTACACTTACTATAAAAAAAATATGAGGTAATTACCTTTTGCCCCCATGAACTACAGCGTCTTTACACTTTTTTTCCATGAATTACCAATTATGACATCTGACCCCATTAAATTACCACAAAAAGCCCCCTCTGTCAGTCAAAAGGGTTAAAATTGACTGTCAACGGTCATATGCAAGTTATGTGCCATTTTAAATTTTTTTCTTTCACTTTTGCCCTCACTTCAAACCGAAAAAGTGACGCTTATACCCTCCTAAACCCTAATCCATCACATGAAAACAATTTAAAATGAGGGCAAAAGTGGAAGAAAAAAAAATTAAAATGGCACATGACTTGCACATGACAGTTGACAGTCAATTTTAACCCATTTGACTGACAGAATGTGATTTTTTGTCATAAGATGATAGTTTGATGGGGTCAGATGTCATAGTTGGTAGTTCATATGGGGAAAGTGTCAAGGGATTTTTTGTCATAAAATGATAATTTGATGGGGTCAGGTGTCATAATTAGTAGTTCATGGGAGCAAAAGGTAATTACCCCAAAAAATAAACTCTGAATTGGCTCATATAAATGGGTAAAACTCAAGATAGTTCTAAAAAATTGTTTGCATCCATAAAATTCAACTCTTAAACTAGATCAAGCGAAGGTTTTGTTTGTTAAAGCATTTTTTTTTAGACACTACAATGTAGATTGATGTGAATACAAGTAAGAATGTTTGTTATAAAAAGTGTAAAAATTTTGTTTTGTAAGTAATTTTTTTTTTTTTTTTTTTTTGAATAAAAGTAAGAATATTTGTTTTAAAAAATGAATGATGTGAATCAGTGATAAAAAGAGTAAAATAAGTGAACAAGTTTTGATGTTAATTTTTTTTAGAAAAATGATGCATGAACACCTCGATGCCACCCACTCCAACGCCTTCAACCTTAAAGTGTCGAGCTCTTAGTCTTGCGAAACTCCGGCAGATGAAAAACAATCGAAGTGCATCGCAATGGCAAGCATGTTAGAGGTAATGATTAATAATTGCCAACGTAATAGAAAATGAACTCTTGGGGTTCCCAAGCCATGTGCGGATCGAAGACCAAATAAAATAATTGTTGAACTTGAATCTGAATCCACCACAAAATTAAACACCCCAGCACGTCTTTCTCCTTACTCCAGATTCAAACAACTACCGACGTTAAGCTTCGCCGTCAAACCTTTCCCAACCCCACCATTGCCATGGCATGCCTTGGTGGAGCTTCTACGCTTCTCGGCATAGCTCGCGCCTGTCATGTCAAAAAGACCTTCAACACCCTCCTCAAGCTCACTCTACTCTGCGCGTGCATAACCGTACTCGTCCTCCGCGGCACCATCGGCACTACCGGCAACCCCAACTTCACTCAAACACACGCTCTGGGACCCAGAATCTCAAACTGGGACGAACAGAGGAAAAATTGGCTCGTGAAAAATCCGGAATTTCCCAGTCACGTGGACGGGAAAGCTCGGGTTTTGTTGGTAACCGGGTCGCCTCCCGGGCCTTGTGATACCCAAATAGGAGATCACTATCTTTTGAAGTTTATAAAGAATAAGATCGATTATTGTAGGATTCACGGCATTGATATTGTGTACAATATGGCTCTTTTGGACGAGGAGCTTTCTGGGTGCTGGGCAAAACTCCCGTTGATTCGGCGGCTGATGCTGTTTCACCCAGAGGTGGAGTGGATATGGTGGATGGACAGCGACGCTCTGTTTACAGATATGATTTTTGAGATTCCATTTTTCAAGTACGATAATTATAATTTGGTTCTTCATGGTTTGCCGGAGTTGTTTAACCAGAAATCGCGGGTCGCTTTGAACACGGGGAGTTTTCTGTTGCGGAATTGCCGGTGGTCGTTGGATTTGCTGAATGCTTGGGCGGCTATGGGTCCGAAGGGGCGTATTCGGGAAAAGGCAGGGGAGATTTTGACGGCTTATTTGAAGGGAAGGCCAGCGTTGGAGGCGGATGATCAATCTGCATTGACGTATTTGCTGAGTTCAAAGAAGGAAAAATTGATGGGGAAAGTGTATTTAGAGAGCTCGTACTACTTGCATGAGAAAATGATGGAGAAATATGATCAGCCTCTAATGGGTGACGAGAGGTGGCCGTTTGTGACGCACTTTGTGGGTTGCAGGCCTTGCGGGAGCCACGCCGACTATGCGGTGGAGAAGTGCTTGAGAAGCATGGAGAGGGCATTCAATTTTGCAGACAACCAGGTGCTCAGGTTATATGGGTTTGAGCATAGGGGGCTGCTGCGACGAAGCGTCAAGAGGATCAGGAATGAGACAACTGCTCCTCTGGAATTTGTAGACCAGTGGATAGAAACTTTGGGTGACCCATTGTTCTAGTTGGTTTTTCACAATATGAGAGTCATGTAATGTGAATTTGGCATGTCAATGCTGATTCCAATCACAAAATCGAAAATTGTTTGTATTTTATGAATGTTTTGCATTTTTAGATGTTTGTTACTTAATGTATTTATCTTGAGAACTTAAAACAAAAATATATATAGGAAAGGTGGCTCCCTTTTTTTCTTTTTTTACCTTAATTTCTTTAAGGGGTAATTACATTTTCTCCCTTCAATTATAACACATTGTCACTTTGTCCCGTTGAATTGACAACTCTACTTCCCGACCTCATCAACTACAACATATTGTCACTTTGCCCCCTGCCAACCCTACTACCCGACCCCATTAAATTATCATTTTGTGCCCAAAACCCCATTCCGTCAGTCAAAGGCGTTAATTCAGACGATCAACCTGTCACTTTGCTCCCATGAACTACAACGTATTGTCACTTTGCCCCCTTTAACTACAATGCATTGTCACTTTGACCGTCTGAATTAACGCATTTGATTGACGGAATGGGATTTTGAGTACAAAATGTAATTACCTTCTTTTTTTTTTTTAATTTTGTCTTTGTAAAATATATATATATATATATATATATATCTTGAAATTAGACTCTAATGTAGGCTACTTTACAAGCATATAGTTCTTTTAAAATGGTCATATCTTATGATTTCAATATGGAATGAAACAATTTTACTGGAGTTAAAAAGCTTATTCAAAGGGCTACCAAAGTCATATTTTATAAAAATAATAATAATAATAATTGGTTAAACAGGATTGTTAATAGAAATTCAATAATCTGATTCAAAAAGCTCATACATCTCAACCTAGGTGATGCTTCAAGTTCGATATTAAAACACGTTAAATTACCAGTTATCTCAAAATAAGTGAGATAAATTTAATCGTTTAATCATTACTTTAAATTTAATTTAAATGGAAGATGATTTGACGGAATTAAGGTTCAATTCCGGATCGAATCTTTAGTTATGATATCATGTTAAATTACCAGATATCCCAAAAGTTTAAGCTAATAAAAAAATATAAATTTAATCATTTAATCATTACTTTAACACACATTCCTTCAACTTTCTTAAAGTTAATAATCCCTCCTATCGTTGTCCAATAAGACTTATAGAACTTTTGAATGGAAAAATATCTTGGTTTTTTTTTTTTCTGCATGATGTTGTCATTTTTTAAAGTCATATGATTTGATGTTTTATTACTTAAAAGGAACAAGATTTACTTAAAAAAAAAAAAACAGCCATCCGCATATCAATACCACACAACAGCAGAACAAGGCAAACAAGGTTGTCTTTCTTTCCCCAATAGCATTCAAGTATCAACAGTTTGTGACCATCGGTAACCGTTAACAGATGATACAACTCAATGGCTCACTGCAACTTCTTGTTCTTGGCCTTCGTATATATCTGAGGCTGTGTTCTTAATCGTTCTCCAAGAGTCCAACCCAAAGAAATTGGTTATTATATTCGTATTAATTTTTGCATTACCAAAAAATGACTAATTTAGATGCCCTAATTAAAACCAAAAGCCAAGGTGGCATGATTAAGCAAGATTAAATAAATAAAAACAAAGTTGATGGTACCAATCCCCATTGGATTGGGCTTATAAAATCCCATGGAATTTACAATCATACAGCTGATCTCTACCCATTTGTCAATATTTAATTTATCAAGTCTAGACCTTTACTCGCCACTTGTCAGAATCTCCACCGTTGCCTGTATTTTCCTAATAAGAAAATAAACTGAAACAATGATTTTCTTACCAGGACCTCGTCGGTGCTTCCCTGTCGGTGACGCCTCCTCCCATGGAAGATGGACCCATACCTCTCGCACAAACTCAAACATCCCCCCACGTCTTCTCCCCATTGCAATGAAATCATTAGTTAAATCCCAATCTAACTAAACAAGCGAACCATTAGTTAAATCCCAATCTAGACAAGCGAGAGAGAGACAGAGAGATGGGCCATGACGCATTCTCGCCCCTGAAACGAGGCTCAGCCGCTGGCCTCCCTACTAGCACTATTACGACGACAACAACCAGGGGCCGTACGACGGCGTCGCGTGGCAAGCAGATCAAGAGGACCTTCAACAACCTGAAGCTGACTATCCTCTGCGGCTTCGTGACCATTCTCGTCCTCCGCGGCACCATCGGCATCGGCAACCTCACTGGCTCCCCTGACGCCGATGTAGACGCCCAGAAGATCGCTGAGGAGACCAACCGGATCCTCGCCGAGATCCGATCCGACGACGAACCTTCTGACCCCAACGAGCCCCCCGAGCCCGAGATCAACCCCAACGTCACCTACACTCTCGGACCCAAAATCTCCGACTGGGACGACGAGAGAAAGAGCTGGCTTGCAAAGAACCCCGAGTTCCCCAGCCACGTCAATGGGAAAGCTCGGGTTTTGCTCGTCACTGGGTCGCCCCCGAAGCCTTGCGACAACCCAATTGGGGATCATTATCTCTTGAAGTCTATTAAGAACAAGATTGACTATTGTAGGATTCATGGGATTGAGATCGTGTACAATTTGGCTCATTTGGATAAGGAGCTTGCCGGGTATTGGGCAAAATTGCCATTGCTTCGGAGGTTGATGTTGTCGCACCCTGAGGTCGAGTGGATATGGTGGTTGGACAGCGATGCTCTGTTTACGGACATGGTGTTTGAGATTCCGCTATGGAAGTACAACAATCATAATTTGGTTATTCATGGGTACCCAGATTTGTTGTTCGATCAGAAGTCCTGGATTGCGTTGAACACTGGCAGTTTTTTGTTCAGGAACTGCCAGTGGTCTTTGGATTTGCTCGATGCTTGGGCTCCAATGGGTCCAAAGGGGCCTGTTCGGGACGAGGCCGGGAAGATTTTGACGGCGAATCTGAAGGGACGGCCGGCTTTCGAAGCTGATGATCAGTCTGCGTTGATATACTTGTTGATTTCGAAGAAGGATGAGTGGATGGACAAGGTTTTCATAGAGAATTCTTACTATTTGCACGGGTACTGGGCTGGGTTGGTGGATAGGTATGAGGAGATGATGGAGAAGTATCATCCGGGATTGGGGGACGAGAGGTGGCCGTTTGTGACGCATTTTGTGGGTTGCAAGCCTTGTGGGAGCTACGGGGATTATGCGGTCGAGAGGTGCTTGAGTAGCATGGAGAGGGCGTTCAATTTTGCAGATAATCAGGTGCTCAACTTGTATGGGTTTAGGCATAGGGGGTTATTGAGTCCTAAGATCAAGAGGATTAGGAATGAGACTACTACTCCTTTAGAGTCTGTAGATCGGTTTGATATTAGGCATTCAACACGTGATGGACAAAGGGGATTATGATCGTGACTGTGATTCATTTTTCTTGTGATTGATACATTCATGGTCTTCTAATGTAATTTTTTCAGATATCTGCTGATATCAACACCATTTGATATCTGAGTTAGTGGCTCTCTTCGTTTTGTTTTTGTAGAACTGCTATTGAAAGTGGAATCCACAAATACGATAGAATTCTTTATGTTGCTTTGGTTCAGTTGGCACGATCGATAATTACTGTCATTGATAGAGACATGCATCCTATTCCTTTACTCACTGTTTCTTGGAGTGGAGCATAGCAGTGCTTACTCGTTGCATCGGCATGCATATCTGTTTTGTTCTGTTTTAATTTTCCTGTTTGCTATAGATTGTCACTAAGCTTGTTCACTTTATTGAGTAATAGATGATTTTTGGATTCTAGGATTCATCTGTTTGAAATATAGGTTTCTTGCAATGAACACAGGGAAAAGTTCAGTACATCTGCTTCATAGTCTTTCAACTGTGCTTAATCCATAATGCGCATACTAGCCCTTGGTCGTACATGTGTATTCTATTTGGTGTGAGGTTAAATTTTTCAGTAGAAACTTATGTTTTATGTAACGGTTGTTACTTCTTATGTGACTCAGAAAATTGGCTGCTATGGTTACATGGGGAACAGTGTTGCTAAATTTCCTCTTCCTGCCTAGTTTCTGGACTTGTGAAAGTTCCCTAACCGGAGTTCTGTTATGAACAAATAGGTTTTTGTCTAGTTCCTCATAGAGATTTTGTAGGTTTCCAAGAAACGGAAGCTATGGACTTGTAGCAAAAGCGGGTGATTCTCTCCTAGGATCATATTATAACGACCCCGAGCCACGTCATGCAATGCTCCAATACCACCTGATCTGGCATTACTAGGTGGCTTTGATACCACTTGTAACGACCCAGGGAAAAGCACTAGTCACATCTGCACTATTACTCCAAAGGACTAGTCTATTTTGAGCTTCCCTAAAATTCATTATAAAGTCTAGTTTCACTTAGTAACTACGCAATGTGTGACTTAACACTCATAACTATTTTTATAAACCATCCACTCTATGTGGGCTTCTTCTCATCTTCTTAATATGGAACCATGGTGTTACAAGTATGACCTCAACTGGGTCTTATTTATGAGATATTAAACTTCTTCATGGTGGTCAGAAATCCTTTGGTGCTTCCAAAGCTTTTGAAGTTCATTTTCATCTAGCTAATTGCTATACTAGAACTTTTCATATCTGTGCTTCATGGTATCATTTTCTTGAATAATGGGTAAATCGTGAATGCATCATTTCTGATCTTATCTAGTCTCACTACTCATGCTCCTCAACATCTTATATTCGTCTTATCATCTGTTACCTTTTTTCTTGGTTTCCAGACATCCTGCTTAGAAAAGCAGGGTAAAAATGTTGTTCTCATGATATTGACTGCTTATTTTGATCAGAGTCACCCATTTGTTACTCCTTTAACTAGTCTCTCTTGGTAACTGGTACCTCTTTCTCTCTTCCTGTCACTCGTTTATTTTAGAGCAGTATTGGGTAGTTTGAGTTTCCCCTTTTTTTTGATTGCATTAGTCGACAGCCTAAATTGGCGAGGATATGTTGCAGAATATTTTGTTACTCCAACTTCTTAATTAATAATGCTGTTGGTATTTACATATGTTGCAGACAGAATCAACAGCTTCTCAGGTAATCAATCAATATCAAATCACACGAGCAATCCTCGAAACTCTTTTCATCGTTTTGCAGTGGACCAGGTTAGAGTAGCTGCTTGTTCTGTACTTATTTGGCTTGATGCTCCTTACAAATCAGCTTAAAGATATAGCTGTGCGCTTCTTGTTGGGATTTTTTTTTTCCTTTATTGAAATCCTTTTTGACCTTACTGGTAAGGCATATTCACATTTCCCCCTCTCTGCCATTCCTACGCAAAGAAACAAGAACAGAAAAACAGGCTTGTGTTTGAAATACAATTGTATTCATTCTAATGAGACTTGAGCTCTATCTTATCTCTATTTTCAGGAAAAAAAAAAAAAAAAAAAAACCTCTGTAGGAGCAGAGAGTGACAAAGATAACTGAGAAGGAATTCATGGTATTGCTAGCTTAGGCCATTAGTATAATCACAAGAACACAACTACTCAGATAGAGAGATAAAATGTGCTTAATACAATATGAAGAATTTGGTATGATATAGAAGCACCTAAGCAACTAAACGCATGTATCTCTTTCCATTTTCTGATGCACAAGAAGATGCCGACTTCATCACATAATGCACAGGCGAGAGACAGATCCTAAATCAACATCTGGTTGGCTGACTTTGCACGATCAATCAACCAATTCTGAGCACAGGAACCCTGCGGCGTGCTGATACTACTTCATTCATTTGTGCAATGTGGAGCAAGAGCTGGTTGATCTTCTGCCGGGAAAATTGAATCTTATGGTCAGAACAAATATAAGTAGCGCAGAACAATTATATGAACATATTAAATATAATATGCTTCTTCTCTATCACAGAAGAAACAGCCTTATCCTTGCCAAAAAGAGTGGAACTACTGTTACATGCTCGAGGACAAGACATTATCCGCATATATATGGACATTAATCTTAGGATTTCCTACCATTACCAAGCAATCGCCTTTCCGCTGCAGCCAAGGCAGGCGCTGCAGAGAATCTCTCCCTTAACTGAGGCAGAAGCCTAGAACTGAGACGACAGCCTCTCGAGTTTTTTGCTCAAAAATTCGAAAAAAAATTAAGACAAGACAAGCTCTTAAGGTGTGGCAAGAGGCTAGAGCAGAATTGTTCCGTAGTTGATTCATATATTCCATCAAAAAATTCATTAAGTCTGACACAAGAAATCTAGAATCATAGTATAACTCAGAAAATTAAATCTTTACTGAAGGCTTTATGAACGAACCTCGTCTTTTTCTCTGATGAGAAAAACAAAACGATCCTTGCTCTGTTGGTGGACTTTTTGACGCCACCGCCGCACCCTTACGTACAAGAATGACAGCAACACCGCCGCAACGACTCCGGTCACGGATGCAATCGACCAAAACCCCCCGGCGCACACCGCAGTGTTACGAACTCTAGAGGCCACCCGGAAGACCGCGGCCCTCAGAATTTCAAACCGCACCCTACAACGCCTCCCTATCTGATCATATCCCACCAGGGGCCTTCGATTTTCCTCCTCATCATCACCTTCAGAGTTTGGGTCTTCTGGGGATTGAAGGTCCGGAGGAGGGAAGATGAAGCCGTCATCGTTGGGGTTGAGGTAGTTGTCTCCGACAACCGCCAGCGCCGTCTCACTCTCCCATCCCAAACCGAATTGGTGCTCTGTGGGAGTGTTTTGGGGAAGTGGGGACGGGATTTGCTGCCATTCATGGAAGGCTTCGGGAATCTCAGCACCGTCCATTTCTTGGGTGCGAGGCCTGAAATTCTGAGGACCAGAAAACAAGGATATTCATTCTAGTTTACATTCCTTTCGTTGGATTTTATGGTTTCTGTAACCGTACGTATGACGATATGGTTTATAAATATCTCTCTGGGATTCGGAGGATATTATGGTAGAAATATCTACAAATAAATAGGAGTAAATAAATTTAAAAGAAAAAATAAAACAGAGAAAGTCATTCACACTTCCAGCCTACCTAGACTATTGTAACCATGGCGGACCCGGACCGAACATCAATAACTGACAATGACCCTCCTCCCCTCCCCCGGGTTTACAGGCTTGGGTTTGTTGGTTCCGGTTCTTTTCTGTCGAATGTACTTGCAAAATAAATGACAATGAAGAAAGTTGGCGGCTAAGGTACGACGACAACGAGGAAGGCCGTGTCTTTTTTTTTTTTTTTTTTTAATGTGGTAAAAATAAAAACAAACAACTCAAATACATAAGTAGGAAGTTACATAATTTAAAGGTCTGTAAACAAGTTTGTACATTTCAAGCAAATATATCTATCTATATCACTCATTCTTGTGTTGCTTAGTCTTTTATATTCTTGATTATTATTGTGTGTTCTTTTATTTATAGCCGTATATATTTGTATTTGCTTCAATGCTCGTATCTCTCATCAACTAACTAGTTAGGCGTAGTTTGGTATTAGGGAACTTGGTTTTAGGCACCATGAAGAATTACATCATAAAATAATGATAATATAGAATGTATTAGCTCTTGGTTAGGACATAAAAATGATGATTATAAACATATGTTGCTTGTTTTTTCATAAAATATGTTTTCAAAGTTACCAATAAAGGTGACTCCTCCAAAAGTGTCATTTGGCAATTGATAGTTACTGTTTACTGGATAAGAATTATAGCAAAAATTGATTTATGAAAAAAAAAAGTAAAAATATTTGGTATAAAAAAGCAAAAAAAAAAAAAAAAGTTTTGTAATGGTTTTTTTATTTGAATAATAATAAAAAATAATTAATGTAATGTAAAAAGTAAGAATATTGAGAGTTAAATTTTTTTTGAATGAATAGTAAAAAAATCCTTCCAAATGATGCCAAGTGCCTTCTCCAATTGCCTAGAATTTTTCAAGTAAAGTTGTTTTTTCCAAAATCTAGGTGGTCATTCGCATGAAAAGTACTTTCATGATCCCAAGGTTTCGGTCGTGTAATGATTAACTTGATAAACTATAGTTAATGGTAGTAAATCATCTTGTCAATCAAAAAATTATGTTGGGTTGAAATCATAATCATATATATATATATATATATATATTTTGTGAAAAATGTCGTACTACATTTTTATTTTACAATTATTTCATAATGTTGATGTGATAATTTCAACCAAACATTTGATATATTTTGTTTTTAATGAAAACGGATCAAAGGGCTGTTACTTCAAATATAATTGTGAGATAAAAATATAAATTTTAATATATATATATATATATATATATATATATATATATATTTTTTTTTTTTTTTCTTTTCTGTGTCGTGTGCCCTGAATTAAAACATGTAATGACTAAACACCACATGCCTCACCATGTTACTCACACCGTTATACGTGCCAATCCTCATACTTTTTAATTACTTTCTCCATTTCACTCGGGACTTGATTGACTTTTTGTCGGTTTTCTTTTAATTTTTCTTTCTTTTTTTCCTTGGGAGATAGAGAATCGATCAATATGAAAAAAAAAAAAAGAAAAAAAAGTGCCGATAACACGATATTTATACTCAATGGTTTGGTTGATAACCCAATCAATAGAAAAACATTTTGCATGGAGTAGAGAGATTTTCACTTTCAACACCATGATTGTGTTTTACATTTGAATTATATTTGGTCGATAAGAAATGCTATAAGTATCAAATTGACATAGAGCTGATTAATTGGAAAGAGCATATAATTAGTTTTACAACATCTTGATACTCAATTTTTTGTAAAAGATTTAGTACTCGTAACAATGACGGATAAACTCTCTTACAAAAATGTTTTCCTGATCGCCAGTCGAAAATTATGCTCTAACAAACACCATGAATGAATAGTGTTGGACATTTGGACATTATGATTTCAACTTGTTTCTTGGTATTGTTTCAATGATCAACAATGGGATGAGGTTCAAGTTTAGATTGGGATGGGTTTAAAATTATATCTTGGAATTAAAAAAAAAAAAAAAAAAAGTGGTGCCTTGTCAATTAAAATAATCAATGATAATAAAATCACCATGAAGTACAAGATTTAAATTTCAGGAAAAAGAAAAGGACAACTAACTGCTGGCGCGTATTTTGACTGGTAGGTAGTTGGCGGACCGCCAGCTGCTCTTCCTCCCACTAATAAACCTGAACTTCCCAAAATCACCTCAAACAAAAAACCCCCCCTAATCTTTCGTTTTTATTTTCTGGGTCAGCAAAGAAGATGGAATTCCCAAAAAGATCCGTCCATGTCATTTATTTCGACAATACATAATAGTGGATGTACGTAGCGGGGTTACAGGGACATTTTTGTCATTACGTTCACTAGGAACTAACCAGAAATCGAACCAGGAAGTAGGAATATCCCGGATGGATTTACTTTTCATTGAAAAACAGTTGCAAACTCCAACATCAGTAGCTACAATCTATTGTTTTGGATGCATCAGCATTACAAGGAGTAGGGTTCACTTTGCTTCACAGCGCCAACAACACGAGGTTTGAATTTCTCTCCCACTTTTGGATAATTTGATGCTTATATTGTTGTTTGTTTGTTTTTGTGTGTGTGTTCTTTTGATTGGTTTTCCTTCTTTCTTGCTATACAATTCTATGATTATTGAAGTTGAAACATTTGAGCTCTGAATCCAAATTAAGTATTTGGGTCTGATTGTGTGAGAGTGAGAGCTTATAAGAATTAGAAAAAACCCAACATTTTCCTGTTTTAGAACTTGTACAAGTGGTTGTAATTCCTGGGATTCAATTTTTGATACTTCTACTCTGGCATTTGATCCTCAACAAGAATCCCAACCTTCCCTAAAAGGAAAAAACCTCCAGGGTTTTTGGTTATTCATTGACTGCTTATAAACTTAAGTGAAGAAGTACAAAGGAAAAGGATAAAGGGAGATTTCTGGTTATAGGTAATGACTTAGATTTATTCCTAGCAAACGAAAGATATGACAGATTTATTAATTGCTTAATTGGCATTGTTTTTGGTATTTATCTAGTAACTTGTGTTATAAAACCCAGATATCAGTAATGTAATTGGCCGCAGCGGACCTTACATAATGAGTCATGTTAATCGCAGTCATACAATTTTATCAAACCTGTAGATTGTCAGAGTAATTCATCCAAAAAATAGATTGTCAGAATTGCCATAGATTGCGGATACCAGCAGGTATTGGCTGTTACCTTGCAGATATCACATATGTATGTATGTATGTATGTATGTATGTATGTATTACTAGTCACCTGAATCCACATTTTTTTGTTAGTTTCTTCTGAAATGGCATTGATAAAGAACCATGTCAATCATCATAATTTTGCATTATTGATATCGCTTTTGTTTTAGTTGACTCTTAAATAAGTTGCACTTTTATATGGTTCCAAGATCCAAATGATATGGATCACATGAGACACACACATAAACACACACACACATACACTTCATATATTCATTTATGTAGGATAGTCACTATTGTTTGAATTATTATTCTTTTTGTTTTCTGCATTTCCATCTGGTTCTGTTTTTTAATTTATGTTGCACAACCCTGCTGTATCTCATAAATTTTCGTCTGTGCACACTTTTATTTAAGTTGTTCTGGCACTCTCATATGCTTCTTACATCTTCGACTTAATCCATAAGTATTTGCTTATGCTTGGTGCAGTTTGGTGTTTGATAGGCCATCTAATTCGAGGTTTTGAGATTGCTCTGAAGAAATGCTTGTCTCTGCTCTTCTCACATCTGTTGGAATAAATTCTGGGCTATGTGTTTTATTCTTCACATTGTACTCTATATTGAGGAAACAACCAAGTAACTATGATGTTTATATACCACGCTTACTGGTTGAAGGAACTTCTACACGGAGAAGTGGTTTCAACCTAGAAAGGCTAATACCGTCCCCTGGTTGGGTGAGAAGAGCGTGGAAGCTTTCTGAAGAGGAACTACTGTCATCCTCAGGCTTGGATGCCGTGGTTTTTATGCGCATTATAACCTTCTGGTAAACTGGGTCATTCACCAATGTTTCTTCTCGTTTTGGTCATGTAAATTTTGTTTGTTTGCGTGTTTACACATTTTTTTCATTTTCTACCATTATAGAGCACTAATAACTGTTGCTTTTGCCGTTGACATTGTTCTTCAGCATTTTAATTGGTTTCGGGGCTTACCTTTTACCCCCATTCCTCTTCTGTTATCTTAATACATAGTCGTGCTTTTATGTGAATACTGCAGTTTGAAAGTATTTGTGGTTGCTGGGATTATTGGGGTCTTTGTTCTTCTTCCAGTGAACTGCACGGGAGATCAGCTTGAAGATGTTGACTTCGTTGATTTTTCAAATAATTCCTTGGATGTATTTACCATTTCAAATGTAAGCAGTGGCTCAAAAAGGTAAATGTTACCTCAAAATTTTATTAATATTTAGCAAAGCTTAGAGTGAAGTAATTTCAAAATAGTAATGGTCCACACCCTTACTAAAGAGTGGAGGAAGCACTCATACATTTGGCAATGGGTTTCAATCATGTAAGGTCCAATCTAGTTGTGGTCCTTTGTCCAGTTCTAGTGGAGCATGTATTGTAACCGAGTATCTTGTGTAGAGAATATCTGACTTACCTGTTGCTATAAGTCGATTGCAATAATTTGCAGGTGGTTGAGTGTCATGTAGCTTGGCAGGATTTTTTCTTTTCTGAAATTCTACCTTGCTGTGCCTTGAGTTGTTTTAAAGATTACATATATTCAAAGATGAAACTTTGAATGAAGTGATCATGAGTCCATGAACCATAGCAAAGCTTATTTATTAAATGTTGATGTTTTCTTGTTTTTTACTTTTATCTCTGGCAAAGACTTCAATGATCGAGTTTATGTTGGTGTATTAGAAGGGCTTCCTTTATAAAAATCTATTAGATGCAGTTCTGGTTATTTGCTATGGTTAGTAGTCCTACTAATTATATATTTAGTCATTTTGGCTGCTGCGATCCTATTCGTCATTAAATGCCCCCCTTTTGTATCAAATTACTCCAATCTTTATTTATTATCAATTTTTTCTTCAGAATATTTTTGTTCATGTTCCCTGCATTACTAGACATTATGTTTTAAATAAGCACATGAAATGATTTCGTAGTTTATATTCTTGACTCATACTTTAAATATCCTAAGAATTTGATGACCTTTAATTCCATCCAGAATTTAATCTTGTACTCTTATAACCGAGGTAAGTATGAGAAAAACCTAAAAGTTTTTTGTTTTTTTTTTTGTGTGTGCAGGTTATGGATTCACTTCTGCGCTGTTTATATTGTCACAGTGTTTGTCTGCTCTCTACTGTATTACGTAAGTCAATTTAGTGAAGTTCTATCTGGATGACTATATAAGAGTTCTAACTTGATCTGAAATAATACTTGTTTAACTGACGCCTCCAGAGCCCTATGCCTTTACATGAGATTGGAACTTTAATGATTTTAGGACTGAACACTTATCATGGAGGGTAAAGAAAAAGCCAGGATTACATATTAGATTTATGTCTTGGTGGTAGACCTTTACTCACCACTTGGTGTTCTCTTGAAAGGAAAATATTGACTGGAGCTTCTGAATTTGATGATACTGATCCTAGAATTCTTCTAAAGTTGCTAGTTAAAATGTATGAACTCCTAGCAAAAGAAGAAAAAGTCCAGAATATCTAAATGAAGGCAGTTATGGTTATAACAGTCATACAAGAGCCAAAACTGTTGAAGATATGCAGCTGATTTGATTCTGATATGATTTTCTAGATTTTTTTTTTCATTTGTTTCCCATATATTGTATTTTCATATTAGACTGTATTGGTTCTCTTTATACACAATGTAATTGTATCAGTAATATTACCAAGGAAAATAAGACCATATTCTCTATATATTCTTCCTTCTTCTTTCTCGAAATTTTCCTTCCTCTATTTCAACGATTACTGATTTGCATTTCATTCTGCAGGAATACAAATATATTTCTTCAAAAAGGATTGCTTATTTTTTATCATCAAAACCTCAGCCACATCAATTCACCATCTTAGTTCGCAGTATTCCTGTTTCTGCCGGAAGCAGCATCAGTGACAGTATTGACAGCTTCTTTACTGAGTATCACCCTTCAACATATCTATCACATCTGGTTGTTCGTCGAACAAACAAACTACGGAATCTAATTGTAAGCATTTAGTCTATTGTTTATTGTCCTTTCAGATGTACAAACTTCTGTTTCCCCTTTTCTCATAATGGAATTGTTCTTTATGAAAAATCAATTTAATTGTCAGGAAAGATCATGTTTGTTTCTTCCGGTAGAACACAGAATCATGTGTCCTTCATTTACTTGTCAGATATTTTACTTGTTTCCCATTTCTGTTTTGTGCATTTGAATGAATCCATTTGTTTTCTTACTTATGATATATATTTCTGAAGCATAACTTTTTTGATTGAGGTTGTAGTATATAGATGGATAGTTGAGCATTATTACTAGCATTTACTTGGTATATGTCTTGGCAATAGTTACAAGAAACAACATCTGGACACCAACATGAAAGAAAGAGGAAATTACAGTTCACAAATATGTGAATTGTGAAGCAGGGAGATGATCTGGAATGATGCAGTTGGGGCACAGTATAATACATTCATACTTTGACCTTCTCTTGAAGCCCATCTTTCTCAAATGGAAACAAAGGAAAACCTTTCTGGGATGCTGAAATCTCAGAAGAATTAACAAGCTAGAGGCAACTTCATTGATAGAAAAAATCACGAGTCCATTGTGAAACTGTCATTGCCATGTCCATTAAAAAGCTGTCATGGCCTCTACTTATTGGAGGAAAAAAGACCTAAAACCCTATTGACATTAAATCATAGTTCTTAATTAACTCTAGTCCTGACCATAAATATCAACATAAATAATAATAAATAGAAAGACGTGAATATCCTTAAAAACCCTAGCTATACCAGCACAAACAATAACACTACAATAAGTATATTTTACAAATACCTTGCTGGTCCTAAATCACTTTCTTTCAAACAGTTGCAAGTGCATGGAAAAGTATGCCTTTATTTCTGTTTGATTTATTGAAGTCTTTTTTTATTTTTGAAAGTAATTTGTATAATATTTAAAGAGATATTTAGAGTATTGTATGTGAAATATGAATGCTAAATCGTAGTTTACATGCCTTGAATATGTAGACTACCTTGCTATGCTCATTGGTAACGTGGTTTCACTTTTTCCCCTAGAATGATGCCAAGAAGTATTACAAAAGGATTATTCGATTGCAGTCAAATCCTACGCAACACAGGTATGGGTGTTTCAATTGCTTTGGATTGTTTAGACGCAATGTTGATCTTGTGGATCATTATGAAAAGAAGTTAGAAGACATAGAGGAGAATGTGAGATTGGAGCAATCAGAGGTTTCATTGGCTGGAGAAGTATGTGCTAAACTACTTTCTTGTCATCTTGCAGAGATTGTCTTTTGTTAGATTTTACATCTTTTTGGTTGGGATCTTGTTCACAAATTCAAGTATTCATGCATATGGGTATTTTTGTTTTTGTATTTATTGTGTATGAATCATATGCATCAAATTTAGTTATATCCACCACTGTATACATTAGACATTGCAATAATATTATACATCATTTTTATAATATGAATTCTTTATGTTTATAGCAATTATGTTACAAGTATTATTCCCGAGTGTAAAATGGTATACATACATTCTTTATTTAATGAAAATGGAAGTTCCAGCTGCCTTGTAAATGAGTGTAATATATTCGTAGTGTTTTATTGGCTCTTTGTTACTGTTGTGGTACCTGGTGCATTCTATTAACCTGCATTCTTGATCTAATGTAAAAGGAAATCCATGCTGCCTTTGTGTCCTTCAAGTCTCGGTATGGTGCTGCAATTGCTTTTCACTTGCAACAATCAATCAATCCCACTCAATGGGTCACAGAGCAAGCACCTGAGCCTCATGATGTTTACTGGCCTTTCTTCTCTTCATCATTTATGCGAAGATGGATTTCTAAGCTGGTGGTTGTAGTTGCATGTATTCTTCTTACAATCTTATTCCTTATCCCTGTTGTAGTTGTGCAAGGTCTTACAAACCTGAGTCAGTTGGAAGGTTGGTTTCCTTTCCTGGAAAGCCTTCTTACCATGTAAGTAATCATCAAAATCATGTTTTTGTTGTTGTGAAACTGATCTATTTCTTGATTCCAAGATTCATCCATCTTTAAACTACAATTTCCAATGAGTAATGCTACCTAACAAATGGTTTATAAACAATATGAGTACACATACCATAATGGATTTGAAACATTTATACTTTTCAAGATGATATTTGAGTATATGCTGAAGTATTCACCCCTAATTTTTTCATTACGTAGTCATAAGTTTAAGCTAGCTTACCAAAATTGTATTCTATTGAATAAACAAGATTGAAGTCTTCAAACTCGTAGATGTCTAAAGAGTCAAATTTTTGCATATCTATTGAGTTGACACCCACAAACAGCAATGACGAATTTAGTTTTGTAGTACATTTTACCTTTACTTGTACCATGTGGCTTTAGCAGTTGACTGGAAGGAACATAATTTCGCTTCAGGTCCTATTTGAGACACTATATTCCCAGAAATTGTCAGAATAATAATGGCTGGCCCTATCTAAGCCCTATCATTCAAAGCTACAATTTGAAAGCTGGCCTTACGTTCTACCTTATTAGTAAAGGGATTTCTTAATTATATCTGCTCTTCCTCAAAGGTGTATGATCATACGTGTTTTTTCATGTATAATACTTCTTATTAATGTAGGATTCTTTATCAGTGCTCCCTTGTCAGTGGCACTATAATATCTCCTTGTTAAAGCAGTGATATTGTCAGTCAGATAAAATTTAAGTATAGAATCACTAAAAGAGAGGCCGGAAATTTAGTATTGTGAAATATATGTTGAATGAACTAAATGCGGGCTTTTAACCAAGCTACATCAAGAAAACTTTTTCTCTTTCTAAAACAGTATGCACACGTCTATTGCTTACTGCTTTACTGCAGAACAGTGATATGCCCTTTTAATACAGGAAACCTCCGGAAACCTCATCCCCCCCTGTGCCCCCTGCTCGGGGGAATGCCCCCTGTACATCTGTCCTTGGGAGGTTTAACTTTGTTTTGTTATTCTAATTAATTGTTTAAAGGGGGAATTTGCACTTTGGTTCTTTGATAGGAGATTTGTGACAGTGATTACAGAGCAATGAGTGGGGGAATATTGTCTTGAAGTCTAGTTACCATCGATGCCATATAACTTATTATATAGCATGATCTTTGTAGTTTAAAATACAGTTACCCATTAGGCATGAGAAATGATTACTGCAGTGGTGTTGACTGTTGACTGATTTTTCTTGCTTAAGGAGACTGCTTTTGTTCTTATGCAATGACCTCCATGGTAATTTTGTGATACTATATGATCTGTAGTTACCCATATGCAGCTTAAAAGTCAAGAGCACACTAGTTTGTTGACATTTGAATGTTTTCATGTGCAAGCTTTATCCCTGCTTTCTTTAATTTCTTGATGATGCAAAGTACTGACTCTACGTGTCTTCTTGCAGAACATTCGTTAGTCAAGTAATTACAGGATACCTTCCCAGTCTTATTCTTATGTTGTTTCTGAAAACGGTGCCTCCTGTGATGGAGTTGCTTTCTTCCATTCAAGGATACGTTTCCAATAGTGGCATAGAAAGGAGTGCATGTAACAAAGTACTTTGGTTCACAATATGGAACATTTTCTTTGCAACTGTATTTTCTGGATCAGTTTTATATCAGGTTTCCATCTTCCTTGAACCCAGGAATATTCCCGCGAAGCTAGCAGTTTCGGTTCCGGCACAGGTGAGACTAAGTTCCCTGTGGAAACGTTGTTTAAAATCTTACCTGATTTAGTTAAAAAAATTTCGGGGCTGGCACAAATAAATCCATGAAGGTGAAAGGATAATGAATCTTAAGATATGTGCACTCATTTGATTATGCTGTCTATGCATTTTAAAATAAATATAGAAAGGATAATGATCTACTTGCTGCATGCCTTAGGCACTATCCATTGTGATTTCTTTCTTGGATGTCATTGCTCTTTTAAATCTTCATATTCAATCTCTTGATAGGATGTAGTACAGATGTCCTATATGGTTCTTTTCTTTCTAATAAAAAAGAATAATGATACTTTTTTCAATTCTGGTTACTTTTGCAGGGTAATCTGACTATAATGGCCAAGTTGTTGTCCCAAATCCCAGAAATGGATTCAGATAGTAATCCAGTTTGAGCTTATGGGCAGATCCTGTTTTTGATTCAGTCTATGAGTTGAATTGGTTTTAGCAAAATCAATTTATAAAATTCATTGATCGAAGTTTACAATCTGAGAATTATGACCTGGCAAGCTAATATCACCAAAAAAAAAAAAATTCCTCCTATGCCCGAGTAGCAGATATGCTTTGAAATTCATATCAACACATGTTTGCCTTCGAATCACAACTTATAGCTAGACCAAAAAAGAAAAAGTAATGGCCACACTTAGTACCTATGCATATATGCAGCCATTAAAAAGCTTTATCAGGTATGTTTAACTAGACAGATCATAATACAAATGACATTCCATTTAGTTTAGACATGTGAACAAAAGGAACACAAAATTCATGGGTATATGTTTGACACAATTATATAAAATCATCAGGTTCAAATGTTTTCTTTGTTATGATATCATTTGTTTTGGCTGCAGGCATCATTTTTCATTGCTTATGTTGTCACATCTGGATGGACAAGCGCTTCATCCGAACTCTTTCGCCTTGTCCCTCTTGTTTGGAGTCTAATAAGAAAACCTTGTACAAAAAGTGTGGATGATGAACTTGAAGTTCCAAGTATTCCTTACCACAGGGACATTCCAAGACTTCTTTTCTTTGGACTTCTTGGGATTACATATTTTTTCCTAGCTCCACTCATTCTACCCTTCCTTTTAGTGTACTTCTGTTTTGGATACATCATCTACCGTAACCAGGTTAGTTGACTGTCTCTTATTCTCCTAATCTTCTTTGGGTGCATTTCATAACAATTGAGAAAAATAAATGGTGGGCTTATATTATTTTCTTCCACACTAACGTTTATTATTTATGGTTTTATCTTAGGGAAAATCCACTTATCACAAACAAAATCAACGAACTTAATAGGCCATAAAACCCCCTGACTTGGTTGAGAAATAAACTGAATTGGTTGAAAAACCAAATGAATAGGCCGAAAACAAACGGAATCGACCCAAAAACCAATTGAACCAGCCGAAAACAAATGATCAACATAAGTACATTTTGAATCGGCCGAAACAACACCGTACCAGTTGAAACTCAATGAAACACAACAACTGGTACTGGTTGAAACAACAATTTGATAATAAAAGAGAGCAAGCTTTGGTTTTTTGATGTTATTTTCATCCTCTAGCAATGCTAGACAGATCCCCATAACAGGTCAAAGTGCCCTAGATTGGAAAAATTGATTTCATTCCTGCTTATTCAGGCAATGAAGTTGGGCTGCTTTAGATTTGTATGGGTAAAAAAGCACACAACAGACTTGGTTCTATCTGTATGGTAAATGCAAAATTGATCAACAAAGTGAATTCGAATAACTCAAAACTTTTTTTTTTATCAACAATTCATGCCCCTAAGATTGTCTCATTGTACACCTTGTGTTGTAAGTCGAATAAAAAAAAAATACTAACAGCTTTTATTCATTGCACATTATTACTGATGTTGGAAAGTACTAAGGATTCTAAGAACATTCCTTGTAAGATTTTCCTATTTTGATGGTGTACCATAATAATTTATTAAGACATTTGGACTGAGCTCAAAATAGCTTGTGCTAATGATCCACAAATTTACCATGCAGTTCATAAATGTATATGCACCAAAGTATGAAACTGCAGGGAAGTTTTGGCCTATCGTACACAATTCAATGATATTTTCTCTGATACTCATGCATGCTATTGCTGTGGGAATCTTCACGCTGAAGAAGCTCTCTGTAGCTTCAACTTTAATTTTCCCTCTTGCAATACTCACACTCCTCTTTAATGAGTACTGCCGGAAACGTTTCCTACCCGTCTTCACCGCCTACCCGGCTGAGGTATGTTTACAAGCCCTGTCCTGTAAGACCCTAAGCCAAAGGGGTAGCAAGTTTTCCTATTTCTTTCCCCACCCCCTTTATTCTCTTTTAGAATTTGACACCATTACTGCATGCCTTCAAATCTTGCACTTTGACACTGACTTTAGCTTTCATACTTTCAGAGTTTGATAAAGAAAGACAGGGCTGACGAGAATGATGCTGCAATGGCTGAATTTTACGATAGCTTGGTCACTGCTTATCAGGACCCAGCATTTATGCCAATTCATTTCTCTTCAAACAGCGACAGTATTCACAGTCCCCTTATATCATCTGCTCAAGTTTGAGCCTCAGATATGATTGCATTTCTACCACATTACAGTGACTGCCATTTTTCATATCTAATGCTTGATTCTTTTTACTTGAGCAATAAGAAATGTCCTGTAAAAAAAAAAGAAGCATGCTTTGTGTGCATTTTCCCCACCTTTCATGCATATGCATGGCTAATGTACGTACGTATATTGCATGTAAAATTAGCAGTTGAAATTCAAGAAAAACATCCTTATATTATTAAGGGACAAATGCAAAATTAGTTCTTATGGCTGGCCTAAATTACAAATCGCTCCTTAAGAGCCCTTTAGTGCCAAGATTACAGACAGTATTAGAGTTATTCTTCAAAATTGATCAAACTACAAGTTAATTATTGCAAATGTGTTACCTTCCTTTTCATCAATATGGAATTATGGAATTAACCGTTAGTCAACTGCCTGGACTCCACCTGTAGTAGTATAGTGCAATTGATGTTCGAGCCTAACTCAAGGGACTTTGCACTACTTCACCTTGAATGATTATCCTTAAAACATGTGATTTTTCGTTCATTTTAATAAGATTACCATAACGTGTAACATCTATCGATTTTAAAAACATATGTGAGAATTACGTATTCTACCGACAGATATTAATTTAATAGACTAAATTGAATGAATTTCTTCTAACCCATTTTAGGGTTTTTGGTGTTATTGGATGGTGAGACAATGGTTGGATAATTGGGTCGGCAGGTGGGCAAACAGTCAACTTGGCATGATATGTACTTATATGATAAACTATAGAGTATTGATTTTTTTGATTTTTGGTTGAAAAAATGTTAGGACGTGACATAAATGTATAAACGTAAAAGTGGTTTTGAGTATTTTATATTTGAAGTTGTTTGTTAATAATGCGTATGTTTTTTCTATTAAAAAGCAAAAAGCTTTTGGAAAGCTTTAATTGGAGTAAAGGAGAATAGGAACTAGTACCTGCATATTGTTGGAATATGATCCTCTGCGTTTCAAATGAAATTGATAATATCCAATTAATTAGTATTTTTAGAGAAATAAAATTGTCATTTTAATTTTTTTTGGATAATTTTACCCTTCTAAAATACACTAACTAGATTCCCGGCCACATCGTTAGGATCGCCAGGGTCCCATTTACTGATTTTATTATCAGCAGATTTCGAGTGTCTTAACGCCTTAATCAAGGGTGGAAATTTCGAAGATTACAAGCAAACACCAGAAAAAAAATCAGCAAATGAGGAATATCGTGAGAATTCAGCTATGTCGCTTCCTTTGGGCTTGCCCGGCAAACTATTCCCCTTCACAAAGCATGCTGCCCCTCACTCTTAGGGCTGCATTTTTATTTTTTATTTTTAATATCCTTTTCAATATATATAAGACTTGTGCGACTAGTTGATAGCAGAATGGAGATCCTGATAAAAACAAAAATCAATCAATATTCCTAAGAAATATCTTTCCATCTCATACGAATTTCCATCCCAAATTTTATGTAGCAAGGTCCCCCATTGTATTTGGTGTATGAAAATTATTTTTTTGATTGAGACTACGCCATATAAGCTTTGGGAGAATGAGGAGATAATGGGGGTGATATATAGCATTATTCGTTAAAATATGGGTTATGAGTTGCAATGTTTAGGCTTGAGTTAAGGATTAAGTCTGTATAATTAAAAGCAAGTCCAAGACATGAAAACTCAAGTTTATACATAAATGTTATCAAGAAAGGGCCTAATTGGAGTAGAACAATCATATCTTTTGATTCCGATATTATACTAAAGAAATCTCCGTGGTGTCAGAAAGCTGATTCAAATTGCTACAATATTTTTTTTTTCACAAAATTTTTTGAATTCAAATGTTTATTAGGTCAAAATGGGCTATCAAAAAAAAAGTCAAGAATTGAAGTTTGGCAGACTTTGGTGTAACAGAAAGGTTACTGCCAAACTGAATATAAGAGAGAAAATGGAAGAGAAAGAGAGAAAATGGAAGAGAAAGAGAGAAAAGGAACTACTTCTTCTTATTGAATGAACTTGGCCAATTCGAGATGGCAAATCTCCTCACAATGCTTTTACAATTCTCCAAAAAGATACCTCCTCCTTGCACTTAACCAGCCTTATATAGGCTTAACAATTAAGGCAATTTGGTTACAATCTGTTTACAACTAACCACACAACTGCACAACTAACTCTAACAGCTTTCTTCCACTAACTATAACACCTTATTATACACATGCAGCAATGCCTCCTAACAGAATTAACTAACATGCTTCCTTTCCTCCAACTTCTCCTCTCTTCTGCAGCTCACGTGACATAGCCTTCCCCTCTAAAGCACCTTGCCCACAAGGTGCGGGTAAGCATGCTGTAAAGCAATTAACTCTTCCCAAGAAGCATCATCTACAGTTTGGCCCACCCACTGCACTAAGGCTTCAGTAATGGCTCTAGTATCCTTCTTTTTGCACCTTCTAGCCAGAATTTTCAAAGGTTCTGGTTGGATGACCCCATGCACATCCACTGGAGGCAGTTTAGGAAGATGAGAATTTAGGCGACCAAGCTTCAACTTTAACTGAGACACATGAAAAACTGGGTGAATTCGAGCTGCTACTGGAAGATCTAGCTCATAGGCAACCTTTCCCACCTTTCTAATGATTTGGAATGGTCCATAGAACCTAGGAGATAACTTCAAAGACTTCCGAGTAGCTACTGAATGCTGTCTATAGGGCTGCAGCCTTAGATACACCATCTGCCCCACCTCAAATTCCCTCTCAGATCTTCTCAAATCAGCATACCTCTTCATCCTCTGCTGAGCCTGTTGCAGATTGCTCCTTAACAAGGATAGAATCTGTTCTCTGGATCTAAGAACTTCATCGACAGCTTCTAAATTTGTAGTCCCTGGAATGTAAGTGAGCAACCGTGGAGGAGGAACACCATAAACAGCTTCAAAAGGTGTCATTTTGGTAGAAGTATGCCATGTAGTATTATACCAATACTCTGCCCATGGCAGCCAAGACAGCCACTGCTTAGGCCTATCTTGTACAAAACATCTCAAATAAGTCTCCACACACTTATTGACAACTTCTGTCTGCCCATCAGTTTGAGGATGGTAGCTAGTACTAAATTTCAAGGTAGTACCTTGAAGCTTGAACAACTCCCTCCAAAAAACACTAGTGAAAACAGGGTCTCGATCTGAAACGATTGAAGTAGGCATGCCATGTAATCTAATGACACTTTGCACAAACACTTGAGCTACTTTAATGGCTGTAAAGGGATGTGATAGAGCAATAAAATGGCCATACTTAGACAACCTGTCTACTACCACCAATATGACTGATTTCCCTTGAGAGTTAAGTAACCCTTCCACAAAATCCATAGACACATCAGCCCAAATTCTGCTAGGAATGGGAAGAGGCTGCAACAGTCCAGCAGGAGACATATTCTCATACTTAGCTTGCTGACAAACTTCACATTCTCTAATAAACTTCTTGAGGTCTTTAGTCATCCCTTTCCAATAAAAATCCCTCTTGGCCCTATGTAAGGTCTTTTCAAACCCTGAATGGCCTGCAATTGGATCACTATGCACAAAGTGCAAAACTTGTGCTCTTATGGCCTGAGAACTCCCAATGCAAATCCTTTTCTTATAAAATAACAGATTGTCCTTAAGGAGAAATTTTGCTGGATCCAACTCCCCTTTTGACCATTGTTCCAACAAAGCTTTCAGCTGCAAATCCGTATCATACTCAGCTCTTAAATCATCTATCCAACTAGCAGTAGGTATGGATAGGAGAGACAAGGTTATCTCAGGTTCCCAATCATCCCTTCTTGATAGGGCATCGGCTACTCTGTTTTCTACTCCTTTTTTGTACTCCACTGTGAAGTCATATCCAAGCAACTTAGTGATCCATTTCTGCTGAAAAGGGGTGCCCACCTTCTGCTCTAAAAGAAATTTCAGACTTTGATGGTCTGTTTTAACAATGAATGGCCTCCCAAGCAAGTAAGGCCTCCACTTTTGAATTGCTGTCACTAAAGCAAATAATTCATTCTCATAAGTGGACATATGAACAGCTTTCCCTTTTAAAGCTTTACTTAAGAATGCTATTGGCCTATTAGATTGCATTAGAACTGCCCCAATTCCCAAGTCACTAGCATCACACTCAATCACAAATGGCTGGGAAAAATTAGGAAGAGCTAGGACTGGAGCTGCTGTCATGGCAGCCTTAAGGCTATTAAAAGCTTCCACAGCTGATTCCTCCCAAGAAAAAGCATTTTTCTTCAACATAGCTGTCAATGGGGCTGCAATAGATCCATACCCTTTAATAAACTTTCTGTAGTATCCAGTAAGTCCCAAAAATCCTCTCAAAGATTTAAGATTTTTTGGAAAAGGCCACTCCACCATAGCTTGAATCTTCTCATGGTCAGCCTTAACTCCTGAAGCAGAAATCACATGGCCAAGGTACTCCACCTCATTACAAGCAAACTTGCACTTGGACATCTTAGCATATAACTGATGCTGCCTAAGTAAACCCAAAGTAATCCTTAAATGTTGTTCATGAGCTTCGAAATCTTTACTGAAAACCAGAATATCATCAAAAAAAACTAAGATGAATTTCCTGAGAAAAGGTTTGAAAACTTGATTCATAAGACTTTGAAAAGTAGAGGGAGCATTAGTAAGACCAAAGGGCATCACTAAAAACTCATAATGACCCTCATGAGTACGAAATGCAGTCTTATGGATATCTTCCTCCACCACCCTAATCTGATGATAACCAGATTTCAAATCCAGTTTAGAAAACCACACAGCTCCCCACAATTCATCTAATAGCTCATCCACAACTGGTATAGGAAATTTATCTTTAATAGTTACCTGATTCAAGGCTCTATAATCCATACACATCCTCCAACTACCATCTGCCTTCCTTACAAGTAACACTGGAGAAGAAAAAGGACTCTGGCTGCATCTAATAACTCCAGTCTGCAACAATTCCTTTACAATCTTCTCTATCTCCTCCTTTTGGTAAAAAAGGTATCGGTATGGCCTCACTGAAACAGGTTGTGCACCTTCCTTCAAATGGATTGCATGATCATGAGACCTTTTAGGAGGCAACTCCTTAGGATCTGCAAAAATATCTTCAAATTCTTCTAATAACTGAGCCATAGGATTAACTTCCCTGTTCTGTTTCCTCCCATCTTCATTCCCTTGCTGCTGGTTCAAATCATGACCAAGAATCTGCAACAAGACACCCTTGTTCTCACCCCTAGTCAGTTGAAAAGATTCATCATCTTCTAAACTAACATTCATAGTGGCAGCTAACCCTTCCAGTAAACAAGTCCTTTCCTCATACACAAACTGCATAGTGAGATTAAGAAAATCCCATAAAATAGGCCCTAAAGTTCGTAACCACTGAATCCCTAACACCATATCACAACCAGCCAAAGGTAAGATAAAAAAATCAATCACAAAAGTATAACCTTGCAACCGAACCTTTGTGTTTTTACATTTTCCAGGACTTACAATCTCATCACCATTAGCTACCTTCACTTTGATAGATTCATGAACCATAGGTTGAATTCCCATCCCTTTAACCTTTTCATGATCTAAGAAATTATGTGTACTGCCAGAATCAATCAAGACTATTATCTTGTGATTATTTATCATACCTACAATCCTCATAGTCTTAGGAGTAGGATTTCCAATAATTGCATGTAAAGAGATTTCAGGAAACTCTTCCAAAAAAAATTCACCTGGATCTGGTTCTTCATCAACCTCTTTCAATTTGTCCACCTTCTCTTCAATCTCCTCAATCAAGAACAATCTTGGTGAAGCACACACATGACCACGGCTCCACTTAGCATCACAGTTGTAACATAACCCTTTTTTCCTTCTTTCCAGCATTTCAGCATTAGAGATTTTTTGCACTGGTAACACTGCCTTACCAGAAACAGGAGGATTAGCCTTGTTCTGATTATTACCATTAACAGAATTCTCAAGACTCTTTTGCTGACCAAAGAGATTAGTTTTTCCTCCCAAAAATCCAGTACTCTTACTCTCTCCCCCAAAACTTCTGACAGCATTATTATAAGTGAGTGGACTCCACTGTGGTTTACTGCTTTTTCTGAAATTGAACACATAATCCTCTTGTATTTTGGCTAAAGAATAAGCATCAACTAATGCCTTAGGTTTAAACATCTTCACAACCAATCGAATTTCATCTTTTAAACCCCCCATAAAGCAACTCAGTTTATGTGCTTCAGGTAAATCAGCTACTCTATTAGCCAATACCTCAAACTGTTTTTTATATTCCTCCAAAGATCCTCCTTGTTTCAACTTTGACAAAGTTTCCATAGGATCATCATAAGACCCCATACCAAATCTAGTCTGTAATACTCTAGCAAAATCATCCCAAGTAGCAAAAGAATTTGATTTATGCAATTCTTGAAACCAAATTAAAGCTGTACCTTCCATATGAAAAGCAGAAATCTTTAACCTCTGACAATCTGGTGTAGAGTAATGATCAAAAAACTGCTCAGCCTTGTAACACCAATTCAATGGATCCTCCCCATCAAATTTAGGAAACTCCAACCGAATGGACTTAGTATGGAATCCATCTCCTGCTTGAAACCCTTCACCACCTGCTGCATGATTCCTTCCTTTTGAGGTTGAGCCAAAATTTGCGTCCATAGACTCAAAAGAAGAACTTTTATCTTTTGGTTCTGGCGCCTTCTTTGTCTCCTGGAAATATTTCAGCAGTTGAGCAAATTGTGCATCCTGCTGCCTCATATGCTCCTCCTGCTGCCTCATATGCTCCTTTTGCTGCCTCATATACTCCTCCTGCTTTCTAGCATGTTCATCATGCTTCCACTCATTACGATCAATCCTTTCATTCAACTGCTCCTGAATAGTTTTATAAGCTGATACATCATCCTGTAACTTTTTAAACTCCTTCTTGAATTGCGCTAAATCAGATTCTTGCCCCATAGATCTAGTTTTCATGAAAAGAAAAAACAAATGGCTTTGATACCACTTGTAACAGAAAGGTTA
This sequence comes from Corylus avellana, assembly GCF_965113065.1. Taxonomy (NCBI): domain Eukaryota; kingdom Viridiplantae; phylum Streptophyta; class Magnoliopsida; order Fagales; family Betulaceae; genus Corylus; species Corylus avellana. The sequence continues at coordinate 31,746,774 of NC_142493.1, read as the reverse complement.
CTGCCAAACTGAATATAAGAGAGAAAATGGAAGAGAAAGAGAGAAAAGGAACTACTTCTTCTTATTGAATGAACTTGGCCAATTCGAGATGGCAAATCTCCTCACAATGCTTTTACAATTCTCCAAAAAGATACCTCCTCCTTGCACTTAACCAGCCTTATATAGGCTTAACAATTAAGGCAATTTGGTTACAATCTGTTTACAACTAACCACACAACTGCACAACTAACTCTAACAGCTTTCTTCCACTAACTATAACACCTTATTATACACATGCAGCAATGCCTCCTAACAGAATTAACTAACATGCTTCCTTTCCTCCAACTTCTCCTCTCTTCTGCAGCTCACGTGACATTTGGTCGAATGTCAATCAACCTAACCCATTCACCATGTCCCAATACTAAGACTTGAGATGTTCAGTCGATTGAAGAGATGGAGTTAGAGGTGAATCCGTGAAACCCTAGTAATTCGCATTCCAACAAGAATTAATCCAATTTGAACAAGACAATTGTTAGCTGAATTTGCTTTAAAACATATGTTTTCTTCTAAAGTATATAAGCCTAATGACCTACAACTTTCATAAGACACATAAACTATTTTTCATTGTTCGTAAAAAGGTTTCTAGACACCCTTGAGCCTAAACAAATTTAATTCATCTATTTGTTTTTCATCAACCAAATTACAAGAAAAATAATAAAATAAAATTCAGCCACCAGAGTTCTGGGTCGTCGTAGCAGAAGAGTTTCATTCGGCAAGGTGATTCCTATAGAAGAAAGTAAAAAGTTACGGAGCCATTGCAGATCAGGAAGGTGAACAGGCCGGTCGTTCGCTAAGGTTACATAATGAGATCAATCTATAGTATAAATCTTGTATTATAATTGATACATTTGGGGCAGGATAGAATGGTTTTGTGTGGATGGATTTTATGCTTTATTGGATTTTTGTATTTTATATCTGTAGTGTTTGGGTTGAAAATTGATAATCTTGTGCGTCACAATCTTGGGTCTAAATCAAAATGTACATAATTGTATTCATTTTTTCCTGGGTAGTAAATGTTGCTTCTGCATGTTGTTGTTGTTTTTTTTTTTTGAGAATGCTTCTGCATGTTGTTAGTAACGAAGGTTGATTAAAATCCTCAACGTACCGTTAAGTGCATGTTTTTATCTACAACACAACAACATTAATGATCCAAAAATATCTCTTTCATTAGATTGATCGATCTCTCCAATGTTTCTGACTTAAGTGTCAGCTCTAGTCCTACTCAAATGCAAATATAAACATTAAAAATAAAATAAAATAAAAGCGAATGTAAACATCACTATCATTACAATGCAAAGCACAATGCACGCGTTATGATAAAAATAAAGAAATAAATGGAAACAAAGTCTAGTATGTAGGGATTATTGATCCATCGTAGCTAAAAATAAAATCAAAGGATGCACGCGAATTTGGGCAATAATTCAAAGAAAATAATAATGATTTTAAGAGTATGAAAATTTGTAAAAGAACCCAAAAAACAGAAGAAGAAAAAAAAAGTTGATGCCAATTGAGGCCACTGATCATAGGGTGCCGTTTGTCAAGCCTAGCTAGCTAGCAAAAAATAATTATTTTTCTAACACAATATATGTCCTCCTTTGTTTGTGAAAAAAAAAAAAAAAAAAAGCCTGATTTATAGACTTGGAGATTGCAGTGCATGACTTGGTCAAAGAAATGCTTAATTAATTAGTTTGCAGTTTCTTGAGGAAGATATATTATATACTCCACATGAGGAAGATCCAGATTCCGATTCTGATATTCAACTGAAGTCGCAGGCCATATGGTTTTTGCATTGACAAGAAAGCCGATCTTTTAAGCTACGAACAAAGACATGCCTACAATTAACCAAGAGAGCCTCTTACACCATCAATCTCCACTCTCTCTCTCTCTCTCTTATATATTGTAGAAAAAGATCATGAATTGTAGAAAAAGATAGAATATGATGGAAGAGGCAGCAGCAGCAGCAGTAGGTGGAGCTCGGAGAAACAGAAAACGATACATTGGAGTGCGGCAGCGGCCTTCAGGAAGATGGGTTGCTGAGATAAAAGACACCATACAAAAGATAAGAGTGTGGTTGGGAACTTATGACACTGCTGAGGAGGCTGCAAGAGCTTACGATGAGGCTGCTTGCTTGCTCCGGGGAGCCAATACCCGGACAAACTTTTGGCCTCGTCATTCAACGCCGCCGGCTCTTCCCTCAAAGATCACCAATCTTCTTTTGCTTAGGCTAAAAGCTAGGCACATTGCCGCCACGTCAGCACCAACTTCTTGTTTGCCTGTTGAGCAGGAAATAAAAGTAAAAGATTATGATGATAAGTTTGATAGTTTCTTCAATGCTGATGCTAGTGATAACATTACTACTGTAAGTTTTGAATCATCAAGTTTGACTGGAGGATTTGAAGAGGGTAGTTGTGTGAGAGCCTTGGATATGGAGGAAGAAATTGAAGAAAAAGAAGATTTGCAGTTTGTGGATGCTGAGAGATCTGACTCTTATTGTTCACCTTTTGAGATAACTGAGGAAATGGTACTGGGGCCTTTAATGGAGCTGGAGAATCATGGGGATCAGGAGGCTTCAGTGCTTGGAGAGACCATGAAGAGGATGATGTTTGAACGTAAATTCTCAGCTTCTCTTTATGCCTTCAATGGGATTCCAGAGTGCTTAAGGCTGAAGCAATCAGGGGTGGCAAATGATCAAACAGAGAAAAAAGATAAAGAAGAAACTTTTCAGAAGGTGGTCATGCAAGAAGAGGTTGAGAATATCCCACAAACATCGACAGAAATTGGATCTTCTTCTTCTTCTTCTTCTTCTGTTTCCTCCTCATTTTTTAGCACAGAAAGTAGTGAACAGTGTCTTTGGAGCTCTCTCAATCTTTCTTCTATCTGCTCTATATGAACAGATCGAATCATCCCCTCATATAAATTAGTGTTTTAGAAATCTTTAGTATCTTAGGCAGGATTTCTTATTTGCATTGTGGATCAAAGGGTATCCAAGAGAACGATGCATTTGAAAACAAGTAATAATTAATGTTATATTCTATATTTTTATTTTACAACTATAAGTGCATTTGAAAATAAGTAATTATTTTTACAAAAAGATGTTTAAAATTAAATTATAATGAAAAAGAAGCTTCTACATGGGTGAGGGAGAGAGAAGCTTTTCGTGGACATGTGATGGTGGATGGTGGTAGAATTGGTAGTGGCCGGCCGTTAGGCGATGACTATAGCTGTGATAGGCATCTCAATCCCTTTAATGGCGTGATCGATTTTGAGTCGTTTATTTAAAATGAACAGCCCATATTAAAGTTATTGCACCGTACAATATCCTAAATATTTCACCAGATCTCAACCCAAATCCAATTCTATAAACCCATTGTCAATTGGGATCTATCAATGGTAGAAGTTGGTAAAAATTATTCACCATATGTATATATAAAAGGAATAGTGCAGAAGGTTAAAAAAAAAGAAAAGAAAAGAAAACAACCTTTTATTTTTGTTTACTTACTACTAATAGTTCCCGCACTCTAGCTAGCAACATTCAAAGTCAGAGCCATTGATGAGGGGGCATATATATATATATGAGCGATCATGATTATATCGCATAATGTAAGCTAATTACTTTATAATCACGACCACGACTCACTTGCTCTTTCTTTTTCCTTTTTGCTAACGTAAGAATTTGGTGACAGGTTCAACCAAAATTACAACATGTTCTTAATTAAAACATATCTATCAAGTTGCCAAGTGCTGCAATATCTATGCATTTGCCTAGTTTCTTTTAGACCATTCACAAGCTAAATCATCATGAATATCTTTATTTTGGTCTAAACCCATCATTAATGTCTCTATATATATCTTCATCAGTTTTTAGAACATATATTAATTAATTATTTAAATATTCAAGATACAGGTCATATGGCCTAGATTTTCTCTAGATCTTCTCGATCTGCCAAACCAATGCATACACATATATATATACACACTCATGGTTTAAACGACCAAAAAACAAACAAAGAATTCACTCCATTAATTAACTTTATTATGAATTCCTATGATTATTGTTCCTTCTTTTAGTGCAGATTGTCAAAGTTATCTTATTCCCCATTTGCTCAAATCATGTTTGTGGAATGAGCTTCTTTCTTTAGATATATAGTTTTTATTGGAGAGAGAGAGAGAGAGAATATATATGATCATATGACATATATATATGTATCATCACCATGCTTCTGATTTATATATATTTTTATATTTTTAGTGCTATAAATAATCTCAAATTTGAATTAGTCGAGCATATCGGTACGGATGGATTTTAGTTTTGCGCAGAGATACATAATCTAAGCTAGAGTTGATTGCAATGGAAGAGGGAAAGAAGAAACGGCCAGAAAATTAGGTCAGGATATCATCTTTCAGTGGCCAAGGGAAACCATTAATTCAAAAGTCTTTTGGATATTGATTTGGTCAAAAAACCCCTGATTTCAAATCTTTTTATTTTATTTTATTTTTTTTGGAAAAATTAAAGAAAGTAAAAATTCCCTTGTGACTCATGGTGTGGCTGTGGTTCTGGACTGGTCATGGGTCACATTTAGGTTTTTATTTTTATATTTTTAATTTTTAATTAATGATAAATTTATATTTTTATAAATTTTACAGGTATATAAAAGACATTTCACTCGTTTTCCGTTTAATTTAACCCTTAACTCTAACCGTAGAGGTGAAATTAAAAGATGTTGGGAAACGAAATTATCGCATTGCAAATTTTGATAATTCAAAGTCAACATGACAAAACGTGAGAGAATTAAATACAAAAATCACTGTTTAGCTCTCTTGCTCTTTATTTGGGTTATGAGAAATCTACTTTTATTTCTCTAAAATAATAATAATTTTATTTTTGGTTTATCTCTGACTTACTATTTAGTGTTTAATTATCGTTTATCATTTATTTATTATTGATATATGTATGATATTCTGAATTTCATATATTTATTACGTTGTTTTTATTTGATATAATTGGTTTATTGTGTTGTATTTGATTATTTGATCTGATATGATTGTTTTATTAGGCTGTGTTGTCTTTTTTATATGTGATTCATGTCTGATATGATGAATTTCTAATGCTATTATGTTGTGTTTGCTCTAAATTCTGATATAAATGGTTTATTTTATATATATTGTGTTCTCTTATTAATTATTCATATGTATGATCTGGATTTTTTTATAGTTATTATGATGTTTTTGATGATTTGATCTGATATGATTAGTTGATTATGTATTTATTATTCTATTAAATGTTTTGTATATATATGTTTTTCAATAATGGGGTTATTGTTGCTGATGCTCTTCAAAAGTGTTTCACCACATGGGGGATCGAGAATAAAGTGTTTGCAACAACAATAGACAATGCTGGATACAAATTACAATGATGTCGCCACTAAAATTTTGAAAGATGATTTTGCTACGAATAAAACATGATATATTTGGAAGAAAATTGCTTCATGTGTGATGTTGTGCGCACATAACAAATATGTTGTTGCATGGTTGGCATTTGCAATATTAGAGTTTAAAGAAGCGTTTTTCGGGTTCAACCACCCCCATTTGGCCAAAGGGGTGGTCGGTTTATATATATATATATATATATATATATATATATATATATATATATTTGGTTTTTATCTTTTCAACGGCATATATATACCTATTTATTTATTATTTTAGAAAGTGTTTAGTCACCTTTTAAACTCCAATAAACTACTTGTCCAACCCGACGTGGAGGGACCAATTTAACATTTATTTTCTTTCCAAATTTTAAAATGAAGAAGATGCGGTCTCTTTGACTGATGGAGTTGAAATGTAGTAGTTGATATAGATGAGTGAGGCATAATGATAGGAGAAATTGAAATATATAATCTTTGTCTCCAACATCTATATTATGGCTGTGACTTTTCTTGCATACTACTTGGGTGACGTACGTAACCACTCGGGGAGCAACGCCAACTTGAGAGATATCAGCAACTTATTAGCCAGCAGATAGATGAGAAGTTTATCCAGAAACAGATAAGATTATTGTATTTGAGAAACTCTCTATTCAATTGACTCCAGCCCTTAAACCCTAGCTAGCTCTTTATATCAAATGGCAGCTAATATTACTCACCACAAAAAAAAATATCTCTTCTTGCATTAATCAATGGTTGTTCCATGGGCAATCCCATCCCATTAATTTTGCTGAATATATACTCTTATCATTATATCTCGTCTTTTTAGAAAATCTATCATATTTTTCAAAATCAATGAGATATATTGCAAAAAATAAGAACACAAAAATAAGCAATCACAAAACACTTAGATTTACATGGTTCATCACTGACGAGCATAAGAAAAAAATCACATTTAAACCGTAGCGCTTCTAACATTGAACTGGGTCAGAGACAAACCATGACTTCACAGAACCTAACAGTCTTCTTATTCCAAACAAAACCTAGCAGATTGAATGCAAGAGAGTTCTTGCTTCTTTTGCATTTAATTTACATATATACCAACTCTTTTATGGATCTGTAGCAAAGATTTCTTATTGCTAGCAGTAAATAATGGTTATATGTGCATGTTAGTGCCTATTTATGTGTGAATTTTATAGTTCTTATGGGTTATTATTTCATCTTGGAAACTGTTTTGGCTAAACAAGTGTTTTTCAGGGAAATGCACCGAAGCATATGTGGTCTTTTCATTTAGAATAATTAAGTAAATAAAGTAAGAGAAAGATAAAGATAAAGCCATCATCACAACTTTTAGGGTTGGCTGGTGATTGAAGTCTAGGATTTTTTTTATTTTTTTTTCCACTTTTAATTCAGTGAGGATTAACACAAGTGCCTAATTTTGAAGTTGGGTAACTTTCTTTTCCTCTTGGCAGGTAAGCATAATAATAGTGAGGAACACATCGAATGAGAGTTTGCCACGTGTAAAATTGCGCAAAGTCAGAAAGTGTTATGGGTCTGACCAATATATCCTTTTTCGGGTCTGACCAATATTAGGTTTTTTTGTCAACATGTGCTGAAGAATTGATGAAGAAGAAAGCAGTGGACTTAGTGGGTGATGATGTGGTCCAAATCTAAAAAAGAGTTTAATGTCCTTGGGCTCCACACTAATCATATTGTCCCATTACCACATTCCAACAATGTCTATCCTTAAAATATTAGAGAGACCCACCTTCTCAAGTGCATCAATGGCCCCCTTCTCATCCCTAGCTTGCTACTAATCATGTTGACAGAAGATGAGGCAAAAGGGTGGCTAAAATAGCAGTGCCTTTAACCAATTGTGAAGAGATAATAGCTTTTACAGCATTCACATTCAGTTTTCCAAAATTTTCTTCAAATTTTGATCAATGATTTTTTATTTTTCTTTTCTATTTCATTAAAATATTCAAGCTTTTGAAGCTTTGGAGAGGAAAAGAGGAGAGTTGGAAGAGTTTTTTTTAGTAGGGTTAAAGAGAGAGAGAGAAATGAATAAAATAAAAGATGAATGATCTACAATACTCTTTCATATATGAAAGAACATTGTAGCATTTTCTTTAAAATGAAGAGTGCGATAAAGAAAAAAAAAAATAGATGTATGGTGATTTTATAGTGTAGTTCTTCAAAATTTGAAGAAAAAAGTGTTTGAAAGTAAGGATGTGGATGCTCTAAATAGACATGAAAGAAGAGGTTTTTTACGTTGTGAGGAGAACATCATATGCTATTAAGAACACCTTTGGTCGCTTGCTACCAACAAGGTCACTTATTCACTGATTGGCCTTGCGCTCCTATGAAGACCTTAACCGTATTCATGTTCAACTTTTCTTTTTGGAGAAGCGGACCATTTCGAAGGTTTCAAGATGCACCAACTCCCTTGCACACTTGGTCTCTAAATAAGTCGTTTTCCACAATGTATTTAAAAGCATTTCCGAAACTTCCTCGTTTCCTTTCTCTCTAAAAGTCCCCTTTTTGATCCCTTTCCCTTCTCCCACATTGAATAGAAAAAAGAATAGCTCTGTTATGTTCTGGTAGGGAGTTGGGTAAAAGTACCTCTGTGCTCCTGTATGGATCCAAGGAGATTAGGGAATAGAAGATTCTCATTCTTTTTAAACATTGTCCGGCTGAGGGCAAATGGTAAATATAACATAGGGGCGTTTAAGAAGTTCCATTAGGCCGCTATCAAGTAGGGTTTGAAAAGAAGCTGCAAAAACTTTGGTAGCTAATTATGCTTGCCACTCTTTGCTTAATCTGGTTTTGGAGTGTTAAAAATTTCCCAGTTTCTCATCATCGTGTATGAACCTCATGGTGAATTTCCCAATGTAAAATGTTAAAGATTTCATAGTTTTCTATTATTATTATTATTATTATTATTATTATTATTTTGTGTATGATGCTTTAAATATTAAAATGTGGTAAAATAAAATGAATTTGACCCCAGTAGAAAGCTTGGAATGAGACAATGGCAATGATAAAAATGATAAGCAGGATGATGCTTAATAAAATATTGAAAAGCAAAAATCAAAAGCCCCAGGAAGGAGGTGAAACTGAAAGTCCATGGCCATGGGCCATCGCTATCACCAGAATTCTAATTTTCTATAGCAGAGAGTACCTTTATTTATTCCCTCCCCATTTGACTGACCAAATATTTTTTCAAGAAAAGGCAAGCATAGATAGCCTTGTATTGTTTTCCAGGTGGACACAAAAAATAGACCCATATTTATTCCCAAAGGGTTTTTAAAGAGCCCTAAAACATACCCTTTGCAGTTTGCACAACTCCAAATAGGCAGTACTGGCTTTCATCTTTCTTTATAAAGCAATATCCAGCCTTCAGCCTTTCTCTCTAGAGCTGGACACAAAGAAGCACTCTCACTGTACAATAACTACAGTCTGCTGGGGGCACCTTCCCCCAGTCTCACTGATAACAAAATCAGAACCTCTGTTTCTCTCTCTCTCTGTCTCATGCCCATCTCTGTTTTCTATTTCTCCCTTCACTCTTGTTTTTCTCTCTAGCAAGTAATGGAAAAGACAGAAGAACCCAATGCTAACAAGAAATGCACCACCGAAACGAGAGGTTTTAGGGGGAGAGCCAGCCCTCACAAGCATCAGTACCAGTATCAGCATCAGCTACTACAGTACTCAAATCAGTATGGGTTCTGCAACCAGAACCAGTACCAGAGATACTACCCAGCGCTGCTTCCTCTGCCTCCTCAAATACCGCTTCAGCTAGCTTTAACTCCACCTCTTCCTCAAAACCAGAGCTTCAGAACAAAAACCCATCTCTACAAACCTTCATGCAAGCTGAATAACCCTCCTCTTGTCGCCTCCTCAGATACCCAGGTCCGAAATGTCACAATTTCAACAGGTAAATATCAAAAGCCTCTTCTTTTACTTGTTCTGTTTTTTACCCCCTTTATTTGGTTCCTGCTCTTTGGAAGTGCAAGTATGGTTTATGGTTAACTATTCTGGGGAGGAGGATATGTACTTTGTTCATGTAGCTTACTATCGTAGTTTTAACCATTAGAGAAGACCGAAAATTGAGAAAGATGTGCTATTTACTCTGTTTTCCATCTTCTTTTTTTCATTTTTTCTTGTCTTTCTTTTGGTCCAATTTATCTCTTTGTTCTTATTCAAATATGGAAATCTTGATACTTGAGTTAACTTATCTACTGTGAGGAGAACATAATTGACAAAAATGACATGTCCTGCTGATTTTGATTTGGAAGTGTCGAGTATTGTAGTTTAAGTAATTCCACCATTTATGGCCGATTTAGGCTTAAAATATCTCAATTTTATGATTTTTAGAGTTGAATCAGTTGGACTCATCTTGTTCTGTCCTCCTTGTCCACTCAGGTCCAGAGGGACTCGAAAGGCCAAAAAGTTTACCCCCTAAAGGAGATAATGGAAGAAGGATCATGGGTGCAAGGACACCACAAGCAGTAGTGACTGCAAGAAGACCAGATTCGGGGGGCGTAGAAGGGCCAGTTATCTCTCTCCTAGCCAACCATTTTCTTGTCCAATTTGATTCATCTCAACGAATTTTTCATTACAATGTTGAAATCTCTCCTAATCCCCCAAAAGAAGTTGCCCGAATGATCAAACAGAAATTGGTCGAGGAAAATTCGATTGTGCTCTCTGGTTCTTTTCCAGCCTATGATGGTCGAAAGAACCTTTACAGCCCTGTTGAATTCCAAAATGATAGGCTTGAGTTCTATGTAAGCCTCCCACTCCCCACTAGTAAGTCAGCTTTGCCAAAAGGAGAATTCAATGACTTGCTAGAGAAGCCTCCAAAGCTTAAACTATTTCGGATAAACATCAAACTTGTGTCGAAGTTTGACGGAAAGGAGTTAACTAGTTACTTAACCAAGGAGGGAGATGATTGGATCCCGCTTCCTCAAGATTATCTCCATGCTTTGGATGTTGTTTTAAGGGAAAGCCCGACAGAGAAATGTATAGCTGTTGGGAGATCATTGTATTCAAGTTCAATGGGAGGAACTAAAGAAATCGGGGGTGGAGCTATTGGATTGAGAGGGTTCTTTCAGAGCCTTCGTCCAACCCAACAAGGACTTGCCCTCAATGTAGACTTCTCTGTGAGTGCTTTTCATGAAAGCATTGGAGTAATCCCCTACTTGCAGAAGCGTCTTGACTTTCTGCGGGACCTTTCTCAAAGGAAGACAAGGGGTTTAACTGGTGAAGAGAGGAAGGAAGTGGAGAAGGCATTGAAGAACATCAGGGTCTTCGTTTGCCACAGAGAAACTCTTCAGAGATATCGTGTCTATGGCTTAACTGAGGATGCTACTGAAAATCTTTGTTTTGCAGACAGGGATGGGAAGAACCTGAGGCTGGTGTCTTACTTCAAGGAGCATTACAATTATGATATACAGTTCAGAAACATGCCATGCTTGCAAATTAGTCGGAGTAAACCGTGTTATCTTCCTATGGAGCTTTGTATGATTTGTGAAGGCCAGAAGTTTCTTGGGAAGCTTTCAGATGATCAGACTGCAAGAATACTTAAGATGGGTTGCCAGCGACCAAGAGAGCGAAAAGCTATTATAGATGGAGTCATGAGAGGACCTGTTGGGCCAAAAAGGTTATTTTTGAAAGTTTGCTAGTGAAGAAATTTTGCCCTGAATTCTCTTGAAAGTTTTTTGTCTATTAGAACTTTCATGGTTGGCTATGAAATGTCTTCTAAGTATTTACTATTTTTTTTTTCTATCTCAACAGTGGCATCCAAGGAAGAGAGTTCAAACTCCATGTTTCCGGAGAAATGACACGATTAAACGGAAGAATTCTTCAACCTCCCAAGTTAAAGCTTGGCGATGGTGGCCATGTGAGAGATCTGATTCCTTCCCGCAATGACAGACAGTGGAACCTTCTGGACAGCCACGTTTTTGAAGGAGCACAAATTGAGAGGTGGGCACTGATAAGTTTCGGTGGCACCTCTGAGCAGAAGTCCTATGTTCCGAAATTCATAAACCAGCTATCACAGAGGTGTGAACAACTAGGCATCTTTCTCAACAAAAGCACAATAGTTAGCCCCCAATTTGAATCAACCCATGTGCTTAACAATGTCTCTCTTTTGGAATCTAAACTCAAGAAAATACACAAAGCTGCATCAAACAATCTCCAGCTGCTTGTTTGTATAATGGAGAGAAAACATAAAGGCTATGCAGATCTGAAGCGAATTGCAGAGACAAGCATTGGGGTTGTAAGCCAGTGTTGCTTATATCAGAACCTCAGCAAGTTGAGCTCTCAATTCCTGGCAAATTTGGCTCTCAAGATCAATGCCAAAGTTGGTGGATGCACAGTTGCATTGTTCAATTCATTACCCTCTCAAATCCCACGTGTCCTCCAGTCTGATGAGCCAGTGATTTTTATGGGTGCTGATGTGACACACCCTCATCCACTTGATGATTTCAGCCCATCCGTTGCTGCTGTGGTTGGTAGCATGAATTGGCCAGCAGCAAACAAGTATGTTTCAAGAATGAGGTCCCAAACACATCGACAAGAAATCATCCAGGATCTTGGTGCCATGGTCGGGGAGTTACTTGAGGATTTTTGCCAGGAAGTAAAGAAACTCCCCAAGAGAATAATTTTCTTCAGGGATGGGGTAAGTGAAACCCAATTTTATAAAGTACTCGAAGAGGAGCTGCAAGCCATTAGAGACGCATGTAATAGATTCCCTGGCTATAAACCTCTCATCACTTTCTCAGTAGTCCAGAAGAGGCATCACACAAGGTTATTTCCCTTTGAAACCGATCCATCTTCCACTCAAAACCAGTTTTCTGATGAAAATGTTCCTCCAGGCACAGTGGTTGATACTGTGATTACTCATCCAAGGGAATTTGATTTCTATCTTTGTAGCCATTGGGGTGTGAAAGGAACAAGCCGGCCAACCCATTACCATGTCTTGTGGGATGAAAACCAGTTCACTTCTGATGAACTACAGAAGCTGGTTTACAGTCTCTGCTACACATTTGTGAGGTGCACCAAACCAATATCTTTGGTTCCTCCAGCTTACTATGCCCACCTAGCTGCATACAGAGGTAGACTTTATCTTGAGCGGTCAGAACCTACAGGTTATATGAGAAATGCTTCTACTTTCTCCCGAGCTGCCCCTCCTAAAGCTTCTCCCCTGCCAAAACTTAGTGAAAATGTTAAGAAACTCATGTTCTACTGCTGATTCTTCTTGCTCTCGTTGCATTCAAATTTCTAAACTATATGACCCACACACTTGAATTCCAGAGAGATGTAGACTAATATGATTGCATAAGCTAGCCAGGTCCCGATTATGACTAACTTGTAGGTCAATTCAAGAATGAATGCTAATTCTCTGTTGGCCTTTCTAGATGATGCAAACTGTGGTAAAATTTCCTTATATTTATTGAGGAAGTTATTTATCTCTCTCATCGATGCTGAATTTGAAGTTCTCTTTTTTACTTAAATCCTGAATGAAAGTACCATGTGTTTTTCCTCCTGTTTTGATTTGTTCTCTTGCACTATTGCATTGAATCAATCAATCCTTGAGATACGACACCTTCGAAGAGATACAAATTCGGTCATGTTTGTTTGAATTTATTTATTTTTTTCTTCTCAACGCATACATTAATAAATTAAATAATTTCAAACACAAAACACTCTTCAAAACATAAAAATAAATTTTACCTTGATAATATATTATCAGAATAATTTTTAAAACAAAAAACACCTTTCAAAACACGAGATCATTGTCTGCCCAACCACCCCAACTTTCTCGAGGTTCGCAACAAGACATTAAGGAACGCCTTATTGCAAGTCAAAAACCCCACCTTACATCCCACCACGCTACTAGCATGTGACATTTAATTCAGCTCTATTAGTATTATGCTTTGTAAAAAAGGTGACACTTAGCAAAAGGTACGCTCAGCTCTATTAGTATTATGCCTTGTAAAAAAGATGACACCTAGCAAAAGGTATGCTCCGGACCCGCCAAGGATTGGTGACTGTCCAAAAGCGGAGCGACACCTTACCGGACCCATGCTGAGGAGAGAGAACCCATAAATGTAAAGAAAACGAACCCATCATGAGGTATGAATTAACTCTCTTCTCATGCATCTATCCCTGTCCCAAAAGACTGATTTAAACAGGCAGAGGTATATCCGCCGACACAACCGACAACCTCTCAAAACTTATTTGACCCTTATCTTAAAATGTGCTCGTAGATTTGAGCTCAGGGTGATCCATCACTGCATCAGTAAACTCCAAAAAAGTAAATATCTAAGCTCTGTTATAAAAAAGTTATAACTCTCTGCACTTGGTCCTATTGGCTATGTGGGATTAAATTTGAAAAAACAAAACCAATTGAGGGTAGGCACAGACCTACACCATGTCAGTGTGTATGTATTTATTTATACGTACCATCCCATGCATGCAGCACCATCAAGGACAGCAGAGTTGTACAGAGAGAGCATTCATTCAAAAGCCCTTCCCTTCACGGGCCCCTGCCCAAATTCAACAAAGAATATATGTTACGTAAAATACGTACAGAGACACAGAGAGAGAGAGAGAGAGAGGGTATTGTAATAATAAATAAAGCCACACAAAAAGTCTGACTTTTTGACTTCCCCTTTTGTCTCTTCATCAGCTCTCTCTTATTACACAATTAGCTTTTCTTCTGTTTCTCTGTGTTCGTCACCCACAGCTTTTGCCTTTTAAGTACTGCATGGCCCTCCGGAAGGGACAGAAATCAATGTGGGCTTTCACAGAAACTTATTAGGGACCACCAAAATAAATAAATAAATAACCTTAAAAAGAGAAATTCATTTGGTTGGACTTGGATATTCACAAATGTGTAATAACGTAAAAAATATATAAAAATATTAAGAATTACACAGAATAATAAGATTAGAATAAAAAAATAAAAAAGATTTTGTGTGGAGCCAACTAATATTTACACGAGAATCAAGGCATTTGAATGAGAATACGAAATTACATAACCTGGATTCCTCTTGTCGGTGATGGAACCTTATACTGATGCTCTACGGCCCGTTCCATCACAATCCCATGTACCAACGGCCTATCAAACAAAACTAACACTACACGTTATTCCCTGCACCTACTTCTTGTTTCCTTCTGCACCTTTCTAAATGAGGATGACCTCAAAAGACCAATTTGTCCTCTCTCTTTTTCTAACTCCACTTTTTGTTATTCAGTTTACTTTAAAAAAATAAAAATAAAAATAGTTAATTATTTAAGGGCAAATTCGTTCCTTCAAATTTCATAGGGGTGCCGAAAAAACAAAGATTAATACTGCCCTGACGCTGTTATTGCAGCATTATTGGTCTAATCAATCTAGTAGTTCTACACAATTTTCGTCGGTAAAGGACTTTCGGTGATTGATCCAACGGACAAAATCATCCATCGGTCTAACGGTGTAAAAAATAAGTAAGGCACCACATAAACGGTCGGGTTCCTGTTGTGGTGTATAGTCCCATCCGCACAACATACACCAACAGACCACGGCATCTATGTTGGACTACAGTCAGACTTCCGCAGATGTATAATGCGTGTGTGTGTGTGTTTGGTTGGCACTTGGCAGGCAGCAAATTGGATTCCATTTTGGTCTTATCACTTATCAAAACAAAATACAAAGTTAATGGTTTTTGTTTTTTGTTTTGTTTCTTTTATTTTCTTCTTCATATCATTTGGTTTGTGAAGAATCATATGAAACGGACCACACTTTATCAAGCGAAAATCATTAGTACGAATTTCTCCCACCTCTTATGTAGACATGTCAAAAAAAAAAAAAAAAAAAAAACCCTTTTCTTTTTTTCCCATCATCTCAACTCCAAAGATGTGTAACATGACCTTGAATATTCAAAGTATCAGAAAGCTTAATTAACACAATTTTTGTTCCCCATCTTGAATATCATGACTCCAAAACTTAGATTTTTTTTTTAATATTTATACAGGAACCACCTGGTTCATTAGAAATTATGTTATTTGTAGCAAAATTCATATCCAAGCTCATCTGACTAAACTTTTTAGTGAAAGAAAACCAATGGAGTAGCACTAACAAAGAAAGTGTAGACTACAGAGGTAATATTTTGCATTGACAAATAATGATCTTTCCTTTCACTTCCTTGCATTTAGTCCTTTCTTCTTAAGGTGGGTGCAAGTCATGTAAGACGAGAAACCGAGGTATACATACATTCAGGTCAAATGTCAAAAAATGGGCCCTCGTACAGATCTCTCTGCTGGAAGTTGCAGTAACTCCCGAATCCCTTCACAAACCTGTATGTAATCAAATGAGATCATCGCCCATAGAGCCCAGAAAAAAGAAAGAAAGACTTGTTCACACAGATGAAACAAAAGAAGCTAACTATCATCGAATATATGTTTTCATCACAAAGAACTTAAATTCAAAATATCAAGAAAACCATTATCCTTGTTTCTCATTTTATGTTAATTGCTTCAATAAAATGTCGCCTCCCAAACTTGTTATCTTTGATCTGTAGTTAATAGGATTTGAACAAACGCACAGCCCTCTTTAGAGAAAAGAAGAGGGAAAGAAGATGTCCTGGCCTAAGGAACTCACTGGAAGATCCTTAACCAGGCGTTCCAACTTTGCAAGAGATGTTAGAAAAATAAATAAAAAGGCAAACAATCATAATTATAAATGAACATACTATCTTTATCTGGGATTTAATAGAAGCAATTAGCCGAGTGTACTCCTCTATCTGCCTGCATAATTGAAACCAGCTGCATTCAGTTTGAATGTACTTTACACAAAATAAGAAAAGAAGCTTCTATATACACAACAAGCTACTTAAAAAATGTCTAGTCAGATGAACAGACAGGAAAGAGCAGATGGTGTAATTAAACTACCATATTGGCGAAGACAGTAAGCATCACATTCTACTGACAATTAAAATGGTATATTAAGATTTAGCAACCTGTGCAAGCCTTCACATCTTAAATAATCATTCGATGAACATTCGGCAGCGTGAATGTTAGAATCAAACTTGGCAGTGGCCAAGGAACCTTGATATATGACCAGAAAGCATATGCTTTGAGCAGAGTGTTTCTATACTAAGTTCAAAGTGCTATATAAGCAGCACTTTGATATAGTTGTGACCAAATAGATTTAAAGAAGTGCATGAATCACTTTCAAAATTAGTTACGCTATGCAAGAGTAAACAAATAAACTTATACGGTGCAGGCTCAAGCTCAGTTCAAGCTCGAGTTGAGCTTCAAAAGGGTGTTTGACCCCAGCTCTACCAAAATTGACCAAGTTTGATCTCAGCTCTATCCAGACTCAAATAAACCAAACGAGTCAAGGTCGAACTCAAACTGAAGAAGTGGTATCCAGAGAGAGAAAAGGAAATGAAAACTGATCTGGATTTTGCAAGGGTTGAAAGAAAGTAGGTGGGAAGGTATCGGGTAGGGTTAATGAATTAGAACCAAACTCAAGTCGAGCTTAAACAAGTCAAACTCCAATTGTTCATGGACCATGGACAACTCGATTCATTATACCTGGAATACTAATGATAAAAGCATATCTTGTTATAGAAGAAATACTGTATACCTGGTTAGCTTTTCTTCCTTTAGTGATATGAAATTTAAAGCTTCAGGCCAGGTGAACTCCACATGGAATCCAAGTCCAACATCCACAAATATGCGTTGTGTATCTGGACTGTAAGCATGTATAAAACAACCCCCCAACCATTTAAAAAAATCAGACAACAGTAAAAAATGTAATTAGGAAGTAATTATCTCATTTAACACAGCTACAGCCAATTCAATGCAAAAATCTTAATTCAAAGTGGTCATGCTCAGACTAAAACAACATACAAAGTGCTTACACTACCATGGATAGGCTTGACAGCTGGGCCACCTTCTCCCCAGCAACCCAAAACAAAAACAAAAGAAAAGCTATTTTGTTTCATTCATAGTAGGGCATGATGGACAACAAAAGAGCGACTATCACTTTAAACCTTTTTTCCCCCTCAAAACATTACACATTTTTTTGTAATCCCATCACTGAAATAATTCATTCAATTCCGGGCCCACAAACTATGTCCCATTGATCTGTCCCTGCATAAGATGCAAATGCTTTTTCCAACATAATCCATGATGATGATAATCAGCACTACAGGGAAGCAAGGAAACTAGTAGCTAACTAGGACATAATGGACAACAAGTGAACCAGCTATAGTACCATCATTAAACAGAAGTAGAAAAATAACAAAATATACAAGAAAGATACAATTGCATGCACCACACACATTCACATGTATAAGCATGAAAGCATCACCACAAAACATCAGAGAAGATGAGAGTTAGAGACTTACACATCAGCTTGCATGTATACTTCAGAGCCCAGATTGACCAAAGTCCTAAGACTGGTTACACTATTTTTCTGTAGATTCTCTATGTTCCTTCGCAAATCCAAGCTGTAAGTGCATAGAGTCAAGTAAACACAGACGCCAACAAGCATCAACACATGGGATTGATATGTTTAATGTACAGTTTATTCCCTGATAAATAGGTACTGCACAAATAAAAATTATGCTTCTGAAGCAACCCCTAAGCTAGTCAAAAGGAAATAGGAAGCAAGCTATATTTCACAAGAAATGGATTCGAACGATGGTTCCTGGATCAAATGGCATCTCCTCCCTGATTAAGAAGTGTTAGAGAGTGAGGTGATGGATTCAATCCCATGCGATGAGTAAGTTGCGTATTGTCCAATATATATGTATATACATACATATGTCCACCATAAACCTTTTCCTCGTTTGAACTCTGCCCTTTAACTTTAAGGCTATGCCATCCTAATGTGCTACTAAATAAAGGATCTTCTCATCTTCACCCCGTAGGAACTACAAGATCACCAATTGAGAAGATCCATCAACTTGAGAGACAAAGAGAAAGGTTTATCTATTCTATTAACCAATGATTCGTTATTTTAACATATAGCAACAACCATTTCATCCAACATGGTTATGTTTTATTCTCCAATGGATTTACATCTTTCATCAATGGAAATTTTTCTTTGGCTAGAAAGATATGTGGCTATAAAATAGAGGTTAAGCAGAACAAATTGATTGGGTGGCAGAGTCGTGGAAACACCTCTTTTTTCCATATTTTGGACCTTAGCTCCCGCACCGAATCAGTGGTTTACCCCTAGGTATTTTGAACGATTTAAATAAGAGAAACTTATACTTAACTATATATTATAGTCATAATTTATTTTTATGGTTATAATTTATTTTATATTAATATGAAATCTATTACATTATATGAAATATATTAATAATATAAAATATAATAAATCTAACATAAAAATTAATTATTATTATTTTTATTGCTTTTATCCATTAAGCGACAACCCTTCCACTTGGCACTATTGGATCACTAAGCCTGACTTTCTTCCCTGCTTGATGGGTGGAAGGGAGCTCCCTTTTACCTTTGCACTCATGGGCCAATCTTCGTCTAGCCCGAATAAACCTTTGCGTGCCTCCGTTACCTTTTGGGAGACCTATGCCCCATAGAAACTGTCTAGCTGAAACTGTCCCTTAGAACGTAGGTCCTAACACAAGGTTATAATTTTAGCTTTTCCAAAGTGGTATCTAACTAACGGTGCAAGAGCACTCAATCGGTACCATGTACGGGGGTTGATGCTTGCCTAGTTCTGGAAGATCAAAGAAGTTGGTGACCTGATGACAAGGGAACCAACGACCAAGGCCTCGATGAACTGTGGTTGTAACTATAACAATCCTAAGGTAGCGAAATTCCTTGCCGGGAAAGTTCCGACCCGCACGAAAGATGTAACAATTTGAGCACTGTCTTGAAGAGAGACTCTATTGGGCCGATACTAACATTGAGAGACAAAAGCTAGGGGAGGAAATGGGATTAGATAACCCGGTAGTCCTAGCCATAAATAATAGATACTAGTTGTTGTGCATGTCAACCCATGCAATGTTGTAGCTCATGCGCCAAGTATCCCGTCTATTGTGAATTCAAACAAATGTGGCAGATAAGAAATATATATGCACGAATTAATCAATAGTTCAAGTCATACTTGGCCTAGCTAGGCCATCCTGGACTTGAACTAGATACCTCGCCCATGAAGTAAATCATTGCACCTATATTCCAACCGATTGGGAGAGAATCATTGGATTCCTTTTCAAGAGCAATTCATCCTTCCCGAATGCAGCATACAACTATTCGGTATATTGTGCTCTCCAAGTGTGCTTGTTCGCCTCCTTATATAGACACACACACACAGAGAAGAGAGAGAATGGAAAGGATACAAAACTTTTTGTTGTTCAAAGACCTTGTCCCTGCAAAATAAGAACATAAAAGTTTAGTGCTTCTTCCCACTTCTCATGTCACAACCAACATATCGACAAAGCACTACCCAGACTATATTGGCGAATGAGATATTTGCTGCTTCTTCAACTATTCGCTTTTAAAAAACAAATGTGAACTTTGAAACCATAATAAGCCAAATTGGTCCAACTCAAATGATTGAGTTAGAATGTCAAGTTTCAATCTAGGACTTGTTAACAAACATATATGCTGCCTGAAAATAAAAGATAGAATCTCTTATAAGAAAGAATAAATGTGTTCTTTACAATTTATGTTGCATCCATTTAAACATGTCTCAACACCAACGGAATGTCATTGTTTTACTCTAATTAGGAGGCAGGTGGAGATGATTTTAGAAGCACTTTCAACTGACACAAGCAAGAAACAAGCGAACAAAGACATACCGTTCAGCAATAGCTTGAATAAGATCTGGTTTCAAGCGTCGATCAACAAATTCCTCAAATCTCTGTACTTTCTCCTGGCGAAAGCTGTCCATTTCAATCCTGTCACATATTTAAGTATAATTAGAGCTTCCCAAGAAGTCACTAAACCACAGTGAGAGACTATGCTCAAATACATATTTTCACAAAAATTACAAATAGCAACAGGGTTTAGACTGGCATATAAAGAATTCAAGCTGATTACGAGTACGTAAGTTCTAGCAACTAACACAGTGCATGATGCCCACTTCACCTCCTTAATTTAACAAAAACAAATGCATTACAAGTATTTTAGCAACTTGTTTGATTTAGCAGCAGCGCTACTATCAATTATTAATATCATTTTAGTTTCCAATCAGTGAAATTACAACTCAGATAATTTTACTCGATTACTCACGAATGTCCTGCTTCAACCTTACTCGCTAATATTTCTTTTGGGCATTTTATCAAACAGTTAAGGTGAACAATTCTGCATTCCTTGCACCTCGACAACTACAAGTATCTAATACAGTAACAAACTTTGGGTCAAAAAATTTGGATCCCGTACTCGGAGTGACAGCTAAAACAATCGAAATCCCAAACGAAATACAAAAAGCAAAATCGTCGAGCAGTGAAGGAGATTGTAGCCCATAAAGTTTTGTGAACGCTAACTTGCTCACCTCCTCATCGTGCTTTCGGAGCCCTAAACCAGGCTGCAGGGGCCGAAAGGTTTGCACCGATTGAAAATACACCAACAGCTCGAGTTTTTAGAGAGAGACTGAGAGCGATGGAATTTTCTAGAAAGAGAAATAACGATACAATCGGCTCACTTTTTCTTTTTTCTTCTGGCCGTATATTTGCTGCAGAGTTTGTAATTTTGTGTCTTGAAAATGAATAAATACTATTTACTAGACTTTAGTATAATTATCATATAATTTAGTGATGTTTTAGTAAAATCAACCCTTATATCAATATTTGTAAAATAAAATAATTTTAAAAAACAAAAATAAAGCTGATTTTCATTGCTAATGAATAATACTAATTAGTAATCTCTAAGAGGTAATTCAACCGGCTGCGGACTACGCTCAAGAAACGGAAGTCACTAGTTCAAATTCTCATCTCCCCCCTGTTGTGTGAACATGTTAAAAAAAAAAATAATACTAATTAGTAGACGTATGTACAACTGGATGACGTGACAATAAAATTAGAACTTATAACCAAAAAAAATTTAATTGCTGATCAAATGTGTAATTTTGTTTTGTTTTGGTTTTTTTTTTTTTTTTTTGTCTTTTTCTTGTCCATTTAAAGGAGATATAACTTTTAAGATTATTATTGAATTTGCTAAAGCCACATCACATTTAAAAAGATAAAAGGGAAACAAAAGTTTTCATACCTATTTTACAATTTAAAGACCTATAATGCCTATATATATACACACACGCGTAGGTACAAGAAATAAAATAAAAACTTAAAAATTGAAGTTGAAATATATATTTGTCTTGAAAAATTACCATATTTCGAGTTAGTTCCTCAAAAATATAACATATAAAATTAGTCCTATGTTTTTTAAAAATCTTTCATCCCCTTGCAAGGGCGGAACAACATGGACCCCAAATTTTTTTTAAAAAAAAATTAAAAATTAAATTTATATGGTTTTAATTAAAATAGACCCTTCAAAATTAATTTTTTAT
Source organism: Corylus avellana (assembly GCF_965113065.1). Taxonomy (NCBI): domain Eukaryota; kingdom Viridiplantae; phylum Streptophyta; class Magnoliopsida; order Fagales; family Betulaceae; genus Corylus; species Corylus avellana. The sequence continues at coordinate 31,724,781 of NC_142493.1, read as the reverse complement.
CCCTCTAAAAAGTCTTTTTTATTTTGCCTCCCATCTAAAATTTTAATTTCACCCCCACCCCCTTGCAACTTTTTGTTTTGTTTTGTTTTGTTTTTGTTTTTGATTTTTTGTTTTTGTTTTTTTGACATGTTTGCACAAGAGGAGGGAGAGAGATTCAAAGTTTCAAACTAGTGATCTCCGCTTTATTATGCGTGATTCCAGCCGATTAAGCTACCTCTTGTGACCACCCCCTTGTAACTTAAAGTGGCAAAATTGGTTAATGTATCAAGTTTTCAATGGTGTGATGGGTGGATGAGGTATTTTGATTGTTTTGGGAGATTGCTCAAGTGGTGATTCTCTTAATAAATCAATTTTCTTTAGTATATATTTATAACTTAAAGTAAATGTGTCACGTGGAATGTATGGTTGGTGTTTGGCGCATAAAATACAAGCAATGTGGCATTAATTTATTGGTATGACATGGCATTCCATTAATTAATTAAACGATAGGTTGACGAAATGAGCTACTTAAAATCGAGATAAAACTTAAAGACCTAATTGTCAAAATTAAAAATCAAAGGGTTAAATTGAAATCGCATGAAAATTTAGAGACTAATTTAATTATTCCCTAATAATTCGTGGCAATAAAATGTAATTTATCCTCTCTCTCTTTTTCTTTTTTTTCTTTTTTTTGTCGGTCTAGGTGCATTCTAGCAGTAATTGACTATTTGTATGATATGCTGCTTAGTTCAAAATTGATGGGAGGCCCCAGGTGTTGGCCTCCTACCATCTCCTCGTCCAATTGCAACATGGTTTGTCCCCGTTCCAATAATCAGATTTATCAGATGACATCTTTTAAAAACATAATAACGAATAAGCTGCTAATTTTGAATAGGACAAAAAAAAGAAAGAAGAGTAAGCTCCTAATATTGTAAATGAGTCTCATAATCATGGAATCCCAGAACACACTGAAACAATTGAAGCTGCAGAACCATCTATCTATGTCATCAGCATATACGAATAATGCCCATCATTCACAGCTCTCCATGCAAGAACACAAATATATTAACCATGCTCAAAACCTTAGACTATGGCATGGCAACTAGTATACCAAATCACTAGTTAACTACATAGCATGTGCATTACTCTAAACTATTTGTTATTCACAATGTTCAGACATGAAAAGAATTCTGATGATAAGATTTTCATGAAATGCTCACAACAACAGATAATATCATGGAATTCCTTTACCTTTGTGCACAATCCTAAACCACATTGTTTGCCCCTTGGCTTTCAAACAAGTCCTATATTTCCACTAACAAGATCATTATAAAAGTTACATGAAGTAATTCTGAAGTCTAGAAGGTAAAAAATTCATCCCCAGAAATAAATTACTATCCAAAGCTCAAGCTCTTTACTACATTACTCAAAGAACATGTAGTGATTTCTATAAACGAAGTTAAAATGAATTTGAAGATAATTCCGTATCATCTGTAACGACAAAAGTATATGCATTATACATGTAAAAGCCAATGAGGAATTGAGGTTTCCAAGACTTTTCCTACAAGCAATATACCTCCTATAGTGCTGCAATACGAAGCTTTCTGATACCTTCTTTCCATCCCTATGCCCTTTGTGATCAGCAAGAAGCAACTTTATGTACTAAAATCAAATATGCATCCAAGAATTGAGAGCCATTTGACTTTGAGGCTACCGCCCGCAATATATTCTTTTGCGAAGATATACTGTCGTACCAATGCACTGATCCTGTTCAGCCGTAAATAGACAACTGGTAACAAGATCCTAATTTTCTCTAGGTGCTCTCATCTTCATGTTATTCAATCAAAAATGTTCTGCTAACAGTAAATCAAATTTATGAAGTGATATCATTGAATGCCTATCCTTTCTGCAGAAACAGCCATTGTTTCTAGTATTGAGTGGCCTTCACCACCCAAAGCTTCCATATTGAAAGATCTGCAACTGAAGTAGAAAACTGCACTCATCATGGAATCAATAAGCACCACAAACGAAAACATAATCACCAAAAGAGGCCCTTCCCAGATCCTCGAAGACCCATCTCCATAGCTCAGTGTCTTCACTCTATGCTCAAACAACCCCTCAATAAACGCCATCCCAATTGTTGATCCAAGAAATATCAAAAGACCCACTTGAGTCTGGCCCTTAATCAAGGTACTCGACCGCAGCATTGCCTGCGGTCCTGAAACATCCTCCAACACTGAGATCACAATAGCAATGTTGCAAATAATGATTGCATTGGCAAAAAGAACCGAGAAAACAAGCCCCATCATAATTGCTACATAGACAATCAGATCCGGCGAAAACCCCACTACAGTACATGCACTGCACACAAGAACAAGTAAAACAAAAAACAATGTGACACAACTAACAATCAACAAGCACACCCACACATACGTCGAAACAAGCCGGCTCCAAATCTTGGCAATGATCACATAAAACTTGGACACATCAAATTTTTTCCTCGAATAACTACAATCTACTGAATAAACCACCGCAGCTTTTGATAACAACGACAAGGTAATATACAACGGGAAGCACATTGTCGATGAAACTGCCATCTCTGCGAAATGCTGGCACGAGTGTTTGACAAAAGGCCTAAGAGGCAGTCCACTGGACTTGGCCACCAACAACAGCCTAATAGTCAGTCTCTTCACAATAGACTGTTTCACTAAAACATTCGATAAAACCACGGCAGTCATTGGGCAAATGAGCAACGCGGTGATAATCATAAACCCCGACGAATTGTAGCGGAGAATCTTAACGGATTCTCTTAGAATCTCCAAGGCATTCATTGAACGAAACTGCGAATTAGACCCAGTAATGTTATCGGCGGATTCCAACTCAAAGTTTCTTAAATGGGTCTCTTCCGATCCATCTTTTTTCAGATCATCGGACCTATTTCTCGGTGATGGTCCACAAGAAATTTCCATTTCCATCAATCTGTTTTCTTTACAAATTAAACAATTTGGAGAAATACAAAAGATCTTATAGAGCTGAAGCTAGCTCTGTTACTGAAAATCAAGAATGCAGGTACTGTACAAATAATGCGAAACAGATCTGAGCAGGTGAAACTGGTGGAAAGATAGCAAGTATCACGCAATTGAGAAGGGTACAGTACCTGAAAATGTGGGTTCGGCGGTGATGATCACAAGGCAGGTCACATGGGGAGGCATAGGCGCGAGGAGTGAAGGATGTTGAGGACGGCTCTCATGGCAGAAAATCAAGATATGATGTATGGGAGCGAGAAGGGAGTTCTGGAAGAAAAGGATCTGCGCGAGGCGTGTGATTTTTGGCTTCGAAAAGAGATTGTGTACTTGGCTGTCCAATAATAAACGTGTGCGGAAGTTTAGTACGTTGGATTTTACAGATGTTTAATCTGACACCCTCGCATGATATGGTCGCTCGGAGTTTTTATTATGAGTAAATTTACCAAATATACTTGTAAGTGTAAATTTTTTTTTTTTTTTCTAGGAAAAACACAAGCAGACCCCAAAAATCTCCCGAATATGTAAAAGAGGTGATGCAATTGTGTCGGTGGAGAGAGGGGAGGGGGGTTAAATGAACAGTCAGCAATGGCGGTGTCAAAGTGATGGTTGGTTGAAGCATGGACGTGTCCACGGGGCCAGGCCCCAGCCCCCTAAAAAAATCTTCTCCAAAGATTTAGAATTCAGAAAAGAAATTCCAAATCACCATTTAAAAACAAAACAAAACAAAAACAAAAATAAACAAAAACAAAAACAAAAAAAGAAAAAATTGTTACGAATTCTTCTAACGTTATTCTGTGTCCTTTTAAGAATAACGGAGCTCTTACAATTACAGTTGAGTTTAAGATTAATTATTATTAAATTTTGATTAAATTATAATTTTAAAAGCAAATTTACTCAAAGAAAAAAAAAAAAAAAAAAAAAAAGGCCGCCACAAAACTCAAATCTATTTACTTTTTACTTTTTAAGCTTCATATGAGGTAGGAATGGGCCAGGTTCTTCTTTTCATAGGCATTTATTCAGGCTTTAAAGCCCAATAAGAGTTATTCAAAAGTTGGGCCAAGAAATTTCAGCTTCCCCTGTCTACATATGATGAGGTCTTGGTCCTGCATGCCAACACAAGAAAAGATTGGGGTCATGGTCCTTGTCCATTCTCCTCAAGCTTTCTTAATAGCAATCATCAAGCCCAATGGCTCTTTTGGGCGATGCCTTTGCCTCTAACATATTATTACTCTCGATCATTACATTTGTGTAAAATTTAATTTAATTAATAAAATAATTTTAAAAAATATTATTTAGTTGACTGTTATACAATTAAGATAATATTACGGTAAAAATTAGTCATTAATAATATTTATATAATAATATACTTAATGTGCGTTTTACATTGTTATTTCATATACAAAAAGTACAATTTTAAATTAAATTATTTGAAATTACATTTTTAAAAAAATTTAGAGTTAATTACCTTTTCAGTATCTAGGTTTTCACATTTTTAATTTTTTCACCTAGGTTTCAATTCGTATTACAAATGATACTTAACTTATGAGTAAATATCAATTTAATACATATGTCACCTAAACTAACGGACGACTATGAGAGTGGTTTTGGCCACCCACTATGGCCTGTTTGAGGGTGGCCGAACTACTCCTAAGACTTTTGGGGGGGTTGTTCGGCCACCCAAATAGTCAAAAAGGAGGAAACTGAAACCACCCCTAAAGGCCTTGGCCACCCCTCACATGCTGACGGCATGGGATGGCCTAAATCACCCCCTTTACAGTCTGTTAATTTGGTTGGCTAGATGATGACAAAAATACTAAATTAGTATTTATCCATAAGTCGGGTACCATATATTACACGAATTGAAGAAGAAAAAAAATTGTGAACAATTACTAAAAAGTGATTAACCAAAAAATATAAGTTAAAAAAAGTGTTTTTTTTTCTTGAAAACGCTACTAAATAATATTATTTAAAAAGAAGGGTTAATTTTGAATGCGTCTGATCTTGGTCTCTTTGACGGAGCAAATACTGAACCGAGACCAATCTAATCTATCCGATCGACTTTTCTCGAGAAAATCAAAAGACAAAGCAGTCTCTCCCCGTTATTCCTCCGCAAGCACAATCTTCACTCAGGCAATTGATTCAATCGGGCATGGAAAACCCAGAACCGCGGCTTAACCTCTTCACGGTGCTCTCGGAATCAAAGCGCATCCTGAACGCCCACTCGCGCCACTTCCTGGCGCTCTCGGTGCTCTTCCTGCTTCCTCTCTCCTTCTCCCTCGTCGTCTACCCAACCCTCCTCCACCTCCTCACCGATCCTTTCCCCAAAAACACCCAAATCCTCCTTCGCGCCCACCCTTTTGATATCCATACCCACCACCATCATCATCACCAACAAGAACCCATCTTCTCCAACAACCAACTCCTTTCTCTCCTTTACTCCCTCTTCATCTGCGCCTTCTCTCTACTCGCCGTCGGCTCCATCACCTTCAGCGTCTACCACGGCTTCTATGGCCGACCCGTGAAGCTCATCTCCGCCATCAAGTCCGTGTTCACTTCCTTCTTTCCCCTATTGTTAACAGTCATCATTTTCCAGGTAATCGTTTCTCTGATTTGTATTGCTTTTGGGCTTTTCCTGTTCTTGGTCGTGAGAGCGATGGAGCTTTTGGGGCATGAGGTTGAGTATTCTTCACCTTATTTTGTAACGTTTAGTGGGGTTCTGTTGCTTGCTTTGATTATGGTGTTGGTGTATTTGCAAGTAAATTGGTCCCTGGTTTCTGTGATTGTGGTGGTGGAATCGAGGTGGGGGTTCGAGCCGTTGAGTCGGAGTGCGAGTTTGGTGAAGGGGATGAGAAGTGTTGCGCTTTCTTTGCTCTTGTTTTTTGGGGGTTTTGCAGGGATTGTGGTGTGGACCGGTGCGGTTTCGGCCGTTGGATCGGATGGTGCAAGCGATGAGTGGAAGAGTTGGGCGTTTGTTGTGCAAATTGTGGTAACTTCCACTTTGCTTATGCTGCTGCTGCTTTACTATGCGGCGGCGAACACGGTGTTGTATATGTATTGCAAGGCTCTTCATGGGGAGCTGGCTGTAGAGATTGCTGAGGAGTTTGCTAGGGAGTACGTTAGCTTGCCCTTTGATGATGGGAAGGTCCCTCATGTTGTTTCAGTTTTTGTAAGTTGATTTAGAATGAGGTTAGTACCTTTGTAATGGACTCCCCAAATCTTCTGTTTCTGTTTTTGTTTTTTGTCGGGTGTCTTTTCCTTGCTACAGTTGTTTCTTGTTTGTAGTTCTGAAACTTTTGTGTATAAAATCAAGAACATTTGAATAAAGGAAACAAAATATGAAATTTGTGAATACCATTAGATGATGTCAGTTCTGGATTTGGCTCAATTTTGTTTGCATTCCCATGGAAAGTTAATACCTTTTCATTGTGTTTGAAGTGGGATTTGAATTGGGTCTTGTTTTCTTTTGTAAGACCTGTTGTAGGGATTTAAATGAGATTTTATTCCAATTCAGTGTAGTAATTCTTGTGATGTCTCCTTTTCATATAACAATCCCTCCTCATTTAAACCAAATTCTTTGAATTGAAAGACTTTGATCGATTCATGTGTGTGTAGATGCCTGCTGGAAAATATAGGAAATATTGTGACAAAACAAAACCTACAATTCAAGATAAAGATTTTCACAGTTTTATCACTTTATGGGACCCTGATCAAACTTTGGCTTCAAAATGCTTATAAAATCCAAAATAGATAAACAAATTAAAAAAAAAAAAAACATAAGAGGAAAATCAAATCTTATATCATACTTAAAGTGAGTTCTTTAATAGGCTTTGAAGATAAAAATAGTCACACTCAGAATCCTATACGTCTGTCTTGTAATGTTAGATAATGATGTTGGCACAAATTGCGGGCTAACGTTGCTTCCTTTAAGAGGATTTGCAAAGTCATGCTCCAAGAAGTGCTTTGAGACGTGATAGATCTTCAATTATTATGCTAAAGAATGATTGGAATTATGTGTGGAAATTCAAGAGAGTAACCCATTGATGTTGACTATTTACTTGAGCTTCACATGAATCGTAAAGTCAGCTACCAACCAAAATAAACGGCTTTAATGTCAGTTTCACGCTACCCCTTCAACCTGTTTTAGAGGGTGACCATTGATGTGGATAATGTCAGACAAAATTAGACGACGATATATCTATCGGCTTGATTTTGGACACCTAATCAACCTATGGGCTACGACTCTTCCGGTATCTAATTGGATGGCGATTTTCAGAAGATATTTTTCGGAAATGGTTATAACATTTTTTTCAGGAGATTGAATTTTCAGCTGCTATTCTTATCACGTTTTTTGATAACCAAGTTGCAATACATATTACGTTTAACCCATTTTTTCATGAAAGAACCAAGCACATTGAGGTAGGTTTTCATTTCATTCAAAACAAAATACTTAATGAAGATATTTCTAAACCATTTTTAAAGTCAGGGACCAATTGGATGACATATTTACAAAATCTTTGTGCCTTAACCGGTTAGAGAATATTTTTTTCAAGTTGGATTTATATAATATATATGCTCCAGCTTGAGAGAGTGATGAGACAGGTAATAGCATAAACCACACACAGATTCTAAAACGTTTGGACAGGCCAGCTTGATTTCCGCCAGCAAAGATTTCTGATTGTGAAATGCTGAAGCATTGATCATTATAGATGAGTCGATGACAATGGGAAGGTGAAATAGTCTTTTCCGAGTCTTGGAACTTAGAATTAACAATAGAAGTCTAGCAGAAGCCATCCAAGAATAATTCATTTCTAGCAAAATCAACAAGGATGACAAATTTGAGTATCATAAGCAGCACAACAGCAAACTTTACCATCTGGTAAACCTGAAACCCACCAGATGCTGCAATGAAGCTCAAGCAAAATATAAAGCAAATACATCTTGGTGGAATCCAAATTCTAAAATTTCTGTACAGCCTTGTACATGTCTTGCGCATGAAGGTTCTGATTTGAGATCCTTGAGCCCATTCCCAATTAATTTGGCAAAGCAGACTGTCTTTCGGAGCCCGAAACACCTTGGCCAACAAATGAAAGAATGTTGAACTATTCCCTTTATGGAATCAAAATGAACTAAACTTCATCATCAGTTCATAATTGGTCAAAGCTTTCTACTGTTGTTAGCCTGGCTAGAAGATGAAGCATTCAGTTTAATAACCCTCTCATCATGACCAGAGGCGAAGAGAAGGCTACTCCAGTTTGTCGACCTCTGGAAAATTCTGGAAGGAACTCGATCACTATCTTCCCCACCAGAAGCTTCATACCCATCACTGGTTGACCTTGACAGTGGGATCCCTCCCTGAGAAACTGCACCAGCAGCAGACAGACCTGTGAGCCGCCTTGCCTCTTCAGGACCAGATGAAGAGACCCGGAATGGGTGAATGTCGGGCGAATCTAAACTGCTCTCAGGAGAAGAAGCAACAATCCCAGCCGAGCTTGACATTGCTCGGCTTGTTTGGAACGCACTACGAGCTTCAAGCTGAAGAGGGGCCAAACTAGTTGACGACTCATTGAAACCTTTCTCAACTTCTTTAACTGAAACTGTTGGCAGGGGCTCAAGGGGTAGGTCAGCTGGGAGGCGCACCCGCTTATTGGCTCGCCTTCTATTATTATCAGGCCTTGGGACCATTCGACGGCCACTGCTGCCAAAGCTACTGTCAGGTTCTAGGCCAAACGGGGCATCCCGTCTCGGTACAGGCTGCAAGATTTTGGATTTTTTTCTTGCCTCTGCAGCAGCCTTTGAAACCTCTTCTCCATTTAATCGTGCTAATGTCCATGGACTGATCTTTACTGCTCCAGGATTTTTTTTCTTAATCTGTTCCTCTCGCGCCCCTATTTTCCCTAACGAGCTCACAGACGCATTTTCTGGAGGAATGACATCAAACTGCAAGAAATGCAGAAATTACAGTAGCATCAACAAACAGAACCATATGATTTTAGCTCGTTATAATATCATTGTGTCTATCGTCATTGTAATCATCATTATGTTCCTAATTAGTGCACTGAAAACGCTTTATGCGTATGGGGAGACGGGTAACAAAGAGCATAATGCATATTCCACAAATTATTCTAGAAGATAAAAGGGCCATCAGGAATCACTCATAAATCAACATTCCAAAGGTATTTTTACCCACATTCGAAGGAGATCTATGTCTTTAGTTCATTCCATTTAAATAAGCTTTAGAGGCTTCTCTGACCACTCCCTAAGAAAGGCATTGAGACTTCAATGAAGAAAAAGAAGTGAATGTTACCAATTTACTGATTTGGCAAAGGTCATTCTAACATACAGTAGCTCGCAACAAAAATGCGAATATAGTAAGCACCGATACTGGCATGGAACATGGATAAGATACAACATGAATACAGCGATAGGGAAATATTCAGAATTTACAGATATTCACATTTCTTCTTGTGCACCATTATATTAAGAGTTAATTTTTTTTTTAATCATCAGACTGGACACATATCTGGCCGTATCTGAGCCATAATCTGTGTCTAATATGTGATACCGACACTACAGCAATTTAGGAGTATCCAAGCTTCATTGATGCCTATTGAATAATTTCATCTACCTAAGGCTTCTTAAAACCAAGAATGTAGATTTTTTTTTAAAAAAAAATAGCAATATATCACCTTTTAGCTGGTCAGATAATTAAAATCAGCCCAGACTATCTTCTACTTTTGTTTTCCCAGTTAGAGACCTACTAAGGAAGTTGGAAATGAAAGAATACAAGAGACATGCACAAACAGAAAAAGCTCGAGATTTGGGAGATGACAAGCCAAATGTTGTGGCACAACTACTACTAATGTCATATGCAAATATGCAAGTAACTTTCATCTCAAATAAAGGAAGTGTAGATTGGTCAAAACTACCTGATCTTCAAGAAACAAGCGTGGCGGTGTGCACCATGCACCACGGTGGAAAGTTGTAAAGGAGCTTGCACTGCTTAATCCAGTAAGTGAGCTGGCAGGAGACATTTGGGGACTCTGTTGAGCTCCAACTCCTTGTTGCTCTTGTTCCTGCTCCCTTAGTGCTATGATATAATCATATGTACTGATTCCCTATGTCAGTTGCAGGAATTATATTAATAGCTAATTTTTAAGGTTCAATTAGAGGATGCAGTCAAAGGGAGTGGTGACACCATGTGTAAAAAGAAAGTTCCTTGTGTGATTCATTTACAACAATAAAACACAAGATTTTTTTTTTTTTTTATGAACATAAAACACAAGATAAATTAAGAAAAAATAAAGTATAAAAATAGGAAATATTAATCAAAAAATGGAATTGTATCCATGGGAGGTAACAACATAGGAATAACAGATATTTTTCATACCACCCTCATTGAAGGTGAACCCCCTCCCCCAACCCCCCAAGAGAAGAAACCAATCATATCCCTTTCTTTTTCAAATCAAAGAAGAACAGATGAGGGGTGTTAAATAACAGTCCTTTACACTACCACAAGAAAAATCCAGCCCAAATAAACTAAGATGGGGCTAGTGTTGAAGCAATAACTCATGATGGCATGCAAGAGTGGTTGCAATCTTACCTTCTTTATGAGGAGGATGTGAAAGAAGAAAAGCTGAGCTAGTGGTAGGGTAGCAATCAGAGCCAAAATGGTGCACACTGCCTATAAACCAGTAAAGAGTTAATTTAAGGATAGAACCAGCCCTCAACAGAAACAACTGAGGAATTAACTTTCTGTGTCCTAATTCCTCTTTTGAGGCAACAAAATAAAAACTAATAAAATATATATATATATATATATATATAAAAGTAAATTAAAAAATACAAATATGTATATTGTTAAAACATATAAAAATTTAGCAGAACACTGACCACTACAATAATGAAGGGCGCCAAAGAGAAACTGCTTCCTAACTTTGCGGAGATATCCACAGAAAACCGCTTCCTCTCAAGAGAACAGCAGATAAGTACAAGGATTCCAGTCGACCATTGTAGAATAAGCTGCAATCTCAAGCCCAAGGGGAACAAACCATGTATATACCTGTCAATAATCAATTAAAATGAAAATGACTTGAAAATAAAATGCTTACTCTGGGGTGATCTTCAGATTCTGGCACATAGCTTGTGGTACTTGTAGCATCTATTCAGAAAGGGATAACGATATGGCACTAGGAATGGTTGAAGAATATGATGATTGATCCAAAAACTATTCCTAAACTTTTGTAGAAGCTAAATGACTATGACAACATCAAGCAACTCTCCGAATAAGTGATGAATTCTAGGAAACACTATTTTCGCTGTTATAGAGTATTTTTTTCCATACATAAGGAGTTCTAACTTCTTCTTTTTCATGCAAGGATAATTAATTTGCTCAGAAAAAATGTAATGATAATTAATTATACATAACCATAGGCAGTAAAGCATGTCAGGATGACAACTGAAAACAATTCATTCGATTCAGAGCTTTACGATACTGAAGATCAGGGATGCTTGCACAAGGCTGGAAGTGAAGCTAAGGAGACTTATAGGACCTAGCTGACCTGAGAAATCAATCCAGAGGGCTTGGCTACGGTTCATCAAGATTTTAAGAAAATAGTATGGATGCTCATGCTTACCAAGAGGTAAAGATCAGGGATGCTTGCACAGACTTATAGGACCTAGCTGACCTGAGAAATCAATCCAGAGGGCATGGCTACGGTTCATCAAGATTTTAAGAAAATAGTATGGATGCTCATGCTTACCAAGAGGAGAGAAGTAACCATGAGTGTGAAAAATTGTCGGTAGTTCTTTTTGCCTATACAGTTGTTAAGCCACTACAAAAACCAAGATTAACCAAAGAATTAGAGGAATCATCAAAGAACAGGAGAAATATTAACAAATTAAGATTTGCATACCCTGCAATGATGATCAAAACGGTCAACACATTTATCACAAACTCGACAGTGCTTGCTGTACTTGAAAACCTACATCAAAATAACAATTTGAATCTCTTAAAATTCATATGCTATCAAATAAAAAGTCGAGGAAAATCTTAGAAGAATATCAGATGGATGCAAGCTGTGACTTTGATGACATGTAGTATGTAATGAATCTAATGATCACACATCATGTCACTTTCTAAAGTAGGGTCTTGTATGATGAAAACCCAAACTGGCATGGCTTGACTTGTACATGCTATGCCTTTGAAATGATGATTATCAAGATCTATTCAGTTACTCCTTCCCCTTTCTCATGATAGATCAGCGTATGAAATATTTCCAAATGGAGGTGCAAGTTATTGTTAATTCGAATGCTCAGACTCACCTCAACTTCACACAAACTGCAATAGAACATGCCTTCTTCACTCATTTGTTCAGAAGATTCTTCACTTGAGCTGCAGGAGTTGCAGATAATAGCACAAGGAGAGCAAGCCAATAGGAAACCAGATGAAGGCTTTGGTGAAGCATTCTTTTCCTTGATTTCATTAATATGGTCATTTGAAGTTGCATCCTTACCCACTACATCATTATCCACAGGTTTTCCCCCAGCTGTTGCAGCATTAGCATCAAGCCTGGAAGAAGTTGATTCCCCACCTAATTTTGAATCCTTTGGCCTTGAATGCTTTTCATAGTCTGAAATTTTTAGATATTTTTTGGACTTAAAAACTCCGGGGTCTGCAGGATCAGCTGCCGCGCACCAAATGTATAGGCCGAAGACACATGTGATCTAACAATAAAAGATGTTACTGAAGTTTCTTTGAGAGAGGAGGATGTATCTCATAATATTAAAATAAGAATACAACTAGTAGTAACAGCACTTCTCTAACTAAACATCCATTTTTTTTGTGATTTAGAGAAAAAATAATAATAATAATTGTTTTGTCTCCACCTTTCTTTTAGCTTTTTGCTAGAGTGAAGATCTTGTTTTTGCAGTGACAGCTATAGCGTCTCACGCTGACCGGGGAGTCTCACAGCGAAGAAGAAAGAGTTTCCCTTTTTCAGGATGTCAAGAAAATGCTGACTAGTACGAAAATCTCACTACAATTAACAATCGGTTGCTATATGAACTACAATGCTGAAATAGTGAACTTCAAGGATGTGTTCATCTGATTCATGTTTTAGGGTAATAAACTGTTTTTGCAACATAGGTTGGTAGTAAACTTAATTCACCCTAGTTTAAATGTATCACCAACTATTACGTACAAATTAATTCCTGCCAAAGATGTGACAGACGTGGGAATATTGTGAGTACAACTTTAATTTGACTTGCCTTGGAAACTTCTTGTAGAACAAGTACATGATAGTACAACTTTTACTATAAATTTAACTCTCTGCAACTATAGTACATGACACTGTACAAACTCCTACATAAAGCAACAACGGGAAATTTGTAGTTAAATAATTATATTATTGTAGAGAAACCTAAAATATGTGCACAACAGGCTAACTACCTTACTCGTATCTTGTTCTGAAAAAGATGGATAAGGAACAACTAGTAAATGGAATTTGATTCACCAATTAGCATCCAAACTGTATAACTCTTAGATTACTGATATTCAGACTTCAATTTGTTACTAGTAGCAACCATTCACTGGAATAGTTCTGAACAAATTGAATTAGTAACAACTGGTGGACGGTTCTATCAATAGAATGTATGGTTGTTTGAAGGGATGGTCATCATACAAAATTACTACGTAGTTGCACTCGACACATGTCAGATACCTTTTGAAACTTAATTGGGCACAATATGAAATTATGAGTGTGTTAAGGGCCTTTTATCATCTGGTCTTATGTTTCCCAGAATAAAAACTTGTTAGCTTCCATATAGCTTTCACTGAGCAAAATAGGGTTTATTCTTAGAAGTTTACCACTGATTATAAAAGTAAAATTAAATTAACATGTTAGTCAGGATTTGCAAGGGCATGAAAAAACAGAGCAACAAGAATGGTTGATAGGTACCTTCAATTTCAAAATCAGTCTATTAATGTAATGAAAAATCCAGAGAGTTGTTTGATATTTAAGCCTCTTCGCAGTTCTACCTCAAAATTATTGTAAGAGGAGTGCTTTCTGAGTTTACATTTAACAGGTTTTCACATAAAGAGGTTTATTAGGATATAACAGAAGATAATCCAAGTTATGCTCTTGAGTGTTAGGGTTTTATTCTTCTTATGGATCAAATTGGAAATTATGTAGTTTGAAATTAGTGGCTACTAAAAGGCACATGAAGAGACTAAAAGACAAGCAAGGGATATGCTCTTATCGACTAAAGTGACCACTTATGATATACGCTTTGGAGGATCAGTGGACCAATTCAACCCAGAAAGGAAAATGAACCGAGCTGGGAGGAAAAAAAAAAATCTTAAACACATACAACTAGACATGAATGAGAAAGCAACAAGCAGATAAACCACAGATCTCAGTTCTTCGACGAACCTAAAAAGGGTTGAAAAAGAAGAGAACACATTATAGTGAGAGGAAAGAAGAAAAGGAAAATGGCTTACGAGAGGTGTGTAGAGCCCCATCACAATATACTGATACAGTTTCTTCCCAACAAAAGGAGCAAAGAACACATAGAAAGCAAACCCCAATGCCAGAAATACAGCAACAGCTACCACCTTCACAGATACGAAATAGGCACTCCAAAAAATGAAAATTTTAACGACAAAAGAAAATGCTCACCGCTTACAGAGAAATAAAAGGAGAAATTTTGATATCAAACCTGTAGAGGGTGGTAAGGAAGTTGCCATCCATGCTTTCTCATTTTGCTCTCTGAAGGCTGCAGAGCAGGAAAAAGAATGAACTGGGTCTCTCTCTCTCTCTCTCTCTCTTGTTTGGTTGTACTTACTTTCTTCCACTTTCCTTCAGGTTTCTGGAAAGATGAAGATCACTGATTCACTGTGGGAACCAACCAAACAATGGTTACAATGGCATTTCCTGGGGTCTAATCAGAGGGAAAGAAGAAAAAATGTAGGAGAAAAGGGTTAAAAGCTGGTGGGTATAGAGAGGAATGGGGTCTAATCAGAAGGAAAAAAAAGAAATGTAGGAGAAAAGGCATAAAAAGGGAAAGCTGGAGTTTGGAGAGATGAGCAGTGTGTGTGGAGAGCTAGTGGGTACAGAGAGGAATGGGACAGTGAGGAAACTTTGTCTGGTTCACTCAATCATAGCCTCAGGTCATGGAGGGAGAGAAAATAAAGAAGGCCTGCCTGGTTTGGGATTTTCTTGTTACTTGCAAACTTTTTACTTGGGCAGAGATCTGTGCGAGTCCAAGAGAGAGAGAGAGCCTGGTTTTTCTTTTCATGTCTATAATTACCCTTACAATCCTCCTTTTACTTTTTTCTTGTTTCTAGCGTTACCTTTTTTCCATGGGCAAATCATGTGTCACAGGCCAGTGCAACAGACAGTTGTTTGCTTCCTCCTTTAGTAATTGCCAATTTGCCAACAACCTCTCCTTTTTAAAACCCTTTGCCTCTCTCTCTCTCTCTCTCTCTCTCTAGAATGTAGATGGGGGGAAGATGACAAAACCAGTGAGGTTCATGCTCTACAACTACAATGGATAACTTCTCTTTCCTTTGTAGAAAGGAATAACACAGTGAGGAAGGAACATTTTGGAGGCAATTGTGATTTTATGACCCCTCTTCATCACATTGGCATTCCTCTTTTTGAGCTCTTGTATCTATCATTGCCTGATAACTAAGCCATTCTCTTTAAAGCTCAAGTATTGGACAAATACCTACTCTTTTAAATGCTCATCTTTGGGCAAAATATCACATGGCATTCCTCTCACTCTTGGACAAAATTACTCTCGATTTTGATCCATTGCTTAAGAAGAAGGCTATTAAGGATTAATCTCTAACAGAATGAGCAAAATTGTTTAGACAAATCCCATTGCTTTGTTTGCACTTTATGTTCAACTTGTTAACCTTCTTAAATGAGAGGAGAGTTGACAGAAAATGTCACCTTAATTTGTTATCCTAAGTCAAAGATCGGTTGAAGAACTACCACAGTTAGCCTTTTTCTTCTTTCTTTTTTTCTTAAGTAACTTCAAATAAATGCTTAGGAAAAATATATATATTTATATCGGTTAGAACATAAAAAAAATACCCTATAAGACATTAACAAACATATCCAGTTACTAAACATAATTTCAATCCATCTCACAAATATAACTACTTTTCTTATGAGTAGTTGCTATCAAAATCAAAATACATGTGATTGATTAATGATTTATTGCAGGAATTTTTAAGAAAACAATCACAGTGAAGTCAAAAGATGAGTGTTACGTATCTCAAATTTTCTTCTCAAAAGTTGGTTCTTAAATGATGTGTCATCATCTCATGAGATTTATTATTTTAAGAAGTATGTTATCAACTCATGGGATATTGACATATCATTTGGGAACCAACTTTTAAGAATAAAATTTGAGATATTTAGCATTTTCAAAGTGAAAATGGTTATCTTAAATTATGTCTTTCCAATTAATTAATTTTTTTTTTTTTTTCGCGTCGCAGTCAACACGTTAATATGAAAATACAGAAAAAAAAAAAAAAAAAATAGGTCAAAAAGAACGCCACTCTACACCTAAAAAATCAAATCTATCTTAAAAAAAAAAATATTAGGTAAACAGCTAGAAAATCGACAGTCAAATGAACAAACCTCTGACAATGTGGGGGTCGGTATTAACAAATTGCGGAAGGGAGAGTGACACGACAAAGAGAACAGGTCGGATAAGAAATGTGCGTAGCGTAGGGACCAATTTAGGGTTTCTGAAACCTTGTGAAATTGCATTTGGCATTTTCTTGTCAGATATTGGGCTTGCTGTTTTTTTTTTTGTTTTTTCATAGTATACTCAATTTTATGTGACATGAAAATAATAGCAATAAATACTCGTATATCAACCACAAGTTGGTAATTAAAGATATCTTCCTATTCAGAGCAACTTATACCTACTAACTGCAATAGACCCCACAATCACCCTCTTCTTGGAACTTAAAGGATGTGTTTGGCAAACAACATTTGTGAACTTGAATTGTAGTAAATTTGATTGATGTGAGAAAAAAAAAATATATATATTTTATATAAAAAAAATGTTTTGTAGTAATTTTGTTATTTAAATAGTAATAAAAAGTAAGAATGTTGTAATTAATTTTAAAATGAATAGTTGAGCTTTTTTGCTAGCGATTCTGGTAAGTTTGTGCACATTTTCTCATATCTGGTTGAGTTTCGTCTCTGATATCATATGTAACACTTCATTTTAAGTGGTATGATATTATTCACTTTGGACCTCAAACGATACAGTTTTATTATTCAGTTACCCAAAAATATTTTATACCATTTAGAGAAAGCATACTCTATATAACCACATTTATTTTCTCGCATTCAGGTAATATGAGACGTCATAATACCGTTACCGGACTTAGATTCATAAAAAAAAAATGGACAATTGAAAAAATTACATCGGATAAAAAAGTTTTAAGTTAAATAAGTACCTTATTTTCATTTGAGATAGCTCCAGCCTTTGTCATAATTTCTTTATAAATTTATGTGTTTTTAATGTATTAGTCTATATTTTAATGGTTGGTGCAATAAATTATAAATATAATAAGTGTAGTACATACTATTATATAGAACATAACAAAAAAATAATAATTTATTGAATTTTGTTCATTAAAAAAAAAAGAAAAAAGAAAATAAAATATAGTACTCATTTTACGAAGAGAGTCTGATAGGGTAGTTCAAGTGCATTAACTTCTTTGGATCTCTCTTTGTCGTTTCTTAAAAGACTATCCCTCCAGTACATATGCTCCTGTTTTATCACGCACTCCAAGCCTCCAGCCCCAACCCCACATCCTTTCCAATCACGTTGACCCGATATATACGTACAACCGTGGATATGTAAGGGACGGTACTGGTTCGCCTCGTATGATGATAGGATCCGACGGTCAGAAGACATGCACATCATGTTGTACAACTCCTTAGCTCTACTAGATAACTTTCGTAACACGTGGCAGCCCACTATTTATCTGTTGGAATAATTTTACATATTTATTTTTTATTATTTTTTTATTGAAAATGATGTATTAATGTTTATCATTTTTTTTAAATAAAAATTTATCCAAAGAATAATGATTACTACTCCCAAAGAATAATGATGGACACCTTAAGTTTGGCAAAGCATTTTTCTTACTCACCACCATAGTTGATGTTAAAAAAAAAAAAAAAGAGGGGATAAGAACGTTTGGTATAAAACTGTGGTATAGAAAAGTTAAAAAGTTTAGTTTTATAGTAATTTATTTATTTAAACAATAATAAAAAGTAAATGATATAATATAAAAAGTAAAAAAAGTTAGAATGTTTGGATGTTGATTTTTTTTTAAAAAGAAGATGAACAATAACAAAGGTTTTGACAAACAAAGCCTAATATTTCATTACAGTTCTGGATTCAACATCCCAAATGATGCACTTTATCAGCACTAATTCGATAATAACCCTTTTTTTTTAGACTCTACTCACCTAGAAGTATTTAACGACTTAATGCTATGTCTATACATAATACCAAAATATTTTAATCCAGTAAATAAGTTACCTCCTCTGTCACATACGTTTGCTTTAATACTAATTATTAAGGACCTAACCATCAATCCAAAAGTCCTATTACTCTTTAGGCCTTTTTGGAATTGTGTTTGAGGAGCTTGAAAGTGTGTTTAACACTCAAAAAATTCGTTTGAAGAAAAATATAGTCGTTTGGTAAAAAAGATTAAAAGCACTTTTAAGAATCCAAAAAGTTAAAAAATAGCTAAAATACACTTTTGGCAAAAGCTTAAAAATGAAGCTTTTGTCGAAAAGTATTTTTTGACTTAAAATCTCTATTTCTCAAACGTAATCCAAATCAGGCTACTAAAAGTTGATTTAGATTAACTCTTAACCTTATGAAAATAAGACCGGATCAATTAAAAAGTGTTTACAGGGGCAAAGGAAAATTAAGGAAAACATGTGTAAAATGTTGTACCTTTTTCAAAAGCATAAACATTTTCCAAACTTTCAAGGTCATCTTATTGAGAATACGATTTGAGCGGATTCTTATTTTAAATAAGGACAAAATTATCATTTTTTTTTTAATTTTTTTAATAATTTTACCCTTCTTAAATAAGGATCGGGATGGAGAAATCCTTCCCCATCTTATTATTGCCCTGCCCACCCAAGTCTTGACCTTTCCCTCTCCAACAACTCATTTTCTCAAGACATGATGGCTTTCCCATGTCACACATTAAATGGACAATGCCCTCCTCAATGTCCTCATGTCCTATTCTTGTCTTCAAGCCTCCCCTTTCTGTCAAGACTCCCTTCCCACCACTATGTGGAGCTTGAATAATTTGAACAAGTACAAACTTATATTTTTTTTTTTTTCAAAGTATATTTTAAGTTTTAACAATGGAATTAAGTATTTGTCAAATATTACAAACCCACCAAATTATGTTAATCTTCTAGATTAAGGTTAAGTAAGGGTTTGAAAATCTAGAGCTTGCTTTCATAAACAACTAGCCCCGCCACCAAAAAGTGCACTTGACTTAAACTAATGTCACCTTCAAACAGTATTATTTCTTTGAAAATTGCCCCTTTTTAATTAATTAATTAATATATTAATTAAATAGAAGAGGAAGGGAATATTATCTTGCATACGGAACGTAAGAAAAGAAAACAGATGCAATGAATAAGAAAAAGGGAGGGTAGGGAATAGGTTGAGTTTCCTAAATTATTTATCGATGAATAAAATATATATATTTTTTTTAAGAAAAATTAATCTGATTTCATTAATAATAATTAAGAGCATAAAAGTTCTTACAATCACAGAACATACACTTTTGCAAGATCATAATCGAAACAAAAAAATTATACTTTAAAAAATAAAAAATATAACAGATTTTACAATAAAAAACCAATCAATAACAGGTTATTATTAATATTTTTCCTAAATCATGCTCGTGAAACAGGTTTTTGTTTTTGTTTTGATTTATGTATAGTTTTTTTTTTTTTTTTTTTTTTTTTTAAAGTAGGTTGTTTTTCCATGCAAATAATGACTTGTGATAATAAGTTGGTCTTCTCATAACAGAAAGGAGATTTGACCCGTGAACACCATCTTCCTTTTTTCTTTCTTTATAGCCTTTGGTGGGACGGCGTTAGATTCCCGTGACCTCTTTTGATAGGTCTTGTCCACCAACGAAGATCTAGTCCTTGGGATTTGTTGTTTTATACACAATTTTCTTATTTAAAATTTAACACATTAAATATTTAAATATATTATTAAAGAAAAGTGTTTTGAATAAACTTAAATCGATAAATAAGAATGAACTTAATTATTTAATAATAATTATTATTTTTTCTATTTTCCAAGGAAATGCGTAGGCGGCTTAATTTTGTTTAGCTTCTTGTATTATTTCTTGTTTACGTGTTACTTTTATTAATATAACGTGCTCATATTTCTCTCTCATTCTTTTTTCAAAGTTAATAGATTGAAAGCGAAACATGTTTATTGACGTGAATCATTCAACTTTTTTTTTTTATTCTTTTTCCTTTTTGAGTGGACATGAATTTTTGTTCTATTCAACATGAGAGAGGAAATGAAGAAATTACAAGGAAAGAAAAACGCTAAAAGTTTCTAAACAACCTGAAATTAGGTCTACGAGCCTACGAGCAAAAGATAATGAACAAGCGAGAATTAGTCAAATAAATTACTCCGCCCGCCAAGAAAATAAGTATGACTTACAAAAACTGCTAACAGAAAACAAAGCAAAAGATTCCGTAAAGGTTCACGCATCTATGAACAAATGGAAGTAGATAACTTTAAACCAAAAGTAAAAAGGACCGAATTATTATGATTTGAACAAAGTTGCTTTGGTTGGGAGCAAAGTAAAACCGAAGAAAAAAGAAAGAAAATTCACATCATATACAATTTACTTCTAAGAAATTGATAAGAAATAATTTGTCTACAGAGTGAGGCATCATAAAATTCTGCATATATATATATATATATATATATATATGTTCACATAAGAAGGGAGGGGAATTCGAACTAGAAATCTTTACTTTATAAGGCGTGATTTGTAATCGATTGAACTACCTCTTGAAAACTTATTTTGAATTCTTAAAGCCAAAACTTAGTCGACCTTTTCACCCGATCGATCACCACTAGATTTTACCACGATGTCACGTGTTTGTGTTATGATATAAATTAAATATTTAAGTTATTTTTTTAATCAATTTAGAATTAAAGTTATATTAGAGAGTAAATGTGGATTACTATTATAAAGATTTTCTTTATCTGATAAGTAGGTGGGGGCCAACAGAAATTAAAAGCCGCGGGTCACTCCTCAGCCTTTATTTGATGAGAAATAAAAGGTATGGGTGGGTGTCTTCCATTATGTAACTTTAGACAAACATGTGATGCATTTAATTATGACTAAGCCCTAAAGTGCCCTGGTCCCAGCATTTATTTACCAAGTTACTGTACATTGTCATTGATAGGAAACTTATGTTGTTTTACGAGGTTGGCAACTGCAAGGTAACTTCTCATACGCTCATATGCTTAAGTCAGTAATAAATAAATTTCAAAAAAAATAGAAAGTTATAAAAATGGAAAGGCTTGGGCCTTTTATCTACTATCGTGGACTCTTCTTATAAAGAAGGAGATGTAGTGAACTGGGTATGTATTGTCAGTGAACTGCTTATACCATGTCACATCCCGTTCATTCATTTCATTTTCAACCCACCAAAAACTTAAAAAAATAAATAAATAAAAACACCTCCCGTCCTTTTTCTTCCCTTATGGGAGGAAAAAAAAAATTAAAAAAATAAAATAAAAAATTGTATACTGGTTGGTCCTTTATTTTATTTTTTTTCCTTTTATTGTCAGAATTTGACAAAATACAAATCCTAGTCCATGTGGAAGAATATGGGCCGGTACCCATCCCATGACGACTCCCTATCTTTCAACATAAGCTATGGACCAGGTGTGCTGTTATATTTATGGGCTGGGCTGGGCTGACCTTCTCGTCCATGGCTTTCCATGGTTTTTTGTTTTTTAAAAAGGTTTTCCATAGTTTTGATTATAAAATGAGGTTGGGGTTAGATTTATTGAATTTGAAAGTAAAGAGCATTTGATTCTGCATGGTAATCCTAAATGAAGAATTATGAATTAGGAAGTAGAGATCCCAATAAATTTGAAATGAGAGCTACCCACCTGGTTACCTGACATATCAGCAGTTAGCTTTAATTCTTGGAACATGGATGTTTTTAATGCTTGCCATCAATGGGGGTGTTGTGCTTTCAATTTTTATGTTTTCTAGGCTTATTTGCTCTCAAAACTCTTCATTTTAGGACCTTTGCCTGCTTCCTGCTGCCTACTTGTGTTAAAGCCGTTGACCCTTTATCAATGCTTGCCAAAATCCTAAGTGTCAAAATTATCAACAAGTGCCTAAGTGCATATGCTCAAAAGAAGAAGAAGAAGAAAGGAATGTTATGGTGGCCCTTCAAGTTTATCTTTTTAATCACCCCCTCCCAAGTCACCTTTCATAAGAGGGATTTTTTTTTTTTTTTTGTTCCCACGTGTATAGTTTTTAAAATTTGGGATGACATGTCAATTATCTGACAGTCCAACATGGTGTGTGTTTGATACAAGCTATTTGGATCGTCTGAATACGTATTGTCTTTTAATTGGACATAATTCATCTTTGAGTTGATCTATACCATAAGCTAAGTGCTATCACAAATACAGTCATACTCATTTCAATATAATTGTTTGATCTTTAAACTTAAAATGAGATCTATAATTTCGCACGTGAATGGTTATTTATAGGTTTCGTTTGATCATTAATAACTTCGAAAATCGAAACCCTCAATTTAAATTGTTTTTTTATTTTTCCCCGCTAAAAAAGCAATCATGACATAATGGGGCTTGATGGCGAAGTGTTACTCAATACCTTTAAAAATTGAACGTAATAGAAATATGAGAGTTATTTGATAACGATTCAACCTCTAAAAAGCGATTTAATAAAAGGTGAAATGAAGTCACTCTAATTGATAGATGCTTGAAATCAATGTATTTGTATATTTATTTGCTATCAAATTCGGCAACTATAAAAGCACTACTTATCCATCTAACTCCGTTTCATCCACTCCATTAAACGTGTGATGATGGGGGGGGGGGGGGGGCATGTCTTGTACTGCTAATCAAGGGGACTGCAATAGAAGAATCAGCTTGATTGTGTAGAATAATTCAATAAATGCCCATCATATAATCCATTAATAATAAATAATTAAATAATTAGCAAATAATCTGGTTTAGGCCTAAGGTGGTTGTAGTGGATGTGGGGTTCGACTATGGAGCAATTCTGAGAATGGTACCGCTCTTGTCGCTTGTACCAAAACACAATAATTAATTAATTTTTTTTATTAAAAATTGGATGAGCAGGCCTTTGACTCTTTGGTCTACAACTCTAATCACTTGTTGCAAAAGAAGGTTAAAGAAATAGTATTCGATTCTTCCATTGCCTTTTGGTTTAGTTAGATATACTTGTTAAGCCACAGTATTGTTGAAAGGTTTCAATCAGACACACCCCTCTCATATATGTATTTATTTTTTTAATTTTTTGGGCGGATTATGTAGCTGAATATAGATTCGTGTTGGAAATTGCATTACCTAATGTAGTTGTTAAGAAGCATGAGAATTGAGTTCTTGATTGATTGAGTCTTTCCTAGGCTGGTTGGTGGGATAGGGACAAAGCTTGACCCATATCAAATCCTCTTAGGGCCGTCCACCTACTTCCACCCTCCGCCGGACCGGGACAAAACTAAAAATTTAACTTTAAAGGGGTCGGACTTCATTAATTTCTTTTTTTTTTATTTTTTTGAAATGAGCCATTATAATAAGATTAAAAAAAAAAACAAAAATCCTAAATATGCTAAAAACAAATAAACTTTTTATTTTTTAAAGAAAGAAAAGTGTCACTCCCAATTCCTCTTTGGCTCGGTCTCTGACCACGCGGGTTTCGTAATCACAGAGAAATCATGCTAATCATTGTTTTGCTGAATAGTGGGGATATTGGGGTAAGCATCCCATTCCAAGGGTCCCACTTTGGGACCTTGCTTCAATGCTGAATAAAGTAAGCTTCCCCATGTTTATATTTAAAAGCACATCCTTAATTAAGAGGCTCCAATGGTTTTCTTGGTTGGTCACCATGCTTTCCATGCTATAAGACATTTCGAAGCAGAAAAAAATAAAAATAAAATAAAATTATATATATGTTTTTAAGAGTGTTTTGTGTTTGAATTGTTTGGTAATATTTTTATTTTGAGAAAAATAAAATAAAAAGAATGAAAACAGAAGTTTTAATAAATGGAGATGTTTAATATATATATATATATATATATATATATATATATATATATTTGAAAAAATCTAAGCCTTCAATCATGCAAATCTTGTAGGCTTAGCTAAGTGGAGATGAAATCCATCCAATACTTTGTTAAAATTACACATGGAAATCACGTGTTCTAAAAATATGTCAATTTATGGATTGAGTTAGAAAAACTTATTCCAATCTAATTTGTAAGAAAATTTTTAACCCAAAAGCACGAGAGTTGGACATGTACTCTCTATCTCTTTTGATGCTCTCCTTTTGCTTTTTATTTTTTATACAGAAAACTAATTTAAGTATCAGAATGTTTTTAATCTCCTAAATAATTAATAATTTTTGGTGACTTTTTTTAATCGTACAAAAACTTTATTATCGGTCCAACGACTCGAAAACTGTCATAAC
This sequence comes from Corylus avellana, assembly GCF_965113065.1. Taxonomy (NCBI): domain Eukaryota; kingdom Viridiplantae; phylum Streptophyta; class Magnoliopsida; order Fagales; family Betulaceae; genus Corylus; species Corylus avellana. Next base: position 31,699,968 of record NC_142493.1, on the reverse strand, counting down.
AATAGTCATTATTATTTTATATTTCATCATTTTCATGAGATTTGTTAGAAGTTAGGGATGTCAAGTCAATAGAAAAGATATTTGTTCATTTTTATGGGAGCCACATATGGAGACGTCCTGAATTAATAAGGTGGTGCCAGCTAATGATCATTGCATTGGATGGAGGTTGAAATAGAGGGTGGCATTTATATTTTGGATGATACGAAATGGGTGCTTAGAAAGGGTCGCTGTAACCTATCTGTCTCACACGGATGCCCATAGAAAATTGAAAATGTTCACTTCAGCCCACTCTGCCATTGATGCTGACCTTCTTCTTCCTTATTCACCTGATGAAAAATTGAAAATAGCACATAAAATTATACACCGCACCCTTTTTATAATGCAAGTTCTCTTCACAAATATGAAACATTTAAGGGAAAAATATATTTTACCTCTTAACTATTCACTCATTTACACTTATAATTTTAATTTTTAAAAAGTGATATTTTACCCTCAAACTTTTAAATTATTGCAATTCGATCATTTTGACTTCTTCTTTTTTTCTTAAAATGCCCCCATCCCAAGTTAAAAAAAAAAAAAAATTAAGGAGTGGCCGGTCACCCCAGTTGGACTTGGGGTGGCTTTGGCCACCACTTAATTTTTTAATTTTTAATTTTTAACTTGGGATGGGGCATTTTGGGAAAAAAAAAAAAAAAAAAAAAGTCAGAATTGTCAAATTGCAACAATTTGAAAGCTTGAGAAGGTAAAATGTCATTTTTTAAACATTGGAGTTATAAGTGCAAATATGTAGATAGTTCATAGAGTAAAGTGTATTTTTCTCAAAATTTATTAATAAAATACCAAATAACTCTTACAAAAAAGTCTTTGCTACGAAGTTATTGTTAATACATTTGTTAATTTGTCACGAGACAATTTTATTCTCACATGATACCATTTTATTCTACAGATTTTTTTTTAAAATTTTTTTTATAGCACTTATTTATTGTATATGCATGACGCTACAATACAATGAATAAGTAAGAAAAGATTAGGAGAAAGAAAAAAATTATTCAATGAACATATTATTAAATGAGTAATGCTATGCTTACAAACAAATTTTACAGAAAAATTTTTACAAATGGATGTGACACAACATAATTAAGTTTTTCAAAATTTAAACTTATTTTATATCCAATTATATTGTGCCACATCAGCTTGTAAAAGTTTTTCAATAAAATTTATTTATAGGTATATCATTCTTCTTATTAAGTTAACTTTGCTTTGTCCATAAAAAAAGTCTCCCTATTAAATGCACTTGCTTAATTAGTGCTTTAATACTAGTTTCCTAATTTCATATAAAACCAAAAAAAAAAAAAAAAAGATTTAAGAAGAATGAGCCTGTGACTGTGAGTCTGTGAGTGTCATAATGTGGTTTTTGCCCGCGAAATGTCGGGCGAAATAACCCATCACCAGATAACGAAAACCAACGTTGGACTTTCAGAGAGAGAGAGAGAGATATTTAAAAGGAGCGGCGAAGTAGGGAATTGGGTCCGAATACAACGGAGTTCGTGTGCGTTGTCTCTTCGGTTTCTATCTGGAATTCGGAGGTGTTTGGTGGTTGGATTTTCAGAAATCAGATAGATAGAGAGAGAGACAGAGACAGAGACAGAGAGAGTCTGAGGAATCTGAGTTCCTTTGTCGGAACGACGATTCCTCGTTCATTCATGCCGGACTTTTATTCGACCTTCTTCATAATCCTCAGGTCTCTCTCTGTTTCTTATATGTTTTGTTTTCTATGTATTTGAATATATGCGTGACGTACAAGCAGACGTGTGATTGTTTTGATGATTTCGTTACAAGTTTTGACGTTGATGAATCTGATAACGACGAGAACCGATCAGCGCAGTGGTTTAAATGCATGTCTTTTGATGCCAAATTCCAACAAACATTTTCCTCTCCATCACCTAATCGATCTCCGTCTAGGCGCGCGTCTACATAACATCCTTTCTTTCTTTCTTTCTTTCTTTCTTTCTTTCACGTTTCCTTGTTTTATTTTCATCTATTGTTCCATCTGCATGTGTTTATACTTTAATTATATGATTATATATTTTCCAAATTTGGTATTTCATTAGTCGAGGATTTTTTTTATTTTATTATTTGTTACTTTGATTTTCACATGACTTGCATTTAGTGTTCCTTTAATGGTTTTCATGGCACATTGCAAATACTTAGCCTTATTACTACATCATAAAGTCCAAGTACTGCTCATTTTTTACTAATATATACTGGTTCTTCATAAAAAAATGTAATGTTGGTTTTTGGTTGAATTTCTCATGTTTCACATTTACTAGATTATTTTTTTTCTACATAATGATATTCTGCAGATGGCTTGAAAAATCCATAGTTTGCATGTTTATGATTGTCTGGCCTGTTTGAATCCTAACTGGGAAGAAGTTATTGAATTCTGCATTCACCTTTCCTACATACATTTTTTTTTCCATCTGTAAACTGCTGATTGATTTTTTAAATGGATTTGGAAAGATGAAGCTTGCTCCAATTTAAATTTGGCCAAGTCTCCTGCATTCTTTTTGTTGACAATTTACTTAATCAGTGTTGCTGGAATGCACAGTAGGTTTTTTGTTTCACATGGAGGTTATTATATCTGCTGTGCCTGATTAATCATTGAAGTTGGCACCTTATATGAATTTGTTGTAAGTGGGGTTTGTAAAACATAGTTGTCACAATGGGTGGCTGTGCCTCAAAACCAAATATAAGTGTAAATACGCCGAGGAAGTATTTTCGTAGACGCAGAAAAGGCCACAGAAAGATTTCCACTTCTATTTCTGATATACCTATTAAAGGGATTGACGATGCTGGAAATCATGTAAGCGACTTTGCTGTAAGTGAGTTTGTTCATCTTGATTTTGAGAAGGGTGCTGCAACAACCTGCAAGAGATCTGAAGTTTCTAACAGGACATTTCATCTCACCCAGCTACAATGGAACCATAGTCAAATCGATGCAAATGGTATCTTCTTTTTCTCTCTTATTAGGGCAATTTGTTAATCAACTAAGGAAAGATGAAGATATCTCAATAGGGTACCTAAACCTCAATTAATTTTAAAGAAAGGGTTCGAAAACATACTTGGTTTAAAGAGGAAGGATAAAAACTTATAAGTTCACATTTTATACAGGAGTTGTATGAGATTTTTTGAATTTAAAACTACATAAACATTTATATGGAAGTTATTGCGGTTTTTAGAACTTGTTGGATGGGCTATTCGCCTTCTTCGCTCTAAATGACACGAATGCCTTCTATTGCAGGAATATGCCAAGAAGAAGCATGGTTTGACTCGGTTAGTATTCTGGAATCTGATTCAGATGATGACTTTAGTAGTGTATATGGAGGTAATAAATCCACATTCATCAGAACAAAGTGATTTATTTTCGATTACGCTTATATACTTTTATTTGTGACTTTGTTATTGGTCTTTTTGGCTGCCAGATTGTTTTCCTTCAGTAGGTAATGCAGCACAATTGCTCCAGTACGAAAGTGCATCCTGCTTTGTAGATAGTGGGTGTAAGTATGAGGGATTTTATGGAAGTTACCTGAAAATAGACGGGGGTGCACAAAACTCAGGGGAGAAAACACAAGAAAACAATGTGAAGTCTTGCTTACCTGGTTTGCTTCCTTCAGTCAGTTTCAATGACAAGGGTCAACATTTGTCAAGTCCCCCTCCACAAAGAAAGCAATCTGCAGTTATCATGTATTCTTATAAGAGGAAATCTGTTGATGGAAATGAAAAGACTGAATACTGTAAGTACAGAGACCTTTTAGAGTACACGTATTGTTTCATCTTTAGTTATTATAGATTTTACATTTCAGCACTATGTCTTGCCTAGATTTTGTAATTGTGCTATTGCATCTCATAGAGTTTGTGGCAGTATTATAGGCATCTTTTGGCATTGGATATAGAAGATATTTCTTGACCTTTATCAGTTTTGGTAAAATTGTACATTTTGAAGTGATAGAATGTATTTGACAGTCTTATTTGTTGATATGTGTATGATAAGTACATATGGCCTGCTCTCTGCTACAATGATAAATATAAAATGTGTTCTGGCAGGTTCATCTGAGAAACTTCTGTATCGTCCCAGAGGTGGATTGCAGATTCCATGTTCATCAGGAGAGAAGCCGACTCCAGGATGCTGGTTTGCTGTCTCGCCTTCAGTTTTTAAGCTCCGTGGAGAGAATTATTTTAGGCATGTTAACGAGTTTTTCCTATCCATCAAATATGTGCATTTACAACTATTATTTGGTGATTTAATTTGATTTTTTGTTTTCTAATTAAGGTCTGGATGGTTTAAATATTACCAATTGATTATGCAGAGATAAACAGAAGCTCCCTGCCCCAGACTGCAGTGCATACGTACCAATTGGAGTTGACTTATTTGTCTGCCCACGTAAGATAAATCACATTGCTCAGCACCTTGAACTTCCTTCTGTGAAGGCACATGAGAAAGTACCTACGATCTTGATTATCAATATACAGGTTCTCTCTCTCTCTCTCTCTCTCAAAATACCTTCATGCATGCTTAATTTGTATTCCTTCATAAGGGTCTTTATCAATAGATTGTTTCATAGTTGGTCAGTTGCAACTATCATAAGGACCATGCTTGTCATCTATAAAGGAAAGGAAGAAAAGACCTAATACCTTAGTCAATTCTGTAATCATGAAACAATGGGTTTTTCCCAGAGTATACTCTGGGAAGTGATAGGGAACAAAATTTTCTGTAGGATGGGTAATTAGAGGTTGTTCTGCCTTAGCAGATGCTCAGGGTTGTAGTGGTACAATTCAAGTGCAATGTCATTAGCTTCTGTATTAACTAGTGGATCTAAATTGTGTACTATGAATTGTTTCTGGTGTTGTTTCAGCTGCCTATTTATCCTGCTACAATGTTCCTTGGTGAAAACGATGGGGAAGGCATGAGCCTCGTGTTGTACTTCAAACTATCTGATCATTTTGACAAAGAGATCTCTCCTAGTTTTCAGGACAGTATAAAGGTACTTTCTCAATCTTTCCATATAATTTCCATATCTAGTTTTTTGGTCATCAAAAGTTTAGGGCCGAGGCTGATTTGTAAAGGGTTTCTAAAGAAAAAATAAAATAGTTCTTCTCTTTTAAGTGCTTTTCTTCTATTTTTCTCTTAGTATCAAAATTAAGAACATGTGCTCTGCTTTTTTCTTACCCAAGTGCCTTTTGGGATCAGCTACAGGATCCTTGGCACTAAAGTCTTCTATCCCCTCAATGCCTCCCATCCCCCTGTTTTCTATCCCAAAATAAAAAGCATAATATTTATTTTTTTGGGTGCATATTAATTTGTAAAGAGAAGCAAAATGCTGCCTAGTTTTGTTAATCGAACTTATAAAAGCAAATCCTAATATGGTTTTGTTCAAATTAAGTTCATGACATATGTGTTGGGATCTGAGTATCTGTTTTAAGTAAATTTTAAAAACTAAAGCAAATGACAATGCTAACATGATTGTTTTTTTTTTCCTCCCTTTAGAGAAGATTGTTTGACAGAATGAGCTCATTATACATTTTTTTTCCTATCGTTTGCCATCAATCTATCTAATTTTTTAAAACACACATTCATGATATGATGCACTTGTGTCTAACTTTTGAGAGTGATCTTTGTTGCTTGAACACATTGTCTTTCCTTTTTTCCTGACTTAATTGTAACGTTGATATATCATTTTCTTTCCTTTTTGAGTAGTACCCTAGTTTGATACCAATACTCGTTTCTTCCACAGAGACTTGTTGAGGATGAGATGGAAAAGGTTAAAGGGTTTGCAAAGGAGTCCCTGGTTCCTTTTAGGGAAAGGCTAAAAATTTTGGCTGGGGTGGTCAATCCAGAGGACCTCCAATTGAGTTCCACTGAAAGGAAGCTTATACATGCTTATAATGATAAGCCCGTACTGTCACGACCTCAACACAATTTCTTTAAGGTAAAGAAAAGTTTGTCTTTAGTTCCAAGTTCAATTTCTTCATTGATGGCTTGCACAATTCCACTATGGTATACAACCATTAGCCTCTCAACACAGGATTGAACTAACTTTGCCTTCTTCTTTTTAATTTATCCAGGGACCCAATTACTTTGAAATTGACCTAGATATACATCGATTTAGCTACATATCCAGGAAAGGACTCGAATCGTTCCGAGACCGTTTGAAGTATGGCATACTTGATGTTGGCCTAACTATCCAGGTATATAGTTGTCTTACCAATTATCCTAGAGTTGAAAAAAAGAACTGCAGGTTTATGTTCCAACTCACAATTTTGACCTGCACAATTGATTTAATTAAGTTATTATCTCTTCTTTTCCTGCACAATATATAAAGTTTGAAGTAGCTGCTTAACTATATATATATATATATATATATATATAAAAACTCAATTTTTTTTTTCAATACTAATTACAGGCACAAAAGCCAGAGGAACTGCCGGAGCAAGTCCTGTGTTGTGTGTGCCTGAACAAGATTGATTTGGTTAATCATAGTCAAATACCCACAATTGTAACTTTGAAAGATGATCGATTTGGACAAACACCTGTGGATTAATGCATTTATAGCCAATAATTCCGGCAGCGGAATAATCAAGAACCATATTTTGTAAAAGTTGGTTCAACCATGGCCTTTTTAAATGAAAGAAAAAAGAGAACAAGTAAAACTGAAAAAAATTCCTTATTTTTTGGATGCAGAAATGAATTTATCTAATAATACTACCAAAATATGTTGTATCTTTATTTCTAATTATTTGTTGATTTTTCTCTGTGCTGTGGAAAATTGTGGAATCAAACAACTATTTCTAAGTCATGTGACGTGAACGATGTGAATTTTTGTTTTTTGTTTTTTTGTTTTTTTGTTTTTTTTTTTTGGCCCTTACATGGGATAAGTCGTTCTCAAAATACAAGAAACAGGGACAAGGGCAATCTTAATTCCACAGCCAAACAGCTACAGTTCTAACACCAAAACTAGAATAACACAATCCCTCAACTCGAACAAGTGTATGCTTGCACTAGAATAGGAATAAAACAAAACACCTCAAGTGGGTTTAGCTTGCAGCTCAAATACTCCATTTCTTCTCCAAGTCACCCCAAACTACCTACAACTTACAACAAAATAGGAAGCAGAAACAATCAATCTTAAGATAAAAAAGGCAAATAATAAGTAAAAAAAAAAAAAAGTCCGACAAAATATCTCGGCCAAATGCAGCAGTTACGCAACTATATGGAACAAAAATACTTATATTCCCATGTACAAAAGAATGCACAGAAATGTAGAATTGCAATAAAATATTGCTCATTCAACTAGTTAAATACAACAAGAATTACAGTCCTAATCCAAGCAAGTTTTGTCTTGGAACTCACTTCTCCGTCTTCTTTCCATTTTTCCTTTCTTTTGTATATTGCAGTTGGATACCGCCTTCATCAAAACTATGGCCTCAAGTGTGAAAAACAGATCTAAGAAAAGTTAACTTGCACCTTTTGCCTGATAGTTGGCAAAATTTCGTGTGATTTGTCGCCCACTGATCTTCACATTCACATTCACAACACAGAAGCTATGTTATCTGTTCTTCTTTCAATCGTGAGCGCGCTATAGGCTGTTGATCATTGTTCCTTAGATCCATCTTGTTCATTAAGGTGTGCTTCTCGGCTACCGCATTGTCTGGTCTAGGCTGCGATGTAGTGCTTGGGGCTGTGTTGTGGCTGCTACTTCTAGCGGCTGGTACATCATGATTATGTTTTCCCTCGTACGTTGTAATGACAGCTTTAGGATCTGACGCAGCCCTCTCGACGTGCTTACGGACATTACATCCCGGGCTTGTGCATTTATAATAGCTCCTGCAGATCAGAAAAAAAGATGCATAAGGAATTTCCAGATAAGCAACCCATGCAACAAGGAAATTAAACCAATCACTGAGAATAGATTAATTACTTTTTTAAGCATCCATTGAGAGGATTAATTAGGCATGATGAAAACACATTTGACATCAGCATATTTCAAAAAAGCAACTAAAAGAGTTCTCATGCACGACATGATCTTAAAAATTCCAAATTTTTGTTTTCCGACCCATTTAGGTAAATGATTTAGTTGAGACATTGATCGACTCCCCAGGCTTAGGGGATGCATGTAGTTTGCAGGTGATTACTGCATCCATGGGGATTAGCTCAACTCAAATAGGCTAGGAATAAATACTCTAGTGTAGGAAAAAAATCAGAGACTGCCGGTTGATAGATACTAAACAAGCATGAAGGCAGTCATGACAGTTTCAGTATGGCAAAATATGGCAGAGATGATGGGGGGAGTTAGAGATAGCAATGACAATATTTGATTAAAGAGAGGCAAGTTTTAAACATGGTTATAAGAGCTGAGAGGATTTAAGTCTCACGGAGTTAAAGATTTTGAATAAGATGTAAATCCCCCTTTTCATTTGCAATTTTTATAAGAATACATCTATTATCAACCTCTTCAGTACGATGGTGTGCAAAAAGATCTCAGAATATGCAAACACTAGATTTGTTAAGAGATAGCTCTATGAATATACTTCGATGAGCCAAATGTAAATTGTATAGATTATAAAGAAAACTTAACCACATTGGTGAAGGGGGACCAAAAGATAAGAAAAGTAGTACTACCTTGGATAAGGATTGCCCTTAACCACTTTCTGTCCATACTTTCGCCACCTATACCCATCATCTAAAAGATCCACTTCACTAGTCGTCTGCACAATGATTCTAGGCTCTGTGACAGTCCTATGTGAAGCAGCTGGCTCTGAAACCTTGACCTCTGTACTTCTGCACAACAAAAAAAGATTGTAAGAAGCCAAAACAAACTAATAAATAATTACTCTTTGGCATAATGCTGAAAGGAAAAAAAATATACCGTTTCTTTGGGTTGGGTTCATCTTCATCTTCGTCTCTTTCATCTACTCCAGTTTCCGCATCACCCACTTCCTCGCTATCACTAGTCGCAGATAAGTGTTCAGGTGTCGCTTGGCTAGATTCCTGACCCTTCTTAGACATTGAATAAGGAGCCATCCCTCTCAATTTGTTCGAATTCCCACCTTGAACTTGGGAGGCTAAGTCCGGATTTCCCAGACTACTGGAATTTCCAGTATCCTTTGCACGCTTATTGGTTTGAGGTGGTTGATGGTTGTGCTGGCCCTTGTAAATTATTTCGGTTACTTGGCCTTCAAGAGAGCGCTCAACCTTTTTCTTGACAGGACAATTGGGATGCGTGCATTTGTAATAGCTTCGAGGGAATTCACTACCCTTCACCTGCTTCTGCCCATATTTCCGCCAGTTGTAGCCATCAGCAGCAGGGTTATCAACAGTGAATGTCGAAGGTTGGGATCTCTGATCAGAATGAGAGACATCGGATGTTTCATTCATTGCAACACTGGAGTCTGGTACTGAGGGTGGCACCTTCTGATGTGCAGTTGCGTTGGATGTAAAGGCTGGAAGCTGTGTTAATGATGTAGCCGGTGCTGCTGATAATGAAGACGAGTAATCTGGTTTGACATTCATATGGGAATAGGCTTGTGCAGCCTGAGCTGTGACCTGTGCCAGAGCTTGCTGGTGTGTCATTCCAAAGGGTCCCTACAAATATCATGATTCACAAACATAAGAATCCAACACAGTATGAGTTCTGAATTCCAAACAGTAATATAGTACGGATGATGGGGGAACATAGAGCTCAATCTAAGAATTCTAAACTAGAATTAGTGGTTATATATCTAAGGATTAAAGAACACATCCCTCCCATACTCTATCCTAAACTTTCAAGAATTGGCATGTCACTATGTCGATCGTCAGTATTCTACGACCGTATCTATATCCTGTATCCGTAATCATAGAGCAAAGTATTCAGCTTCACCACCATAAAAAAAGCTTAAAAAAGATTTATCCTTATACAAAAAGCTGCATTAATTCAAGCCGTACAGGCCTCCTATCCTACCTATGAATTACTTCATAAACATTCAATTTCAATTCATAGGTGGCTCTTTATTGGTAAGGGGTTTGCATTGATCATTCTTAACGAAAGATCTTAATCATCAAAGATCAAAATAGTAGATTGGAAATGAACCCTTTCTGGGATTTTCAGTTACCATTAAGCTGGAAGCACATATCTGTTTCTAATTTTGTTATCATCGTCACTATAGCATCCAAATTCGAACCATTTCCCAAGATCCCAGTTATATCTCCAGTACTCCATAATTAAAGAGCAAATGAAATTCAAATTCTAAGTAAGTGTTTTTCTCGGCAACCAAACAAAACAGTACATACTTTCCCAGAAAACCCAAATGAATTATGATAACTAGACTAGACATACTGAGAATTACCTGGCCGCCCGGCGAGAACAGCCCCGGCGAGTCGAGCAAGCCGGCGGGGCTCAACCCCGGCGGAACGGTGAAAATCGGCGACTGTGGAACCGCCGAATTCGAAGGTCGATTCGGCCTGAACCGAAAATCGTCATCTCCGGCGCCGGAACCACCTTCATCCGGCGGCGGGAAGCTCTGGCGCTGGTGGGAAGGAATAGCCGCCGGTGAAGTCATGGCACCCGCGAGAAGCTGAGAGAAGGACCTGCAATCGTCGGTATCGGAGAAGAAGCTGGAGAGCAGCGTCATGGGCCCAGGGCTGAATCCCAGCCCACCCAAGCCTGGCCCACCACCACCACCACCACCGTTGAATAGCGTCTCCATGGAGGAACGTGGTGGCAGAGTGATCGTAGGACGTGAAGGAAGATTATAAGCCGTCGATTTCGACACTTGCGATGATGATGACGATGACAACGTTGACGGTGGAGGCGGCTGTTCTTTCTCAGCCATTGATTTTTGCGCGCTCTCTCTCTCTCTCTCTGTGCTCCTTTCTTCGTTTGTCTCTGTTTTCGGTTGCGTCTGTTTTTTTCCGTTTCTGCTTTCGCTTCGCTTCGCGGATCTGAAGTAGAGCAAAAAGTCCACGCCCCAGATACGTAAAGAGCGCACTTTTTACCAATTTCCCCTTACCTTTTTTCACTCTCTTTGGAGGGCAACCGCTGCGGATTGACGGTTTAGTCCTCGATGACTTTTTGAACCTATTGTCGGTTTGCCATCTGTAGACGTGGCATGCATCTTGCAAGCTCCAACCGAGAAGACACGACCAACAAGTTTACTGGTGACCAACTCAACCGTGGTGATTCTCACAATCCCCCCACGTGGCACCAACGTCCCTAATAATTCATTAATTAATTAATGGCTTGTGAGTTTTAATAAATATGAAGAATTTTTTTTTTTTTTTTTTTTTTTATAAATTCTATGAAGATAAAATTTAGTAAAAATATTAATCTCTCTGGTGAACTCTTGTAGGTGTCCATGAACATGAAGCATTTAGGGCTAAAAGACATATATATATATAAAACTTTTTCTTTTTCTTTTTTCAAAATAAAAACTGTTTTAGACAAGACAGTAAATGTAGAGGTCGAATCTGCCCTCATCTGAAACAGTCGCAATCAGAGAGTTCACTGGAGTCTCACAACTTGAGGACTAGAAAAAATGTTGTTGCAGTGGTGGGGTTTTTGTCCATATTGCGTTATCCAGCTCCAGCCAAACTCCTGCAGCCCACCACTGACAATGCCAATAGAGGACAACATTGTCCTGTGCGTAAACAGAACACGACAAAATACAATACTTCAAAAAAAGGATAAATAATTCACTTTGAATAATTAATACGAGAGAGAGCTCATAAATAAGTTTCCAGTCCATCGGACATCTACTCCTGACGTGCAATAAGGTCCCGTTTGGTTCGCGGATTAGACCCTTGGATTGGACTAACTAACACTAGGTATAGCTAGTCCTTTGTTTGGTAACACTCTATTCCTGAGAATAGCTATTCCCATGGGATTACTAATCCTATATACACGGGGTTAGCTAAGCCACTCAAAAACGAGTGGTTTAGCTAATCCTTTCCTGTGAGATTAAAATTATCGCGTAAATTGCCCACAAAAACCCCACCCTTCTAGCACCCACATCTCTCAAGGAGACTCTGCAAAACGATCTCCATCTCTCAAAGAGCAACGATCTCTCTTCTCTGCGCAAGCGATCTCTCTCCCCTTCTCTTCTCTTCGATTTCTCTTCTTTGTTTCTTGGTTATTTCATTCTCTCTCTATTTCTTGGATTTTTTTTTTTTTTTGTATCGTTTCTCTTTGATTCTGTTTAGGCTTTTTTTTTATTATTCTGTTTCTCCATCTCTCTTTCTCTATATTTTCTCAGTTTGATTTTTAATTCAATTATATATATATAGATATAACCTATGTTCAAGCGTACAACCTGTGTTCAAGCGTATATATATATACACACACACGCTTGAACACAGGTTATTCATACCTGTTCAAGCGTGTGTGTGTATATATATGTACCCAAAACGTTTTTGAGTTTTTTTTTTATTTTTCTTCTGTTTTTTTATTTTTTTTGATTCTCTGTATCGTTTCTCTTTGATTCTATTTAGGGTTTATTTTTATTTTTTATTCTGTTTCTCCATCTCTCTTTCTCTATACTTTCTCAGTGTGATTTTTAATTTAGTTATATATATATATATATATATATATATATATATATATATAATTGAATTAAAAATCACACTGATATATACACACACTTGAACACAGGTTATTCATACCTGTTCAAGCGTGTATATATATATAAAATTATATATACATGACATAACTAAAAAAAAAAAAAATTATAGTAAAATTGTTTATGTTTAAAAAAAAAAAAAAAAAATGAAAGTCCTTAATAATATAAATTGTATTTATATTATAAGGGTATTTTAGGAAATAAGATCACAATACAATTCCATTCACCAACATATTGCACTGTACCAAACGAAGGAATAGGATTAGGTAGTCTATTCCAGTGTTACAACCAAACAAAAGAATAGGATTAGCTAATCTATTCCCAGTGGTAGCTAATCCCAGTGGTAGCTAATCCTTTTCCAATGGACTAGACAATCCGCGAACCAAACGAGGCCTAAGTGTTTATATTAACGGGTTAAATCACTAATAATTCCAATGTGGTCTTAATTGTGTAAAAATGTTTTTAAAGATAATTAAGTATGTGGAAAATATTATCATAAGGTTTTTTTTTATTATTTTTTGAGGAAAAAGAAAAAGAAAAATGGAGTTATTTATGTAGAGAGTAGAAATGAAACACCTTTCCTGTCGACCCGAAATGTGCCTGGATAACGTTAGACATGTAATTAATTAGTTGCTAGGAAGCAGGTGCAAGGACAGAATGGGAAAAAGGCTTCTACCTATTTTTAATTCATTATAATTAGCCCATCCACCAGGCTGGCGTTGCAATCAAGTTTTCGGTTGTATCTACTTATGGCGACCTGCAATGGCTTCGTGCACACCACTTCTGGCCACACTCGGGGAACACCAGAGCCAAAGACAGACACAGACACAGACAAAATATATATATATATAGAGAGAGAGAGAGAGAGAGAGAAAGAGAGAGAGTATGGTTTAAATTTTATTTCCACATGATAAATTTAAAATATAATATTTATATTATTTTATTTTGGTATTCACTTGCATGAGTTAAAGGGCTCGTACAAATGAGAATGAAAGTTAGTACTGAAGCTTAATTAAGGTCATCAATGCAATCAGGGCAAGCTGTGATGACTTTATTGGTCAGGAATTTTGATGTGATGTTGTTGTTGTTGTTGTAAATTTACTTTGGACAATATTGAAGAAAAATTTAATCTAGTGATTAATGAATCAAAAGCATCAATCCAATTGGGGGCCTACCAATACCATAGGGGGCGGTTTGAGAGGTTTTAAGGTTATGAATTATTTAGAAAAAGAAAAAAAGAAAAAAAGGAGGTTATGAATTAAAGTGAGACATTTTTTATATTTAAATAATAATTTTAATATTAATTATTTCATATCTACTGCTAAACATTTAGTTTTAATGGAGAATATATTTTGTGTTAAATACATATAATTCTTTTTTGTTTAGAATTTAATTTGCGCAGAAAAAAGTTTACTTTATTCTAAACATTTATTTTTTTTGAAAGAGATTCTAAACATTATTTGAATGAACAAACTTAGCTGGCACGTTGATTTTAAGTTCAAGTGAAATTATGAGTTTAATTACTGATTTAGATGTGCCATTAATGCGACTTTTCATTTTTTTTTCTTCTTTATTTCCCTCTAAAGTCTCAATAGTTTGGAGTACAATTCTTTTTAATATTTGTTTTATCATAATTGAAGCCTTATTAAAGAGAATTGAGTAACTTTTTTTTTTATCATAATTAAGACCTTAAAAGGTCTTGGGTATCGACAAAAAGAGCTTACACTTTTTTTTTTAACAAATTATATTTTCATTGATATAATAATTAAATTTGGCAAAATGCTTCGTCCAATGCGAAAAATATAATTTTGAATATTCACAACTCAAATATGATCTATAACATATATAATAGCCTCTCGAGCTATTATAAGACAATATGTATAAAAAATCATTGTCTCAATCAAGATCTACAGTAAATTCCGGCGTCTCTATTCGCTGCCAGGTTCTTAATTTTTTGACTTATTAATCGCAATTCCCTTTGTTGCCTTTACCATAGTGACAATTCTTCTTTATGTTTGATATCTTCTTCGTCATCAGTTTATGCTTTGCTTCTAGAAAATGAACTATAAGAAAACAAAAGACCGACCGAAAACCAATTCCGTTATTTTTAAGGGTTCATGAAAGTGAATAAAACTTCATCACATAAATCGCTTCTAAAAGCAGATCTATAAATAATACATTCTTATTTAAAAACAACGAAAATACAATATCAAAAACTCCATATACCCTCACACGTTCCACGCTCCACCACCGGCCAGCCATGTGCCACTATAAAGCACACACGTGCCCTAATCAATCTACGGTTGAGGCGATAAAAGGGAAGGGGAAAGGGGGAAAAGAGAAAGGGGGTAAGGAGGAGGGAGTTACAGCGAAAAAAGGGAGTGGGGAATGGGGGAAGAGAATGGGGGCAAAGAAGAGAGAGTCGTAACTCACTTTCCCACTCTGCTATGCTATCTCTGTACTACTCTCTTTATAGAGTTTAATAGAGCTTACACTTGTGATGTTTTTATATGATAAAAAGATTTATGTTGTCATTGAGGTGGCCATATCCAATGAAGGGTATATACAAGCATGCCGCCATGTTTATATAATGAGTAGAATATGTAATTCTTAAAATAAAAACTTAAATTAATTCACTTGATTTTCATATGCGAATTTGACTAAAAAAATTGGCCCAATAATGTTTTTCAAATTAATTTTATTACCATCAAATAAGTATATATATCAAATCAAGGAATTCAATGTTGAATGGTAAGTAAATGACCTCAGTTGTAATTCTCTAAACAGTAGGGGTAATTTGTAATATATTGACGCATAAAAATACAATTTTGTGAGGTCCACGATAATCTTAATTTGATGAGAAAAAAGATTTTCTAGTGTGAGTCAATAGCGTTCGAAAAAGAGTTGTCGAGGCATCATCAGCCACCAGCCGCCTGCCAACTTTTAACTTGTGACCTTTTATGGTATGATACATTTAATTTATGTAGTTTTTTAATTGAATTTATGTGGCCTAATTTTAAGGCTTGCTGAGAAGGCAACATCATATGACATATCCATTCAATTGTTACGGTGGTTCTATTATGACCACATAATGGAAACAAACAAATATACATATTCGCGCATGGAACTTGAACCTCTTCTTCTACAAAAAAAAACAAAAAAAAAAAAATAGTACTTTTATGGATTCATATGCCATACGTGAATTGCTTACCCAAAAATTATTATTTTTATTTAAAAAATAGTATTTGGTTGCAATTGTAAATAATTGAAGTCGTGTGATAATAACTTCATCTTGGATCAGATCGAGATCTCTTACAATTGTTAGTGGCCTGCAACTGCAATTGTTCATATCTCAACTATTCATTGTAAATTAGATTCAAACATGTCATTAATATATATATATATATATTTTTTTTGCCACATCATTAACTCTAAAGAGAAAAAAGAACGGCTTGAGATAAGATCATAAGAGTGATTGGATTACTCCCATCAGCCTTTCAGGCAATGGTCGGCCACCATGACCTCCAAACATGTTTGGAGTGTTATGGTCAATATCATCACCCTCAAAGCAATTAATGTGGGTGGCTAACAACTCCTAAAATTTTATTTGGGCGGTAAAGTAAGGGTAGCTGATCACACTTCTATTTTGTATTTTTATTTTTGTTTTTTATAAGTTTTGTTCTTTTTTCAAGGAAATGATGACGTGGAACATCTATAATTGTTGGTTTACAACCAAAAATGGAGATTCGAGGAATTGCAAGCGTGCAATACCATCAAAATTGTAGGGGACCATAGTGTTATCTTGTTCACAGTGTAACATGTAAAGATTGTAGGGACCATAGTCTTAACTTCTTCAATGTGTACCATTGTAAGGACTACCCCTAACCAACAAAATAAAAAAGAGTATTCATGTGTCCATTGGGACCCCTCGAGCTTATTGGGACAAGCAGTTAGATGCAATAGAACATGATTGAGATAAATCAGAACTAGGCTGCGGGGTATTTACATTTGGCGCCATAGGGAGGGGTAGGGATAGGGAAGCTACAAATAGCACATTTTAAATAAGAATGTATTTGATGATGAGAAAATTTTCATTATCATATAAAAAATTAGAAGGGTTAAATGCAATTTTGGTACATGTGGTTCGGCTCAAAATCAAACAAATTCCCACAGTTGGAACATGTGATTATTGAAAATACACCTTTGGTACTTCCATCCATATTACATCCAAATATTTAACAGATCTCCACGTCAGCACGCTTAAAATGGTGACACATGTCCCGAATGTCACATATTGATGCCAAATCAGCAGATTAAATGATGTGGCATTATATTATAGGTGGTACCTATGCTTTTGCTGCCACATATGCTGCAAAAAATAATAAAATAATGATAACTAAAATTAAATTAAAAAAAAGAAGCAAAAATGGTAGAAAATTTGGGGTGGCCAAACACCCCTATTTTAGCTAGGGGGTGGCTCAAGGCCAGCAAGGGAATGGGGGAGGTTCCGCACCACCTCCAAAAGCCTTGGGGTGGTTGGCCACTCTCAAGGGTCAACCTTTGTTTATTTATTTATTTTTAATTGGCCCTTAGGGGTGGTTCAACTGGTTTGGGGTGGTTGGGGGTGGCCGACCCACCCCCATGGCCTATGGGGGTGGTTAGGCCACCCCCTTGCTGGCCATTAGCGGTGGTTGTTTTTTTTTTTTAATATATTTTAGTTACCATTATTTTATTATTTTTTTAGTATATGTGGCACCGAAAGCATAGGTACCACCTATGATATAATGCCACGTCATCCAATCTTCTGATTTGGCATCAATACGTGGCATTCGGGATAGGTGTCACCATTTTACGCGTGCTGACGTAGAGATTCGTTAAATATTTGGACGGAAGTATTAAGTGTATATTTTCAATAATCACACGTACCACTTGAGACACTTTTTGAAACTGAGTGTCCGTTTGATTTTGGGCCTAACCACAGGTACCAAAATTGCATTTAACCCAAATTAGAAATCCAATCCCGTGTTAGTTAAGATTTAAGAATGATAGAATTTTAAAAAATGCAATATATATATATATATATACTAAGATTTTGCTAAAAAGGGGCTCTAGCATATTAGCCAAATTTTTTAAGATAATCTTGTAATTAAAGTTACATAGGCTAATCTGTCTGAAGTTCTGAACTGATTAACCCTAAAAGGAGATTCAACTTTTGGAATGAAGAATATATTAGTGTGCTTAATTTCTCTTAACATTCTTCCTCCCCTAAAAAACCCACAAAATTCACAACTTCCCCCCTTTTTTTTGATTTTATTTTTAATTTTTTTGCAAGGCTGCGAATTATGTAGTAAACTGGGTATTTAAGTCAAAAAATAATTAGCCCTTCCGGAGTGGAGTAAATAGTCTGGGTTCATTCGTACGCAAAGATTTGGGTAAAGGAGCTCAGACACTAAACGAACTCAATGGAGGAGGAGGAGGAGAAGCAAGAAAAGCACCAAGCCAAATCAATCCGTTGCATCGTAAAACTGGGTATGTTATTTTGTATCCTCATCATCTTACTAATCTTAATTTTCTTTATCATGTTAACAAAATCTAAATCACTTCTAATATACTTGGATTAACTCTAAAGCCTTGTTGCTCTTTTAGCCTTTAACTTATCGTTTATTAGCTTTTCCAAGAGTCCCAGAACGCTGGTTCGAGCAAATAATGTTTATACAAGTCCACTGGCATTGCTAGATTTGTGGGTGTTCGTTGAAATTTCGTTTCTTCCATGTTTGAATTAATGACCATGTCTGGTGGAGATGCTGACTCATCTTCCTTAACTGGAGTAGTTTCCTTTCTTTAACAGAAATCTTATGAAAAATCGTTTTGAGCGATTTATACTTTGTAGTTAATAATGTAAGAGGAAAAACAAAAGCAATATGCAAGGAATTCTTATATACACTTTTTTTTTTTTTTTGTTGTTGGAGCAAACTAGTAAGAAATGTGTTTTGTGTTGTGAAGGAGGTGCGGCAATTACTTGCAAAAGTGAACTTGAGAAGATAAATGAAGAAAACCTTGAGATTGTGTCATCTCAGCTGAGGCAGGCAATGATGTTGGGGCAGTCTCCTTCTACGAAGGTTCTTGGGATGGATTGGAGCAAGAGACATGGGAAATCGGAGGTCTCATGCAGTGTAGATGATTTTGGAAATGATGCAGTTGTAGATTCCAGTCGTTTTATTGTTGTTCATGGAGCAGGTTAGTTGCATAGCTCCATTCATGAATTGGAACTGCTGCTTGATCATAAGTATTGAAGACGCACTGAATTTAAATGAGGTTATCATGCTAATCATGTTGCTTATTTACGCAAATGAATGTTAAAGTTTTGGTTCTATAAACATTGAGAATAAGAATAATGATTTTAAGCATACAGAACACGGGAGCAGATTGGTTTTTCCTCCCTTTTAAGTTGCTATAATGATATAACAATTTTTTTTTTTATAATTTTTTTTTTTATAATGTATGATGGTGGCTGTAGGTTCTTTTGGGCACTTTCAGGCTAGTAAATCTGGGGTTCATAAAGGAGGATTGGACCAACCTCTTGTCAAGGCTGGTTTTGTTGCCACACGAATATCTGTAAGATTAACTGCTTTTTATATGACGAGGAACCCCTCCAAGGCAGGGACATTTCGAGTACCCTTCCTTTTAGAAAACAGAACCGTTTCATTAGATTGAGGTTTTTGTTTACCACGTTTTAGATGCCATACTATCAGGTGTAATGTTATGTATGGAGTTGTCATAGTCCTTAATTAATTTGGCTTTTGTAATTGCAGTTCAACATTAGGGAGGAAAGAAGAAAATAAATTATCCTTTTGAAGTATGAGGCCATTTTCCATGTTCAAGCTGCTAGAGTTTTTTGAGTCCTTTTTTATCTTGACCTTCTTTTGTTTTGAGAATTACTTCCGAAGCTTTATGTGAGCCAAATCTCAGATACTGAGAAGATATAGGCTGATAAAAAAAAGATTCACCTTATTTGTCAACCTACATTCATTTCGTTTTCTTTGTTTTTGTTTTTTTCCCTTTTTCTGTTCTTCAGGTTACGACTCTCAATCTTGAAATTGTTAGAGCACTAGCCAGAGGTACTGATATAACTGTTACAATTGAACTTTTTTTCATATTTTTCTCTTAACCTTGTATCTTATATTTTGCATATCTTCTACCCCCATCAAGTCTAGTCTGCTATGCAAGTCAATCTTGTGTTCAATCTTGTGTATCAACATGTGCACGGAATTCCATATTTGTTCTTTTATATGAATACCTTGCTCCCAACACACTAATCATAACCAAGTTTGCCATTTGATGAGTATGTAACTGGTTTCCATAAAGTTATTATTACAGCATCATTGAGGTTGAGTATTTGTTAACTTGCCATATTTTGTTTGTATTTGTAATACTCTTTTCTCTAGCAATCTTTTCTTCTTTCTCAGTATTGTATTTTGAATTAATATAATGTAGACAGGGAATACAAATTTGTCAAATTCAACCATTATATTATTTGAAATTTTCAATTTCTCTGGAACTCTGTGGCATTGTTCATCATTTTGATACAACAGACTGAAAGTTCCAGAATTTGAGGTGAAAATTGCTCTTCCTTCAACAACTTATAGCCACGTTTTTTTTTTCCTTATATGAGCAAGAAATTCAAATTTGCATTAGATTTCTATCTGACTACTGTGAATTTAGAATTATATGACCCGCTCAGCCTTGTGTTTCTCTTCACCAAGTGCTTATTTATCTGCTTAGACAGCCCAATTTTCTGCTGCACATGCATCTGAGAAATGGGATGTGGAGAAAATTACCCTTAGCAAAGTTTCATCTTTTCTTTGCAGAGGGTATTGCTTCGGTTGGAATGTCTCCATTTTCTTGTGGATGGTCAACCTGTGAGAGAAATGTTAGAAGCCTCCAGAAAGACTATTTGTTTCAACATATGCACCAATAATGGGAGACTTGTTCTTTATTTATGTATTCTTCTTTTTGGAGATGTTGTCTCCTCTTCCTAACTTTGGACTCTTATATAATGACAGATAGCCTCAGCTGATTTGTCCATAGTGGCTAAGGCTATTGACTCTGGTTTCATACCTGTAAGTTTGATTTAATAAATTTATAATTACACTTTAAGGCTATTGTGTAGTTACTAACTAGAGTTATTACCAGTACCACACATTGAGTGCTTCACCTTGGTTGTCAGATTAATAATCATCTTAAATGCCAGCTCTACTTAAAAGCTTGAAACACTAGATGGGAATTTTCTGAATATAAATAAGCTTATGAAAACTTGGTTATTTAGTAAGTGAAAAACTATTCCATTAGTAGCTCTGCAGCCATTGGAAGTTATTGCCTGAAGCAATGGTAAAATTCCTTAGCTGTCTAGTGTCAAGCACAAGTGCACGGTATTTTTTTGTTTTTTTTCAGAATGGAAACTTCATATAAAAATGCTGAAAATTTATCTAGATCTCCCCTTCATAAGCCCTCTTTGGTGAGATCAATATTGGGCAATGGCCTTTTTTTTGGCTGCTGTTATTAGCATGTTGGGTTTTTGTATTCTCGTTATGGCCCCTGGTTTGAACATGAAATCTGCTATTAGAAGTTCAAAACATACCTGTACTCTTATATAGAACTCCAGGGATGAACTCACTTAGAACTTCAAATAGGTTTATGTATACTGTAGATTTTCTACACATTGAAGTTTGAATGACATTTGTAATATCAGTCTCATTGGATTGAAGAAGAATCTTAAACATTTTAATGTACTTTATGAATCTCAAAATAAAGAGGCGTTAAATCTTATGATTGTATATCCTACTGTTATGAAAAAGAAAAATGAGTTATTTTGGTCTATGATTTCGTATTTTACTAGGCATTTTTTTTTTTTTTTTTTTTTTCTCTTTGTGGATACATTTGTTTGAATACTGGTGCTTATCCTTATCTGCCTTCTAGGTTCTGCATGGAGATGCGGTGTTCGATGGATTACAGGTTTGGTCCCTGTGAGGCATGTTTATCGGCTTTCTTAGTTGTTAGTTGGTATTCACATAATTTATTTACCTTTCAAAATCAGGGTTGCACCATATTGAGTGGAGATGTTATCATACGTCATCTTGCAGAGCAGTTAAAGCCTGAATATGTTGTCTTTCTTGTATCCAGTCCATGGAATATATCCTTTTCATGCTTACATTGATGTACACATAAGATTGTTTTATACAGTCTATGCAAAATTGGATCTAGATGGCTTAGAGATTGGCCTTCAGTCTATTGTCCTTTATACTTGGTAAATGTTATCAAAAATAAATGACTCTTGTGGCCTTTTTTTTTCCCCCTATCTTGGCACATCTCATCTTGTCTCTTAATCAATGGAAGCAGCTTCAACTTCTTGTCACTTAAACATGCTGGGAAACTATTTTGGGTGACAACATGGTTTTTAAGGAGAGAGACTAAATAATTTGGTTCCTTAACAGTCCTAATTGTTTGAATTATTTATTATGTACTATTATGCACACAAATGTACTTTCCCATCATGCATCAAGATTTGTATGCAAAGTTAGTTTTGCCAAATTTTTGTATTTGACACATCTTACACTTAGATTACCTGTCTCTGTTTGATTCGTATCAAGCGACATTCTATACTGTTATCCGATTAACATGAATTGAAAGACAGATGTTTTTGGGGTATATGACCGTCCACCAATTGAACCTAATGCTGTACTCTTAAGGGAGATTGGTGAGCACTTGTTATAAACCCTTGAACTTATACACGGATGGTATCTCAACCGGTTCAGTTGGTTTGTTGACTGGATAGGCTTGACAAATTTTTTCTATTGTAACAGCTGTGCGGAAAGATGGGAACTGGTCTGTTGTGAAACCAGTGCTTCAGAATAAGAACAAAGGTTAGTGAGGGGAAATTGTGATTTTTTATCAAGTTTACAAGGCAATATAAAGAAGTCTATTGTTTCCGGGAGACAATTTGATGGGTGGTACATTAGCTTTTTCATAACACTTGTTTTTTAGTATGAGCATTCAGGATATTCATGGATATGTTTCATCTAGAGTAGGGGTGCATCAACCATGAAGGCACTGTTCTAAAGAACATATTTTTCCCCCTTCAAATGCAGCATAAACCTAGATGAATCAAATTGATTTCATTGCAAGTCCAAACTTTCAGATTGTTTTCAGTTCCTGGCAGTATCTGATTGTACTAAAGTGTGGTGAACACGAATCTATTGGAACAAAAGTTGGAACTATAGCTTAAAAAACTGGTTGCTTCTACATGCTTTTTAGACTGTTTCAACATAGCCACGCACATGTTTGGACATTTTGCGAGTCTTCCGTGTGCCACTTTTGTTGAGACCATGATGGATTTAGATATATGCTGGTATTTAGAAAAGCTAAGCATGTTATAAAGTAGCTCCTTTTTGCTAACCCACCATTCAAAACATATGATTCAACTTGAGGCACCGAATTATAAATGTTATTCCATTTCCTGTCAACAGTTGAAACAACTGTAGCAGCTCATGATACAACTGGGGGCATGTTGACCAAAATAACAGAAGCTGCAATGATTGCAAAACTTGGAATTGATGTCTACATTGTGAAAGTAACAACCTTTTCTTACATTATTGTCTTTCAATTCATTTTCTGAGACCTCATAGTACTAAAAATATACGCTGGATGCAGGCAGCCACAAGCCACTCATTAATGGCCTTAAGTGGGGAACTGAGAAGCAACATTCCTGATGATTGGCTTGGGACACTCATCCGATTCGTGAGCTAATTCTGGCAACTAGAACTACATTGTATAATGTTCTGACAATAAAGGAGGTATCGCCGCTGGACGTGCATTATCAGAATAACCGGACCCACAATCTGATTGCTTTCGAAATTATTAGACGGAGATGCTCACAAATTCTTTTTTTGTTTTGATTTCCATCTTGTAACTCTCACTTTTTCTTTACCCCCGATGTATTTCATGGTTCGAGCTTGGAAGAACCCATTCCAGCTTTATCATCTTATGGACCAGAATATTCACATACAAGTCAAGGTTCTGGGTAGGTGTATTTTGTTTTTGATTTGGAAGTCTTCCGGTGACAAAAAGCTGAGTAGATTTGAATGTGACGTACTTTTGAGTTGTTTGTTAATGTTTTTGTTTTGAGAATAGAAAACAAAAGAGAAGTAGAAAAGAATGGAGTCCAAATGTTTTGAGAAAATGTGACTTTACTTGCCTGTGACTTTTTCAAAAAAGGATAACAATTATTTACTTGACTACAAAATATAACGAACTCTTACAGATGTTTAACAAAATATACCAGCCGTTAATGGAATAAAACCTCAGAGCTAAATACAGTAACTTTCAAAACACAAAACAGGTTGACAAATTGAGCATGCATAACCGAGACTTGAAATAACAGCTAAATAAGGCCTAAAGGGATGACATAAAAATTTGTGCCATTGATTCTTAGGTAAATAAAGGCCACCTGAAAACCTATCAGTACATGATATCATTCCAGTCTAGCAAGTTTCAAATTCATAAGGAAAATGTTTTGGAACTGGCAAAAACTCTTTCATTCATGTACTTCCGCACTCATAACGTAAAAACAACATAAGCATCCCCAATGCAATCAAGAAAAAACCACAATGATGAGAACCTTAATAACTTTAAATTGCAAATTTGAAACAACATGAGGTGCCAAGAAGTGTACAGACAATCTTTGTTGGCGGATATAATGTAACTTCTCGACACCACGAACCCGGAAATGGTTCAGTACCAATCAAACAGAACAAAAATATTGCTTATAAAAAGCTTAGTAATGGCAAAGTTTAGCAATAGGTGGGGGCCACATTTCAGCATAACTTAGCGGCCTTAGTTCTCAAACTCACATAAAAACCTTGAACAACATTACTATTATCTGCTAATTAGTAATGTCTCAGTTTAATGTTCCAGTTTCCAAGTATTCCCCACACATGGAGGAAAACTACTTGGGGCCAATGTCCTTGAGAGCACAGATCTGCTCCTCTCCCATAGCAGACATCACTGAAACAACCAGATCTTTTCCGTCAGCAAATCCATCCTTGATCTGCATAATGAATTTAAAATGAATAAGATAACAATTAATAATCCATCAGGAAACAGGGCACCAACAACATGAAACATATTTCAGTGAGAATACTATAAACATATTTTTTGTCAGTAGGAATCTAATAAAAGTTTAAGTTGCCCACATCCTCCTGTTACAGAAGAGCAGATAAAGAAACATATTTGGGCAAATATGAAACGATAAAAACTGAAGCAACCCACCACTCTATCCCCCAACCAAAAACCCAACAATAGTAATCACATATTATATAAGAAGAAAGAAAATTAGCATTGCATCACCAGATCATAGTCATCGGACAGATCATCAAAACATAATACCAGCAAAAACTGATAAATACGTTCAGATGTTCAAACAAATGAAGCTAGAAGAGAATATAAAGGTTCAAATTTCAAAGAAATAGCTACAATAAATGGGAGGAAAAAAAAACTTGCTGTATTCTTTCAGAGAGAAAAACCAAGTCACAAACCTGCGTAAGCATATTTTCATCGGTTGGAAGCCTCAGGTCATCCTTAGTACTACCATTATCAGTCAGCAGACTCACCTGAAGCAATTAACGAAATATTACATATTTTTTAAGTTCACTTAAACCCAAGAAAGTAATCAAAGGGAAAGCTTGATCATACAAATCCATCCTCAGAAATATCAATCAGCTGATAGTCAGTACGGTTGACATGGGGAACCTGTAATTCAATAATTGACATGTTAATATCTTTGAAACACCACAAATTCATGCAACCCAACAGCAATACCATAGATCTGATCGAATAAATAAACAAAGAAATAAAAGAGCTCTCACATCACAGTTGTGGGACGAGGGAACAATATCCTCAAGCTTCTTGGCAGTGAAAATGTCAATTGCAACAAAGTGACACTTAGCATGTCCATGCTTCCCAGTTTTGGAAGTTGAAACCTCCACAACCTGCCACGAAGACAAAAGATCAGTAAAGAATTTATTCAAACAAACTAATCATTGAAAATAACGTTGAAAAAAATATAGACTTTACATAGCTTTGAATAAATGTAAACAGAATACAAAAACACACATTTTTTCTGCTCCGTAAATAAAGTTCGAGAACTTTTGAACAATTTTCTGAAATTAAACCTTCCATAGAACCAGGAAGCTCACAAAATCAAACTAATAATAGGTCATCTCACGATTTCCATGAAATCAGAAACATTAAATTGAGAAAAAAAAAACGCACATCAGAAATTCGAGGACTTTTGAACAATTTTCCGAAATAAAACCTTCCATAGAACCAGCCAAAAAAAACAAAAAAAAAGGAAAATAATTCAATAACATCGAATCGAGCCAAACAAGCAAGATCGGATATTTATTTTCAGATTCCATCCGGTATGTTCCAAAAAACAAAACATAGAAACAAAAATCATGTGAGACATAATCGAGAACAAAGCAAGCAAAACGAAACGAAAGAGGTGGAAAAGTTGTAGATCTAAGAAGATAGGTATAGTAACCTTGCAGGGCCTGCCTTTGATGACAATGTAACCGTTCTTACGGATGGTACCGGCCTGCTGAGGATAGGTCTTGGAAGCTCCGGCGTCGGCCTTCGACTCGAAGTGGTGCTCCTCGTCCGACATCGTTTCGAATCAGCTAAGGGGAGAGAAAGGTTTAGGCTAGCAGAGAAATAAGGAGAGAGAGGCGGAGAGAAAAAGAACAGAAAGAGAATTTAATCTATCTCATCGCGGTTGAGACTTGAGATGGAAAAGACTTTTAATCTATCCACGATTCCTTAGAATTCGGTTTTTTTTTTTTTTTTTTTTTTTAATAAATAAAATAAAATTGCGTGCGTGTGAGGGACTCTGAGGAGGGTGATTGCGTTACGAGGACGCTTGACTGTGCACGTGGGCGGCCCGCTGGGCTTTTTACCTTAATAGAAGAGGGTCCGAGACATATGCGGTGCATGTATGGGTATGTGTTTAATGTTGTAAATAGAAAAGGACACGGGCGTTATTCGCATCTGCCTTGTATTGTCTGCATAAAAAATCTTAAGAAGTAAGTATCTGCTATCGTCAACGCTTACATTCACTTCCTATTTTTTGAAGCATTTAATGGCGATTTTGGATTTAATGTAAATTTTTATGGGAAAATTTGCGAGTGCTTTTATGGTCCTATTCTAAGTTAGGAAAATGCTAAATGTTATCTTGTATCGTAGGTGAATATTACTTTTTAAAAATCAAGCAAAAAAATAAAAGCAACTTTCTTTTTTGTTTTTTTTTGTTTTTAAATTCCCCTTTAAGTTAAATGAGGTCTCATATTTTTGGGGACATTGTTTTTAAGAGTTTTCTTCAATGGGTTTATAAAATTGTCTTGTTCTTTTAAGTATGTTAAAAACACATGCTATTTTATTAGAATTTTCCTCAAGTCTTTTAAATGCTATTAAAAGAAGTATATGTTTTTGACATGCTATATTTCTCACATATTAAGAAATGCATGGCAATTTCATATACTACATTGGAAGAATTTTTTACAATCCATTTAGAAGAAAACTTTATCCTATTTTTAGATATATTGAAATATTCGTGGTTAAAAAGTGTTTTACTTCGAAGTAAACATGGTTCGTTTTTACTTCCTTTTATCTTTTGTAATGGGATTGATTACGGTTGATCCTTCTATATATGGCTTTGACCAATTTCCCAAGCCAATGAGCCAGCTCTCATTGTCGAAAGCTTAGGATGCTCTACTCATAGACATAATTATTGATCCTCTATGGAAAACCTTATTGTCGGGCTCCGGCTTCTTTGTCTTCTGGGCAATCAAAACCAACAAATTTTTCAGTTATCACTCTGAGGTGTAGGGACCCTGCAACATTATCAACCTAGTCCTTGGAAAACTATAACCAGCGAAGAACCAATTTAAAATGGATGAAGCAACAATGTCTACATTTTCCAAACATGCCTACCACCGACCAACGCTTGTGGACAATCCTGCCTACCAAATACAACACATTCCAGTTACGAGTTTGAACCTTTTTAAGGTAAATTAGGGTGGCACTAAGTGGACTTAATCCGAAAATGATTTACATGATTTGCAAATCCAAAAATATCGGCTAACGGAATTCTGACCGTTGGTATTATGTGATGTGTACCTTCATGCAAATGAATGGCATAGTAGAGGCCGGAGGGTGAGTTAAAGCTGAATGGCGAGTCTCACAAATTGGCATCTGTGACAAGGAATGTTACATAACCAATTTAACAACATGCTACAACATACCTAATTCCTACCTTATCTCAAATATAATTTGAAATAGTATGATAATTCCAAGAACTCTAGGCCTCTCAATCAAATGTCAAATGTTTGAGAAAATTATTTCAGTCCTTTTACTAATGAACATCGAGTGCAGTTTACAAAAAGAATTGAAATGAAAATACAATTCTAACAAGTAAACATGGCTATCCTTGAAACTCCTAATAGTTTATAACTCTATTCCTAACAAGATTCTTAGTAATAAATAGTGACTCCATGTAACAATAAGATAATAGTCCTATGTCCATGCAACTTCTTCCTTCTTATCTTTACATTTCTCAGGTTTGAAGCTTCCCACGTGGCTCATGTTTCTTACATCCACGTAGGTCCGTAACACAATTACAATCAGATTAGTGGTAGATATAATATTTCCTCACCCTAGGGTAAGAGAGTGCCTTGCTTTTTTCAAGAGGAAGCCAGCAACAAACTAAGATATTGTTATACTTTTTCATGCAAAATAGGGAGCAGTTGGATTGGAGCGCAAAAGATTTCAATTACAGGGTCCAAAATATCCGATGTCTCTAACGTGGCCCATCTGAAATTTTCAAACAAATAAAGTGATAATGTAAATGAACTTAGCGAATTTAATAATGGGTTACAGGACATGTTTTTTCCTTTTGTTTTTTTGGCGATAGGCTTTGGACATTGGAAGACTATAATTCTCTTAAATCATTGTTTTAAAATGCAAAATAATTAAACAGTGAATCAGGCTTTAGTCAGAGTAACATATGTTGCAGGATCTTGATGTAGGAAACAACAACATGATTAAGTAAGATGGCGAGCAAGCTAAAGAGCATCTTTTACATATGCAAAGTAGTTGTAAAGTCGATGATATCAGTATACTTAAATCAGTCATTACCTTCATTGAATAGCATATCACGGACAGTCAATTCCTACTTGTCGAACTTCCAGCAGACTCTGATCTTATGTAGCTGTCACCAACTTCGTGTATGAATATTTGAGGAGGCTCCTCTCTGTTATAGGCAAAGTGCATATGGAAAATATTAATCCTTTAAGGCTAGGTCCCAAGGCAATGTTTTTATGTAGACTACTCTTGCATATTCCTAATATATACTTGTCAGTTAGATCATGTAACCATGCAATTGTAGAATATTGTAATAAGGTGTAAATGGAAGAGAGTATAGCGGAAGAAGAAGGAAAGACATAATAACTTTTGAGTGGTTCAGCGTTAGAAGCCTACTTCCATATCGCTTGAGCTACTTATTGATAGACATGGGGGTGGGATGGGAATAATTCTCTCTAGACCAGAAAAGAAAAATCAATAAAGAGATCAATAAATAGTGCTTGCCCTTAGTAGGCTGGGGGTTGTCATGACCACTGGGGAATTGCCTCAAGGGCAACATTTAGCTCTTATTGTCCTGGATGTCTTTACAATACAGATGAGCCATTTTTAGAAGGAAAATGTGGTAGGTGGAATGAATAAATAAAGTATCAAATAACTATAGTAAATACATTGTTAAGGAAAATATAAAACCGAATATGGCAATCCTATATTCTAACAGCAATATGCCATTACAAGTGGTAAATTGCATCAAGCACTCCCACACGGTCCTTTACCATCCCCTTCTCTGCATATCCCTTTTGGTTTTCACAACCTTTTTCACTCTTCATCCACTTCTATACAACTCATAACTTACAACTTGACATTTTCTTCTGCTAAGTGCTCCAAGATTTGTTAAGAATGATAAGAAATCAACACAAACACACAAAAACCTAGTATTTCGAGCAACATAATAAATACCCACCTCAGAAACAACAAAAAAGACATTGATACATTAAGGTTTCAAAAAGATAATGTAGAACAAAAATAAAAGGTAGATGTTAACAGAAGAATAACTAACAGTTCTTTAGCTTCTTGGTAAGTGTAGCTTGATGCAACAGCCAAAAGTTGTCCCTCATGGTTGTATGATAAAGATGCCACACTATTAGGGTGCCTAGGCAACTGAAAGTGAAAAAGGATTAGAGCAATATAAGATTTATGACAACAACGTATATTATTTGATTAGGAGTATATCAAGGTCAAAGGAGGCATATCAAGATTGTTTAGAAACCGGCATCTTTCACACATTCAGGTAAGAGAGGCAGAGAGTACTTATAAAAAAATGAGACTATATACCCACCTGCTTATTCGTGAACTGAAGGCATAATGCTGTTAAACTTGTAAGAAGATTATATTTGGAACTTGTCATCTAGAGTGGGTCTCCCAGTGGGATTCATCCAATTGTTTTGTTACCATTAACTTCTTGTGTGTTACCCATCAAAGTATGCGATGAGAATGCATCACTTCATATGCAAATTCTCCAACAATTACATTAACAGTGTTAAAGTGATTAAATTCATCATTTCTTAACAATTTAAGTTTTTGGGATAAGTGACGATCTAATATGGTGGCATCAAAGTAGAGGGCTTGAACTCGAACACTAACTCTATAGTTTACACTTGATTTCAATTAAAAATTCAACAAGTTGAGACTCACTTATTAAAGAAAAGTTTGAACCCACACGTGAGGAGGAGTGTTAAAATATTAATTAAATTATTAAATTTATAATTTCCAAATAACTTAAGCTTTTGGATAAATGGTAATTTCAATTTTTGGGATAAGTGGTGATTTAACAAATACTACTAAAAGATTTAAAAAATATTAACTACATTCACATCAAGTAGCAGTATATGGAAAGTCCTAGAACCGAAGGAAATAATACCTCAAAAAGTCTTCTCCTGCTTCTAGCATCCCATGCGCTAACATAGCCTTCATTATCTCCTGTAACAAACGCACCACGGATGCTACAACAAAAATATAAAATTAGTAAATTTGTAGACTATGTTAGTAAGCTACAGATAGGAATACACAGGAATACACATACAGAGGATTGAAAACGATGTCATTCACCGATACTAGATGATATCTTCCATCCTTTGACTTTGGATGACAACGGAACATGTATCTGTAATAAAATTTGATACTTCACTGTCAGTAAGTTTGACACCAAAAAAATGCTACACGCCCAAAATGCTGTCTTTTTAGTTTCAGAAAACAATATCATTGGATGCTTAAGAGCTTTAGGACATAAATTCTGAGATCTGAAAGCATGCCTATACAAGGACAATTAGATATTAAGTCCGTGGAATCTAAAGCATGTATATAATTCTGAATTTCAACAAGTCAACAAAATTATGCTCCAATAGAAGGCCAACAATACACAAAAAATAAAAACATGGAAGTCAGAAACTGTTTATCATAGTGGGCCTTGAGTAATTCAGATAGTATAAATATTCTGCATCAATTGCATTATTATCTGGTTTAAATTTCTCCCAACCCGACAACACAAAAGAGTTTGAATCAATGCAATCATCAAAGAATTCTTATATCTATATAGATAGATATAAATAGAGAGCATATTTTTTTTATTTTACCGTCAGTCAAATAAGAAATAGGTCGTACCCACAAGGAGGCCTATCAAAAACTTTCTTCACAACAGTGAACAGACTATGGATAGTATTACTATTCCATAGTTGGGTGGAATCTGGGGCGAATGAACCACTATTTTAGAACTATACTACACTGAACTAGACCTAAGATGCGATGGTCCTGCATATGGGCATGCGAAATGCTTTCCATATGACCAGCATATGAATGCATATATCTTAATTCTTTCCTGCAACTTCTAAGTAGTCAAGCTGAGCACCAGAAATTTCAGCTTGACTTTAATTAAAATTTTATGTAGTGATCTGACTGTCATGCTTGTCAAGTTTTGCAGAGGCAACTCAGATGGAATCTAATGATCATCTTAGTCCCTCACATTTTGCAGAAGTGACACCACTTATGGTATGATCTCAAGGCCACAAAACCATAAAATTAAACAAAGAAACTTGAGCAAAAAACTATAACCTTAAAGGAAACCGTGTTCTAAGTTTCAAACTGCTAGCAAGCCAAGCAAATTCATCATTTGCTCTCAGGAACAAATAATAAATAAATAAAATAAAAATGTAGTTCTTCCCATCAAATTTTATTTTATTTTTTAAAAAAAGCATATGACTTAAGGAACTTAAGCACTATAATCTAAAACTGACTCAATGTCATTTGGATTGGATGGATGGGAAATCTCCACAGCCACTCGTCCATCTACTGATCCAGCAGCATATCCTGCAAGGAACAAATCCTACTTTAGAGACATCTAATAGGTTTTCAAATTTGATATGGTTGCAACATGAATCTAGAAGGAAATGCAAAAAACTTTGTATCCTTACACATTCTAAATCCCTAGGATTTAATTTTAAAAAATGGATATAAAAGTCGAAATATTCAATTAGTTGAGATAAATATTCCAATATTTGGTGTTTTTGATACTGACATTGCTTTTCACTGAGGTTGTCCTCCAACCACAATAACAACTACATGGTTTACAAACACACAAAGCCGATTACTGTAATAATACCTTTAGAATAAGGAATCGGGCTGACACATCTAATATCCGAGTGTGATTCTCTTGATTGAACGGATTTGTCTAAATTACGCAAATCATACATATATATTGATGCTCCAATGACTACCATCAAATGAAACCCAAAGAGTGACATGGACTCCACCTCTGCACCAAGATTTCTTGAGCACGCAAGAGCCTTCGCTATGCGCGTGTCCCAGAATAGTAACTTCTTGTCCAAACCAGCAGAAATTACTTGACCTACAACAACGCAAAGAAGGAATCCATTTTGGTTCAGAAACACCATGGGGGTTACAGAATCCTGATTACCAGCAAAGTAAACAATTTACAGTGCCCTGACCATCTTTCATTTGGAAATTCATTTGCTTAATCCACAAATATATGTAATCCAATGATGCATTAACCTAACAGAGATTATGTAAAGGTTATCTTTATTTGCAACATCAACTATGCCTAACAAAGATATACCAGATACAAAATAAAGTTAACCCCATTGAGCTGGCAGAAGGACTTAATAATTATTGAACATATTTGGTATAGTTTGTGCAGATTTGGAGTAAGGGTCAAGCCTCATTTAAAGCAACCATCTTTTCTCACCAGAACTGCATAGATTTAAGCCTAGGTGGAAACAAATACTAAAGCATCAAGGCAAATGAATTGGTGTGGGGAACAAGAATCTTCAACAACAGCATACACCAAATTACAACTTCTTTATATGTGAGCAATTCATAAGATTCTAGCAGCCAAAAATTTAAAATTCAAGTTCGTATGTAAAAGAGTAACTTTTCAAGTTGGATTTTCAGTCAACTTCTAACTCCAGACAGGCTTCTTGAAGCAAATGTACCAGAATAAATAACTAAAACAATGAAATTGCTAAGGTAGAAAAAATGTACATAGATTGGAGAATTCGACCTTGATTTGGCCCTAGCATATGGAAGACAAAGCAAATTGAAATGTAACCCAAGATTGAAGTACACACCAAAGCACTCTTCTCAAAGTGTTAGCCACTAAAAAAACCTAAAAAAAATTCTTTTTCATGTCAGAAACATAAGTTAGAATAACAACTATGACCCAGCCCCGCATGTATCTTTCAACTTCTTGCCCACGGAACATCATGTATATAGCCAAGGGGAGAAGATGATAATCGAGACTGATACCAATAGAGGAATTCAACTTAACATAGTAGAAGATAAACAATGGAAGGACAAGGCTTTAGACTGAAAAAACACAAAATTTCCACACCAGATGGATAAAAATATAAATCCATAACAATATAGTATCACCATGACTTGCTTCTATTTATGGCCTTAGAACCTACCCAGTAATTAAGCATCTGCTAAATAGAATAAATTTACTACTCCACTCAATCATGAAGGTACTAATGACGCCTCATGTGATACATAAACACGAAGAAAAAGCATGTAACAAATTTCTTCTAGATACTAGATAAGGAAAATTACATATTCATCAATAGATAATCTCCTCATTAAATGGTGATAAAAAAATTTTGCCAAGATCGTCGGCAAACTAAAACAGCAACTGAAAAAAGTATTTCAAAAATTACATTCCAGTACAACTTCATAAATGAGGTAATAGTAATAGCTTACATGTTTCATCTGAATATCCAATACCCGTTGCTATATCATCGTGATTTCCAATTGTATCATTAATTCCCGAATGCAAGTCATACCTGAAAAAAATTTGTAGCAGAACAAGTCAACAGATAATTTCTAATAATTATAGCATACAACTCATCAAATGCTGCAAAATAAATAAGAAAATTCATTAAAAATACAATGCAAGATTATACAATATGTTGCATGCACTCTAAACCAACCACATAACTGACAAACATAAACAACAAATATTGGAACACAATGCCCTTTGGGAACCCCATCAGCCAATATGAAACAGTAAAAAAATATATATAGAATTCATAAAAAATAATAGTTGTTGTTATATCATCGTGAAACAATATGTATAGTAAGTAGGGATGTGCTATTAGGCAATACAGATGAGACATGTGCAAGAAAGTCAATATAATTTACCGAAAGAACAGGGTTACACTAAAATATACTTGGCAGTCAAAAGAATAAATTACATGCTCTCACCACCTCTCTTGTTTCCTCTCTCTCTCCGGTAATATCTGAGGAGTGGATTCTATTGCCAATAAACTCCCTCATCCCAGGTTAAATCTAACTTAAGCGTTGAATATTGCAACTTCTTAGGGTTAGCTACAAAAATATTTTGCCAATTAGCTCTAATTAGGGTCATGGATTTGAACAGGTAATATGATATCAAGCGTTTTCCTCAGAGTCACCACCCTAATCATTTGTTTGCCGCTGAACTTGTAATGCTTCTACCTTATTTACCCTGAAATACTCACTTATTTGACATATATATGAAGTTTCTTAAGCAAGGAAAGAATCACAACAGACATTAGGACCCAAAAAACAGAACCCCCTTTATATTCTAATACCCTACAAAGACTATCAATAATGTATTAACCCTTTTCCTCATATGAGTTACACAAAGTGCGACCAAAATGCCAGTAATCAAAGCCAGCCCCAAAGGTGAGCACTTTCTCTTTATAAAGTTACGAATCTACACAGCCTATTATCCCAATGGACCCAATAAATGTGCCCTAACTTGTAACATAAACCATATGTAAATCGTATCAAAAATAAAAACAAATACTATAAATAAACTCCCCAAACTAGTTATGGTGCCTATCCCTAAAAAAGCCAGTAAATGCAATGTATTTATGATATTGTATAAATAACATATATGAACATAACCAAACCTACCTTGTAACGGAGCCATCAGAGGCAGCGCTGAAAGCAACAGATTCGTTCTGGAAACAACAATCGAGAAGCGCGGCTTCAGACTGAGCTTCGAAACTAAGCGCAGAACCATCCACATTGTACAACCGAAGACTCTGCGCAGAGAGACCGCCAGTTACTTCAAAAGCGAAGAACACAGAATTAGAAGCCCCAAAATTTAGCATAATTTTTTTTTTTTTTTAAGAAAAAAAAATATATACTCACGGAATCCCAAGAAGAGATAAGGAGATTGTTTGACTGCGGAGCGAAGCGGATTCTGGAAATGGCGTCTCGAATAGGGTTTTCGAACTCCAAACAAGTTCTGTTCATTTTGAAAGCAGCAGGGGAACCGAAATGTGGAAGTGGAATCTCAGCGGTGGATCAGGAAGAGTACGAAAATGAAGTAGA
Organism: Corylus avellana; assembly: GCF_965113065.1. Classification (NCBI taxonomy): domain Eukaryota; kingdom Viridiplantae; phylum Streptophyta; class Magnoliopsida; order Fagales; family Betulaceae; genus Corylus; species Corylus avellana. The sequence continues at coordinate 31,664,238 of NC_142493.1, read as the reverse complement.
GCCTATGTGATTGTCCATAGAAATTGGAGATTTTCAGAGAGAATTGGTCACAACTCTCAAAGAGCCCTAACTTTGCCCTAGAGAAGGATGGAAATTGGAAGGGACCTGCGAGGAGTCGAGGGACTGAGGATGAATGGCCCACCAAAAGTTCCCGCTCACTCTGGAGTATCAAAAGATCAAACTAACGTTTAACTTGCGAAATTCGCGCTCCTTTTATGTTACTATACTATGACATTATATAGTTGAGTGTACATTCAACAAGGGGATCCGTGGCGCAATGGTAGCGCGTCTGACTCCAGATCAGAAGGTTGCGTGTTCGATTCACGTCGGGTTCAATTTTTTATTTTTAAATGTAGTGGTGGGCAGTGGCTAGGCACCAAATGGGCTTATTAAAGCGCCGGTGTTTGTACGAAGTACATGAGGCCCGAGAGCCAGTGGTGATTGTGTTTTACAAAAATTGTAATCTATCTTTTTAATGTGCAAGAGAAGCTCTATATTTGAGAAATGGTGAATTATAAATTTATAACTAAAAAACTAGAGCATTTGTGGGCAAACCTTTTTATTTCATCCGTTCCTTTTGTGAGTGATTGTTATTAGTCAAGTAAAATCTATTAAAGTAGAATCTTTTAGGTTGTAAACATAGGATGAAATATGCTTACACTAGCAGTTGGAGTTTTAAAGAGAGGAGGAAAGGGATGAGAATCCCCTAAAATTCCTTGAATAATTCAAGCAGCGTACGAGAAAAGGGGTGTGGGGCATAAGTGCCCTAGGCAGCCAGGGTTCACTTGTCTGGGCACACATTTTAGTATTATATGTTGTTAAACTTTGGAATAAAAGGTGAAGAATTGGTTGATCAAGCGAAACCGATAAGAGGGATGTAAAATCCAAAAGTTTGTCAGCAAACAAGCACTCTCAAGAAATTCAAATTACTTTTGAGAACACCAGAAACCAACCTTCGTAGGACTCAAAAGTAATGTACTAGAAAACATGCATACAGAAAATCTTATGTAATTGAGATAAGCAAATACTCGCATGCACATAATACACCCATGAAAAATTGAAAACCTAACATGAATATGCCATAACTTATCCACATGAAATAGAGTCATGGAGTTAAACATCAAATTAAACTACAAACTGAAAAGCAGCAAAACTTTCAAATCTCAGTTGAAGGAAGTCGCCATATATATACAGAAGACCGAAGCAGGCTCACTGGCTCGGAAATTATCAGGACCTTTCATCTGGAATGAAGAAATCAAACCTGACATCAACAGAACCTGACCTCTCTCCTGTATCTTTGTACTCGATATTTGTTATTGCTCCAACCTCGTCTAGATCTTGATATTCTGGTTTCACCCGTCGTACAGGCACTGTGACAGAATAAATGGTTCCGAGGTCTGAATCAGTAGAGACACTAAGCTGAACTTTATCCTGTGATTCTATCTCCACGAAATCTGATAGAGCCTGCACAACATTGTCGACAATCTTCTGTTTGGCCTCATCATTCACTGCACATCGATCAGAGAAGAGAATCATCTTCAAGCGCTGCTTGGCAACCCTAGCATTAGAGCTCTTTCTAGATGTTGATGATGGGAACATTATCTTCCAAGCCAAGTTTAAACGCTCGAAGAAGCTCATGTTAATGGCATCAAGGAGGAAGCTCTCGGAGTCTTGGCTGATGGACCTCGGCAACAGCTTATAATCTTCAGTGATACCAGAAATGTGCTTGGAATTACTACGCATATTGCGGTTATCAAGTACCATTGAGGACCATTTGGGTGTCATTTCAGATATGCTGGATCCTCCGTTCAGGAAACCAGAGAACTCTACCTATAAAACAGCAGAAAGTAGAGGGCCTAAGAAGGCGGGCAGGCCAAGGTATTGGCATATATATATAAACCCTCTAAAAACATGCACAATATCTTAACATGCCCATATTGCAACACATAACGTCCTGTATACTTTCAACCTGTTCATCTGCTCGTAAATTGCAAAATGAGGATGGTTCAAACAGAAGGAATAAACACCAACGCATTTTGATGACTATCCATAACCAAAACCTTCAGGATAAACAGGACAGCGCACCCCTTCCCTTGTTACAATGGGATCAACTCATGAGAAAGAAAGCCATGTATCACACCAGACTCCAGGCTTCTAGACAAATTAACCCAGTAGTTCCCAATACTATTGAATGTACACAAACAAGATGAAACTGATAATTCTGATAAATATCCTAATCAAATACTATTGTTCTCACCATCACAATCACATTATTCACCAACTTGAAATTTCTACCTAGTGTACTATTAATTTAACACCGCAATTAGCAAAATTTTGATATAATACCATCTGAGCAAACTCCTATTCATTTTGAATACTTTTCACAGGTGGGTATGCCCTTATTCTGCAACTACAGTGAGCAAACAAACAATCCCATGGTAAATATTCAATTTGAATTGGTGTATAACATAATGACAAGAAAAAAGAGCTGACTTTACCACCAACTAAACTATACTACGTTCCTTTCAGCTACCAGTATAAACCAGGCCACTACGCTTTCTACATGCGAATTATCATATGAAAAAAAAAAAAAAAAAAAACCCATTAATTCGAATCATCATATGAAATAAGCAATCCCTACTTAAATGCTCTGTATGGTAACTAATAAATCCCGGCAAAATAAAAGAAAACCCGGAATCTCACAATTACCACTCCAACCCTCACCCAGTTACCTGATTCCACGTTTCCCTCTCTTCCTTCGGGCTTTGACGGAAATTAACAAGTAAATAACAAAATATGAAACGAATAGCGTGAAATTCAGATGGAATCGGAGACAAGCGGAGTAAAATGCAAGAGAATTAGCACTAAGAAACAAAGGGGCGAGAGCTCAGACCTTGGAAGGGCGCAGAGAGCTTCGAAGAGGGTTAAAATGGTAGGAACCCAGCGTTGCAGAGACCCTCAGATCCCCAGATATCGCCATTTCCTGAGGCTTCCGATTTCCCTCTCTCTCGGATTTGTGGCGCTCGCTCTCACTTCAGTGTCTTTTCTTGCCCGTAACGGGCTTTCAGGCTATGGGCACAGTGGTAAGTAGCTGAGAATTGCTAGCCAGGGAAACGACGCCGTTCTGTATCTGCCCTTTGAAGGAATATTCTACTTATTTATGTCCAACAAAACACCTTATTGCAATGCCGAAAATAGCTTAAGTACATGGGTTTAAAGGGCTTAAAAATGCGTTTCATACTCAAAAAGTTCGTTTGAAGAAGAAAAAAAATACTCGTTTGGTACAAAAATTAAAAGCGCTTTTGAAAATTCAAAAAGCCTAAAAATTGTCAAAATGCACTTTTAGTAAAAGCTTAAAAATGAAGCTTTTGTGCAAAAACTCTTTTTGACTTAAAAATTCTATTTCTCCAACGCAATCCCAACAAAGCTCTACATCTTGGCACTCATGGACTGAATCTATATTTTTTTACTTGGAAGAGTCAAAGTACGAACAAAAAAAAAAGGGATTAAATCTAATTTTGATAGAGTCAAACTTAATTTAAGTTTGAAAATACATATATATTTAACTTAATAAAAAAAATTAAGAGAAAATTTTAAAATTAAATTGGTCTATTGTAGTTTTATTCATGCTAGGGATGAAACCATAATTTCTCAAATGAGGGGTCCAAATATAAATAACGGGTTAAACTTCATTTTGATAGTTATCAAGTCTAATTTTTAAACCTAAATATATATAACCTAATCAAAATAAGTTAAGGAAAAATTTAAAAACCAAATGGGTCATACTTTCTTTGGTCTATACGTAGTTTCGTCACTGCTTACACTCTAAAATAGCAATGGTTTTTTAAATTCATCAAAATAAAGATATGAATTGAAACAAGACAATAAAATAAACTTTTTTGAACGTGTCGTTTTACAGAAAAATCTAGCTAGTTTTATGATTCTATTTGATATGGTTAATTAAGCATGAAATACCTATTCAACTATTATTTAATGTAATTAGGAGTTTTATAAAGGAAATTAATAGAAAATCTATACTGAATTAAAATGAAACATAATGTTATCAAGTTGTACTTTTACTTTTGTTTTGTCTTTCCCCTGTATCTTGTCTATGTTCTGTTGTTTGCAATGAAGTTGTTCTTAAACAAAATAAATAAAATTTTACCATAAATTAAATGTTAATTTTAAAAGTCACGTAAATGTGTAGAAAAATAGTGTAATGAAGTGGGAGTGTGCGTGCGCGAATTTAATTTAATTTATTTACATTGGTATGGAGTTCATACCAAACTTAAACAACTTGGTGTAGTTTTTCATTTTAGAGAACTATGTTCATTAATCTTCTTTAATTTATTATTATTCTCTTAAGATATATATGGTATAATCAAAGTCGTTCATTGTAAATTAATGAACGACCTAGATTGAAAGATTTTTTTTTGTTTTAACCACCTGTTTGAACTAACCCAAAATAATTACCCCTCACAAGAGACATGTAAAATAATAATAATAATTAGAGACTAAATCACCGAAACAGAAGGAGACAAAAACACCCAAAAAAAAAAAATGTAGCAAGAGTAACACAAAGGTTTCCCCAGAACCCGGAGGTTCAGAAACACACAGTACCGAAAACGGTTTCAGTGAATGGGGAGGTGGAGAGCTGGTTTCCTTCTCCTCAATCACATAGCCACTGCTTCCAAATCTCTTACCCCTAATCTTTCTCGTCCTCTCAGACCTCTCCGTCCCTCGATTCCCTTATGCCCCGCCATTCATCTCCTCAGTTTAAGACCCTTGTCTGCAATCCCATCCCGAGTCTCGGTCGATTTCAACGAATTCGATTCTGGGCCTCCGAGTTTCGATCACAGGAATGAATTCATGGCCAACGAAGATGAGGAAACTGGAAAGATTCCTGTCAAAGCCTACTTTCTTTGCACCAGGTTGGCCAGTAGGATATATATATATTTTTTTTTGGTTCACGTGTTTTATCTATGTGGGTCTGTCTCCGTTTGTGTTCCTCTGCAGCTAAGATGTTGCTGAATGGCGTGTGTTTGGGAGTTCGGATGTTGGGTTTTACAAAATTATAGCACCTGGGGTTGTATGTTTTGATTTTGTTTTGCTTAGGTCTGGTTTAATTTTATGCTGGAATTGGTGGATGCTGTTACCTGTATTCTAGCATTGGTGGTGAGGAATGTGAGAATGTGTAGGAATTTCCAGTATCTAAAGGTCATAGTTGTTGACTTTTCTTGCTGTTGTTGAAAGTTGTGTTCTTGTTTTGTATGATATGATTTGGTTTTCTCAGATTCATGGTTTTGACAGTATCAATTTGAAGAGCATGCAAGCCGAGAATTTAAGCAATGTAGTTCCTCCTAGCTCTCGCTCATCAAATTATATTGCCCTCAGATACTGTGATTTCCCATCAGAAAATACTGTAAGATGATCAAGGAACAATTGGATCCTTTTACTTGTTTCAAGTTCTTACTATATATATATTTTTTTTGGAAACTAGAATCCACGTACTTCCCATCATTCAGCCACATGATAACTGCATAATTTTGTTTGGATCATTCAGATTGGGTTTATGTTGGCAATGCATCCACTTTTATTCTTTTAGGCATTCATACGAGGTTATGATTGTTTAGTTACAACAACCTTAAAACGAAATAAGCTTGATTTTTAGTTTTTTTGCTATTTCGTGGTTGTTATCTTCCACCAGTATTTCTGGCTATGCTGCCCAATCTTATTTTGCATCAAGCAATTTTGAATATTTTATCTTAAAGAAGTACAAAGTGGATGTTGCATGATGCATCAGGACTGGTTGTTTAACTTAGCAGTATTTGTTCATTTGAATGGTTCATCAGATGGTTAAATGAAAAAAAAACAAATGCATGTGGACTTGTACATGTGGTCTGACCTGGACTTTAATAAGAGAATCTTCCAAGACTCTTAACTACAATGACTAATAGGATTGGTTAACATATCTTTGGATAACGCTAGACTTTTTATGTAGGGGCTTGGAGTCAATGGGAACCTGAGCTACTGTCGTTACATGGTTGTGTTCCAGTATGGATCTGCTGTTCTATTTAATATCGAGGATCATGAAGTTGAAACTTACCTGGATACAGTTAGAAGACATGCTTCTGGGTTGCTTCCAGAGATGAGGAAAGACGGTAAGTTTCTTTAAGAATGGGATTAAGTTTTTAACTTAATTAAACTTTTATGTAAAAGGGTGCTGTATTTGTTTTCATGTATTTGGTTCTCAATACCTGCTCTGCATGATAAGGAGTATGAATAGTTCTGTAGCTATATAACATATTAGTTGCTTTCCTGTAGTTTATGTTTTCCATTAGCTTCTTTGCAATGTTGTTCCCTGAATATTTATTCCATAGATTTGACAAATACATTTGTGATTAGTATGTGAATAATTTTCTGTTTGGCTGTCTATGTGTCTTTGTACTAGATTATGCTGTAAAGGAGAAGCCATTGTTGGTTGAGGATATGCAGGGAGGGCCGGACTACATTGTTCTCAAGACGTTGGACACGGATGGCATCCGCATTATTGGAAGTGTGCTTGGCCAAAGCATTGCTTTGGATTATTTTGTTTCACAGGTAATTTTGGTGCAGCATTACACAGCTATATATATATATATATATATATATATATATATATATATATATATATATATATATATATATTTTACATGTGCGTAAATTACATTTTTCCTCTACAAACTATCATTCTTACGTCACTTGCTCTCACAAACTTCAACACGTTGTAACTTGGGCCGAAGTTTCAGTTTTAATTTGTTCCTGCTGTCCAAATCAATCGTCAAGTTGGACAGAAAAGCATGTGAATTAAAGTTGCCCCCAGTATGTTAAATGCTAAGTTTTCTTATCATGGGTAATTTTGATATTTCACACGTTTTTCTGTCTAGCTTAGCCGTTGATTTGGAAAAAAAGGGCAAACTGTAACTAAAATTTCAAAATAGAGGCCGAGTTGTAATGAGTTGAAATTTGTGGAGGTAAGTGGCATAGGAGTGATAATTTTGCGGGGGCAAAGGTGTAATTCAATCCGTATATATTCTGAAATGTCTTTATTGGAGAAGAAAGCATTGGCTTGCTTGTTTTCTAGCTTTTTGGCCACTTTTGGTGCATTCCAGATTCTCTAAGATCGAACCATTCTTGCATAAGCATTAAAGATACTTATTGATTTCCATTATGTTATGGAAACATGGCTAGTGTTGCTTGAAACAGCATACCAATTGGCAAGAAAGTCTTGATTGAAATTAACTTTAAATTTCAGCAAGGAAGTTTGATGGAAACTGATTTTAAATTTCAATGACATCTCTCTCTCTCTCTCAGATTGATGGTATGCTTCAAGAATTTGCAGAGATAAATCGTGGAATGGAGAAAACTGGAACTTTTACAATGGATAAGAAGAAGCTCCTTCAACTTGTCGGGAAGGCTAATTCAAATCTAGCCGATGTAATCCTCAAAGTTGGTCTTTTTGAGAGGTAACTCTACTGTGATTGCTTTTATTGTTTCATGTGATGCTTCAGAATATGGCTGGTTATCTCTGTGCATACAATGAGTGGCAGAAATTTCTCCTGCGTACTGCTGGATGATGTCATTTTTTACTATTTTAGGGTTTGACTGCATAGATAGGTAATGGGTCTACTTTGCTCTGTCACTCTTGCACTTCGAGCTCACATTTTGAATTTACATTAAGCTTACAGAATTTACATGTCAATGAAACACATTGCTTGCATAACATTTTGTGCGTAAATGAATCTGTGAATTATTTCAAAATTAAAATCAAAGGCTGGATAAATTTGAAGTATAATATATCAATATCACAAGTGCTTATCAGTTGAATTTATACTAGGACGCAAGTTCTTTGCTCAAGTTGAACCTGGTCTAGCCAGTCTTATTGCACTAAACATGCTTGCCTTAAGCCTAGAGTTTGGCTCATCAAGCTTGAATAAAGCTCTTTCTGCTCATTCATGTTGCCTTCGAGCTTGGGTTGGTTTTATCAAAGCTTGAACAAAGCTGTTTTTGCTCATTATGGTTCTTGACTCTGAAAGTTGTTAGAACTTTTTCCATGGCCTCCAAAGCTAGGCACGAAATAAAGTGAAATTCTGTAAATCTTCTATGACTTGGCTTTACAAAGATCAGATAACCTGAAAGTCTGCTCCATAAAGTTGTTTACTTTTGAATAGATTCAAGTATGCTCAAAGTTTCCCTAATCTTTCTTTTCTAAAGCACTCTGAGTAAATGATTTTCGTTCGTAAGTTTTCATCTTGCAGCTCCTCATATTTTGTTTAATTCTCTCATTTTTCAGATCAGAAATTGCTTGGAGGGATGCAAAATACGCTCAAATATATGAATATCTTCGAGAGGAGTATGAGGTGACTCAACGCTTTGGAAATTTGGATTTCAAATTAAAATTTGTCGAGGTAAATCTATCCTTATGTCTCTTGCTGATGCATATGTTTGATTTGGTTGTTGAACTCTAGGGTTAGTTTCTTCATGAAAAAAGAAAGGATTTAATCTACAGTGATTTTCATTTGGCAAAAGTAATTTAATTTTGTTATATGTTTGAGGGTGATGGACTGCTGGTGTATATCATTTATTACGTCACTGATGATTGACGGAAGAAGTGATAATGTTATAACTAACCCCCTCCTGCCTTGCAGCATAACATTCATTTCCTCCAAGAAGTCCTCCAAAACAGGAAGTCCGACCTCTTGGAATGGTGCATCATTGGCTTGTTGACCATTGAGAATGTCATATCACTATACGAGATTGTTCGTGATTCAAATGTAGTTCCTCTATGATCTTGCAAGCAGATTAGGAAACTTGTAACAGCCAATTGAAGTTATTCTAGCACAATTCAATTAATTTATTGAGCAATCAATCCCATTAATTATTATGTGTATGCAACCATTGGAAATTGTCTTGAGTACCATTTTTGTAATACTTATATTATGAATAGAGAAAAATAGAAAATAAAGTTATGAAATTATTGGAGCAGCAACAAATGAACCATCGGTGGGTTGATGTGTTAAATTCAGGTTATAGCAAACAGATAATTTTCTTATTAGGGCAGGGGTCCTCATTGAATCATGACAAATTATTCTGAATATTTTGTTCTATGCCTACAACAAATGCAAATGAGAATTGCCTAAAATTTTGAAGGCACAAGATCTTGCATATTCACTACCCACCATCAATGCCACCACAGTTTTGACCAAAACTTGGACCATTCAACAATACCAATGTGAACAAATTGCTGGGAATTAACCCAAAATTTCTGAGTTATCATGAACCTTCATATTGCATTGACCATCATCAAAATCTGCATAACATATAAGCTACCCCTAAAGCTGACGAGATTTTAAAGGCTGAAAAGTGAAAAACATAAAAGCAGTGCATCCAATGTTGTCAACAGAGACAAGAGGTTGCTAATATCTACTCTATAAGAACACCACCAATGACTACTACCTGGTCATCTACCCCGATGACAACAATGTTCGGTCTAAATTCAGAATTCTTGTACTCTAACGGCAGCACGGGGCACATCATAAGCATCCTTAGGCCTAGACTTCTTCACACCAGCTGTGAACCAAACCTTATCAGACTTGTAGCCCTCCACAGCCACGTTGGTAACTTTCACCCACACTAGGACCTTTGTCTTCATTCCCTCTATACCTGTGAGCTTTCCCCTCAGCAAAGTTCCTTTAACCCGGGTAGCATACCTTATTACAGAGGAGTCCTTAAAGCTAACCTCACATACAGAAGGCAAGTACACAATCAGCTTGGCCTTCGATTCGTCAAATTCGTAACAGGTTATATTCTGGGGAAATAGGCCTCGCGGTAAGTTGTACTCTTGAAGGAGATCTGGTAAACCTTTCAGTGGCTTTCCTGTTGGTACGCATTTTCGGGTTAGTGACACCTGTTTCTGTTATGATAAATGTAACTTGACCTTCAAAAGAAGGAAAAAATAGAAGGAAAGGAAAATATAGTCAATACTGGGGGAGAACATGATATTGTGGTGTTCTTATATTTGAAAATTTGTTATGCCAGCTGAATGAAATGAAAACTACATATATTTTCTACTAAAAAGGTTCACCTCACTGAAAGAAAGAGGCCAATGACAAATTGTTTCAAAAATCAAACTCAGATGAAAATTTGAGGAGGAACAGAAAAAATTTAGATGGATGAAAGACTCCAAAGCAAACATGCTGGTAAGAGGGTTTATAAAATGAAAGAATATCGAGTTTTAAATGTGATAGAAGTAGAAGGAAATTAGAAGTGGATGCAACTTGAAATGTATGTGAAAGAGAGGTCTACGGTTCATTCCATCATGAAGATCTGTTGCAAATAACTAGTTTGTGGGTTGATGACCTAAATCTATAAACTTCTTTCTAAAAGACAAAAATTACAATTATTAAGCTAGGAACAAGCTCACAAACTTTCAATGTGGCCTCCATCGAACGATTGCATGCAAATCCTCCCGAAGTGTATTTTTATGCCACATTAGGTTGATGATGTGCACTGCCATCTATTCAACAAGTACCGACTCTTGTGGTAAGGGGTACGAAAAGAAGCCTCAAAAACTTTGAAAGGGAGATTAATGTGAAGGAAAATTATAACAAGTAGTGTGTCAAGGATTTTCAAAGCAGGAATAAGGATTCCAGCATAATGGAGCACACTAAGCTCAAATATAGTTGCACACCTTTTAGTTTGTTGAACATCCACTTTGCCTTTTCTTCAACTGTGTTTGAGAAAGTCTGCAAGGAAAAGCAACCTTTTTTAGGAGCATGAATAAGAGAAAGCAATGGCATCAAAACTAAGCACAAATACTTCTAAGCAGAATGAATAATAAATCAGCATACAGATGCATCAGAGTTCTTAGGATTATACAGTTAGCTATTATTAACATCGCTAAATCAATATGCTCATAAATGGTCACATCTTTTACTGACACACACAACAACTGGTTTACACAGTCGAGAGGTTTATACTCTAAGCAATGCAATGTAAACATCTGTTTTCAATCAAACCTAGCTTCTTAAAAATCTTGTGTTATATAAATCTGAAGAGACATGCTTGACCGGGTTTTCAGAAGAAGATAGCTTTTCTAAGACTAAGTGCCTCTTTTCTGTCATCACCTTGTCTTTGTATAGGTAAGTGGCAAATGTGGCCTTCAATCATCACTACACAAACACTATCAATTATTTTTAGCTATATATTACATGAGTAGAGCTCATACCTAGAAATTCAAAGCCAATCTGAACATATCAAGACACAATCTTCATCCAAATAATGTTACCCTTTTTTGGTGTGACCAAATTCTGTCCCTCCATTTGAGAAACTCACCCATCAAAACGCAATCTAAACATGCTGTAGCATGGTTTAAACAATCCAATCCCCATCATAGCACAAACACCCCTCCCAACATACAATTGAAGCAAGCGTCCACATTAACAAACCCCTTTCAACTATTTTCTTTTTCACCATCTCCCAGGACCCAGATCATTTCCTTTCTTGGAAAAACCTACCGATCTCTCATCCTACAGCTAAATTCTGAAAACCAATCCATGATTAGCAGAATATCAACAAATGGGTACAGTTCAATCAAGCCACATTACACACGTAATGACCAAAATTACCTCCAAAACCACATATGAGACAGGGACAGACAATATCACAATGATAACAAAGAAAAGGTAAAGCAAAGTGTACAAAGCTAGCCCAAAAAAAAAAAAAAAAAACACAGAACAATACACAAAAGTCCATACAGAGATGTCTTCACTAATGTTAGAGAACTCCTCCTTTGCTTTCTTTGAAATCCATAAGCTCCCGACCTTTAAGCTACCCACTTTTGTCAGAGCTTTCTCCATTTTCTGTCTCTCTCTCTCTCTCTCTCTCTGTCTCTCTTGGGTAGTCTCAGTACACTAGGTAGTAGTATAGTAGCGCCGGAGTGAACAAATCTCAAGCTGTCACAGAGACAAGCATGCTTACTATGATCCCAATAATGTGAAGACTTTATTTTAATAGAGTAGCGGCTGAGGCTTCTCGATGAAAAAATATATATATTTTAATAAAGTCGAGGGTGTTCTCGTAATTGAGCACACCGGCCGTTGGGTGATTTCAACGGCGAATCTACTGCGGTTTCTACGCTTCTGCGACCAAAAATCCTTCTTCTTCTACGTTTTATTTTATTTTATTTTGTTTTTTGCTGCGAGGATTACGATTTTCGTTTATTTTAAAAACTAAATCCCGGGAATTCTGCTTTGTTACATTTATCCTCTACCATTTTCATCATATCCCATACTCGAAATATATATATATATATATATATATATATATATATATATATTGTTGTTTTAGTTGATATCTATTATGATGAAATGCATTCTGATTTTTTATAGAATTTTTTAAAAAATACACGTAAAAGAAAAAAAAAAAAACCACGACAGTTTAATGCCGATATTTGAGGCTACTATTGTCTATAGTTGTGACGATTAAACTGAAAAGATTCTGGTGCACATGGTGGGGTAAAGGTCGCGTATTTTCCAGCTCAAAAGTTGATAATGACGGCCACGCCCGGTTGCAAGTGTTCACACCGTTACTACTCAGCTACTCGCCAAACAACCATTGCTACCATTCCCTCGCGGAATGCCTAGACTCTTTCTTCTATATTCTATTCTTTTTCTTTTTCTTTTTCTTTTTCTTTTTTTAATGTTGTACAAAATACTATAATTATAAGAAATGAGATAATATATATATAATAACATCAAAATTAATTTACGTAGTTCCTTGGATGTGAGATATGTAGGCAATTACAAACAAATTTACTATTAAAGATGAAATACAATATAGAAAAAGAGAAAATTACTTAAAAATCAAAATTCGAATATATTCAAACCTCATGTAGATAAAAGAGTTTTTTGCCCAAATTAAAAACCAACCAAAAAAAAAGTACAAAAGACGAAAAGGACCATATATGAAGAGTTGGGTCTCACCGTCTCACCATGTACACAACACAACACAAATAATGCAAATTTTTATGACACTGAGAGCGTCTTTTGTGGTTGTGGCACTAGCCTCCATTTGCTGCCGCCAACTCACGAGCGGATCTCTCTCCCTCTCTCTATGGCCTGGGTGGTTGCGAGCCACCCCCATTAGCCGGGGGTGGTGGCGAACTGCCCCCACCTCCCTCTGCTACCCTCTGCGTTTATTTTTTTTTAAAAAAAAAATTAATAGAACTTTATATAATCAGGTGTGGTTATGTGTTTTTTCTTAGTGTTCCAACTGATGTGATAACCACTGAATGGTAAGCACAAAATAAGGGTTTTGTGCACCGACCACATTGAAGTTATTCTCATGCCATTTACTACACTTTCATATGATTGTTATATAATTATGATAATGTGGAAAATCAATCATTACTTTTATTTTTATTTTTTGTTATAAGCTCCCGGTGATTCAAAGGCTAATTTTTTATTGCTACATAATTGTAATGGTATAAGAGTAGTACAAGAGTCTAGTAAGTCTATTCAACTTTTATTCTCTGATTTCTAAACGGGATACAAAAGGTTGTAGAGTTTAGGACCAAATTAAACCGACTCTCACGTGGCTTAATGCACGTGCATGGTTAATTTATTTATTTAACCCTATATATAATAATAAAAAAAAAAAAAAAAAAAAAAAAATACATAAAAATATTATTGCATGCATCCACGTTGGACCAAAATGCTGCTCGATCATGATTAAGTCATTTCAAATAAGTTTGATATCCAACACTCCACCATGCAACGGTGGTAATCCTTCATTTCAGAACCGAAATGGCTGCATCCTTCCTTGCACTTCATTATGATCTCTTCCATTTTTTATATCCTGGCGGACCCGCAAGCTTCCATGCATGTCTCGTGAGGTTTCGTTCCAGAACCGAAATGGCTGCATTCTTCCTCGCACTTCGCAATTCTGATCTCTTCCAGTTTTGATTTCCCGGCGGACCTGCAAGCTTCCATGCATATCTCATAAGCTTTCGTTTAGTACGAAAATGGCTTTTGCATCTTTCCTCGCACTCTGTTTCCCTCGCGACGACTTCCGTTTTTGGTATTCCGCCGCCGACGCAAACTTCCATGCATATCTTGTAAGCTTTTGTTCCAGGACGAAAATGAAATCTGCATTTTTCCTCGCACTCTGGTCTTTTCCTGGCTTCCATTTCTTCCCTACTATAAATAGCCTTCGCATGGAAGAGGTGTTGATCTTCATCAAGTGAAGAAGAATAATGAGTACTGTTATGATCATAATTGCCTTTCGCCATAATTAATGGCACAATTAGTAACATCGTGAAAACCATCATCATCCTTATACTGATTCCTCTTTTGAACTTCTTGTTTTTTGTTTCATGGAAGTTTAATATGAAGCTTGTAATTTATAGGGCGCAAAAATATTTACAATTAATCATGAGTTGTTGGATAATTTCAAAATAATATTATAGTTGCTTGAAAATTGGTTTTTTGCTCCCATCATTAATGTTCCGATAATTAATTACAAAACATTTTTAAAAAAAAAAACGAAGAGACATTTAAGGATATTATATATTGCAGAAATATTGTATAAGTGTAGATTTTGTTCCAAGTAACATCTCTTGACATGTTTCATGAGCTTTCCAAAAGTTATCATGCCATTATTTATTTACTTTTTGCAAAACTCTTGTCTTCTCAATGGAATGTTGATTTATTAATTTATATCATTAATAACAAAATATTTTTATTTAAACAAAGAGTTATTTAAGAATAGTACTGTTGGTAAAATGTTATAGGTTTTTATCTGAGCGAATTTCGTTTCATCTTTTTATTCCACTTTTATCTCTCAAAAGTTAAAGTCATGTCTCCCGACACGTGTCGTACACTTCATAAGGTATCATGCAATCATGTACTTATTTTTGAAAAAAATCAAGTTTGCTCGGTGCCATCAATTTTTATTTAGATTATGATTTAATCATGAATGATAAATTTAGTTATTTTTGGAAAAATTCAAGTATGCTCTTCATGACAATTTTTTTTTTTTTTTTTTTCACATTCTTATTTAACATTGAATAAATAATGTTGGAACAATTTCCCTAGTGGTGAGCGCCGAGCCTGGTTGCACCTACAAGAAAATGAAATCATAAGCAAAAGAGCTTGCCGATGTGTGTCGGCAAGGAATAACTTCGATGCTTAAATAAAAAAGGTCTTTAAAAAAGAAAAGGTAATTATAATTGAAAAGTAAGAATTTTTAGCTAAGGGCCAAAAAGTCCATGTTGCCTCGTCGGAACTCTTCATTTTATTGTGTTTCAAATGAAATTGAGAGAAACTCGTTGATTAAAATTTGATGAGCAAAATTATAATTTCACTTTTGGTGTACAATTTACCCCTCAAAAGTAAGTTTATTTCATTTCTAATGAAACGGATAGGATCGTTTGCCATTGGATTTGTGGGAATAAGGCCTGATTATTGGGATTCTAAATTTTTCCAAATCTTGAGGTGTTGTCTATGTCCCAAGATTGAGTATGATTTTGTTTTGCTTTTGATGGATTTAGTTGCCTACTTTGCCTGGCACCATGAGACCGGTTCATTGGGCCCATTTATGGGCTTTGTTTGGCATACTTGGCCTTTGTGTGTCCTAAATGAAGTGGATCTATAGGTTGGTCCCTTGCGTCGGCCCAATTTCTAACAGTTAACCCCAATCCTTATCTTTTGTTTTTTTTGTTTTTTTTTTCTAATAACGCCCCAATCCTGTTATAAGTTTTCCGACACTAGTCACAATGTTGCGTAGAAGGCAAAAACTTACCGAGTAGTGATAATCATAACACCAACGTGAGTGAACAGTTATTCACGCTAGTATATTTTATAATATATATTTTTTTAATATTACTATTCAATTTTTTTTTTAATAATATAATAATATATAATACACCAACGTGAGTAACTGTTCACTCACGCTGGTATTATGATTATCACTACTCAAACTTCCGATTCTTCTAAGCCAAATCCCATGCCATATTTTATGTTAGCAGGGTAGGAGGGAAAACGCTAGTTTTGAGATGCCAATGTGCCCTCCGGGTGTTAGGAATGATGCGCTAAATTGTTAAAGATAGTGCCATAAAAACTAATTAGTTTATAAGATATTTTGATTTAAATATAATAATGTTATTTGGTCACTGATATATTAAATGAGTATCGAGCATATAACATATTTTTACATGCTTTTACTTTTTGAATATTATTTATCATATGCATGTAAATGGTCCTCAAACTACATTAAATATTGTATGTGGTGGGAGTAATGATTTAGACCATAAACCATGTAGTTTTTAATCTAGTGTTCACAATCGATAATGGAACTAGACATTCAATTTGATAAGACTGTAATGCATTAATCTTGATGATTTATTTTGATTATGTGTGAAGTGTTGACTTCACACTGTTGCGTTTGTGTAGATCCAATGCATTGAACAGACTACCAGCGTTGTTATTCCTTTAAATTACTATTAAATTGTATGATGTGAAACTTTATAGTTTCTTATGATATTGATTTTAAATCTCGAGAAGATTACAAATTCAAATGTGAAGTACAGGTCACTTTGATACATTTAGGAGTGAGACCTTATTGCGGTCAACAATCTCGACACTTTGAATGATCACATATAGCATTGTGTTCCGAATATAGGATTTGAAAAAATATAGATCACGGATCGAAATCAGACAATCTAATTGAGACAAATGTCTCATATACTGCTTATATAGTTTTATACTTTATAATTATATTTTCCATGATATACTTTATACTTATATACTTATATAGTACAAATGAATATAATAAATAACATATATGACATATCTTTGTCAATTTTATAAGATTTAATAAATTAGTTTAATAATATATTAACTATTAACTATTTAGTACCATATTATATAGCTAGTATACTTTCTGAATTTTCAGCGTTTTTGCAATCATCCCTTAAACTTTAAAAATTCTAAATTTAGTATATTCAACTTTAAAAAATATGCAATGACCCTTTTTTTTTTCTTTTTTTTTTTTTTCAAGAGAGGTGAGAGATAGATTAGTGATATAGGTAAACGAGAGGTTTTATTTTTTTCGTAGAGTAGGTGAGGGACCGAAGAGGTCAAATTTGGTGTTTTGCTAATATTTGATTTTGCTATTCAAGGCTAACGTTTTATTGAAGGGCATAAAATGCTTGATTTGTACCAATACCTTATAAAAGCTATTATTGTTCTTCAAACTTCTGTTCATCTTTTGTCAAACTCTTTTTCAAATACATTATTGGATCTGCCACACTGATTAAAGAAAAATGCTATTTTTCCTTCTCCTATCCATCTCACATCCAACTCCATCCATATATATATATTTTTTTTTTCCAAATCTACTATATATTAGATCTGTATGACTCACATGTAGATTGTACAGATCCAACAATAAATTTAAAAAATATCGAGTTGGACAATAGTCGGAGGAATAGCATGTCTCTTTGGATAAAAAATATATATGGATAGAGTTGGATGTAGGTTGAACAGGAGAAGGAAATATTTTGATCTTTAAATAATTAATAGAATTTAGGAATAAAAGCTTGTGCAATAAAGAGAGAGAGAGAGTTTATTCTGTGCCGTACGGGATACAAAGCTAATGTAGAGTTTAGGACCAAATTAAACAGACTCTTCCGTGGCTTAATGCACGTGCATGGTTAATTTATTTACCCCTATATAATAATAATAATGAAGAAGAAAATATATAAAAAAAGAGTATAGCTTGCATCCACGCACGTTGGTATACCATAACCATATTGTTGGTGGATCATGATTGAACCGAGAATTCAAATAAACTTGACATCCAGCACTCCGCCACGCAACGGTGGTACTCCCTCGTTTCAGAACCGTAATGGCTGCACTCTTCCTCGCACTTCTTTTTGACCTGTCCCATTTTTGGTTTAGCGCAACCTTCAATGCATATCTCGTATGCTTTCGTCCCAACACGGAAATGGCTTCTGCATTTTTCCTCGCATTTTTTTTTCTTCTTTTCTAGTTTTTCCCAATTAGAAATAGCGTCCCCATCATCACCATGGAAGTACTGGTGTTGATCATGATCATCAAGTGATCGAAGAAGAATGAGTGTGAGGACCATAATTGCCTTTTGCCATAATTAACGGCACAATTAGTAAAATCGTAAAAACCATCATCATCATCATCATCATCCTAATTCCCATTGAGAGTAGTACTACTCCTAATGCCTTGTTTGAACTTGAGATGTTTTTTGTTTCAACTTTCATAATATAAAACTTGTCATTTATAGGCAGGCGCATAACATTTACAATAATCATGATATTGGTGTCGTTTCATATTACAAAATAACAACGTTAACATTTTTTTATTTAAATGAAAAGACATTTGTATCATGATTCTAATATTACAAAATAACAACATTTTTTTATTTAAATGAAAGGACATTTGTATCATGAGCTTTCCAAATGGTATCACGCAACTATTTATTTACTTTGGCCAGAAAGCTCTTTATTTAAACCAATAAGAATCCTTAGATTGAGATTTATTAGAATTTTCTTTAAATTTGAAATTCTCAAATTCATAAATTATAGCGATTCATATCATCTAAGCGTAAAAAATAAGCCATGTTTCGGCATTTAATGAGGAAATATGACTTATTAAATTCATTGAGGGTAGTTTCCTCATTAAATTTCTTTATTAAATGCTGAAACATGTCTTATTTTAGACGTTTAGATGAGATAAACCGCTGTCCCTAAGAGGTAGTTCAATCGGTTCGAACCACGCTTAATAAAGTGAAGGTCATTAGTTCGAATCTCCCTCCTCCTCTTATGCGGACATGTCAAAAAAGATGAGATAAAAGATTTATAAATTTGAGGATCTCAAATTTAAAGGAAATTCTAAGGGATCTCAATCCAGAATTCTTAGTCTGAATATTATCGACACTAAAAATGCTAATATGCCCGGACATTAATCTGGGCAAAACAATACATTTTTTGAATGAGTTTTACATTTAGGAAATGGTTTCAGAAATGCAGACAAGTGAATCTCGGAGGCTCAGAGCTGTGAAGAAATAACAAGCACCATCTTGTTCTTTTGTTTAATCCAATCTTCGCAACAAGTATTCAACCTGAACTTGCTTTGTTAGAGGCATGATCCAATCCCCAAACAGATTGGCAACTAAACTTGGCTTGATTTTGTATACAGGATCGCCCTCATCTTCCTCTTGGCTTGATTTTACATCTTGCCCGAATATTTTTGACTTCGTCTCCACTCTCTTCTTGACAGCAGCTTCCACTGTTTCAAATGTCAGCAATTCCATGAGTCGAGCCCTGTCCTGCAAGGCCAACATTTCCCCAGCAAAAAACAAAAACGGTATTTTAAGAAAATCAATCATCAACAAAAAGGAAACACAACACATCTATGTAGGAACTTACTTGTACCCTAATGGCAGCTTCATATGCAACAGGGGACGATAGAAATTTTGCCTCTGCAACAAATTTACCATAGTGGATTCTCTTGGAGAGTGCCTAGGCGCACAACATCATAAAGTCAAGTTTTCTCAGACCAAACATGGAATGTAACCAATAAGCCAAAAGTCTCACATATGTCATTAGCACAGCAATTGAGAATCTAACCCAATATAGAATGGCAGCAGTGACAAGCTGACATGGGTACTTAAGGAAATTTCCATGCTTCCATTAAGGAGTCAAGTAATTCACTTGAGCATTCTTTATTGACAAGGTTGCCAATTAGCTATTATCAAAGCCACAGGAGGAGACCAGTTCATATCATAACACTTGTATTTCTCTATCACACCATAAAAATTAGTTATAGTTGATAATATACCAGAAGTTGAATGCCATACCTGTAGACAAAGTGCGTCACAAACAGCAGCTGATCCACAGTTACCATCATCTCCGGTTTTGACCAATCGGGGAAGAAGATCTCTAAAATACATATTCCACACTATATTGTTTATATTGATTGAATCAGCACAGGGATGCAGAACCTAGTGGCATATCAGAAAAAGAGACCAAAATCAGTGGAAGAATATCTCAGCAACATTTAATAAAAATGTTATCTAAAGAGCTCTGAAAGAGAAAGATAGATCATAATCTTCAATTAATTACAAAGCAAGTGATACTATTTCTCTCCCTTTACAAAAAAATTGCAACCAAGAGCTGAACTTATAACTGTAAAATATGAACTTGAACTGAAAATGCTACAAATTCACTCATTGTCTTCAAGATTTTAAATTATAAGTTCCAAAATTGTTAGACCTCTGCTCCGAACTGAACATTAACATAGTATCTCACTATGTCAAGACACAGACAGACTTGAAAATTTAGCCAGTCTCAGAATATATTTATCAAGAAGTGGCAAAATGGGGCACAATCCAAATACACAAGAAGTATACAAAAGCCCCCCACAAAAGGAGAAAAGGGATTGAGCGAATAGCAACCTGAAGCTAAGAGCATCCAATGAAATCCAAAAGGAGATCCTGACAATCCAAAATAGGATGAATGGGAACACATGATCATATGAAGTCTTGCAGAAACTCATTTTAACCACCTCATGGACATTTCTTGCTGTGGAAACCTCTATTGTCCCTGTCCAACTATATGGAACAGTAAAATAATTCCAAATCATCGACAGAAATATTCAAATCCCAAGTTTACAGCTTGCTAACACCAACTCCTCCTCGTAGTACAGGTACTACAAATATGAATTCCCCAAGAGTAAGCTTAAGCATTGAGGATAGCTTAAAATCGACCAATAGATTGAAAAAGTGTCTCATCAACTTACAGAATATCTGAGTTTTTGCTCACCAAGTGATGTGAGATCTTATATGAACGTAGAAAAAAATGGCATTTCATACCTGTGGGTACTGCAAAGGTGGAAGCATCGGCTCAGGTAAATCCCCTGGGAAGAAAGGATGTTCATCCGGGCTCTTATATCTATCCACCTAGTTTTCAAATAGAAGTGAATTAGAAAACTTGTGACATCATAACTCTAGATTTTTTTTTTTTTTTAATCTCTCTCGTAAATGCAATTACCTGAGCATGGAGCTTTTCAGTTTCTCTGACCATGAATTCAACCAAAGAACCACAGGAGCCGTCCATGGAGAATGCATCATGGTCATATGTGTCTGCATTATAACAATACTGAGCCCTCTCCAAAAGGCTAAATATTATACTATCCTCTTGTCGAATTAAATAGTGTCTTATACAATCTAGAGTTAAGGTTTCACTCTCATCCACCCTCTTCTTCCTTGCACATCTGTATCAAAAGAAGATTCATGTGAGAAGTTGGTTAACTAACACTTGAAAGTCACCATCTTTTTTCCTTTTTTTGGTATTGGGGAAGATTCTTTTGTTAGATATCCTAAAAAAGTTAGTTTCACAAAATTCTTCCACTCGACTCACAAATCTTAAACTATGCCCCACATACGGTAATTCTTACATCAAGACATATCTCAGCAAATAATAAGCAAATGGACATGGTTGTTCCTTCTATTGCCTGCTGATCATAAACATGTGTCGATGTGCTTGTGTTATTGTCATATTGAGATTGTTTCATCCAGGGGGGAAAAAGAAAAGAAAATGGACCCTTTAATGATAATATGTGCCTGCACAGCATAGAAGTTGACAAAATTCACTCTTTCAAATAATCATTTCAAAAATTGCCCACCAATCTTTAATTATCAGTGTAGTCAGTGTCATGTGCAATGGTACAGAAAAAAAACAAAATTAACAAACAAACAAACAAACAAAAACAATTTTTAACAGTAATACGATATAGAATAGTTTTTAAAGATATGGGCTGATAATGCTCAAAGAATGACGTAAATAAGCAAGAAAAATTGAATAAATATATAGCAGAAAAAGGTTTTCATTTTGTACCTGACGGGCGAGGAGGAAGAAGAAGAAGAAGAAGAAACTTGAAGAGGGCGAAGCCCATTCCCACCAGAATGTGATCGGAGAAATTCAAGGGGGGTCTGGGAGGCGAAATGCAAAGTGGGTCTTGAAGATTTAAAGATAATGTGGGCTGGAGTGCCTGGTTTAGCAGTTTCTAATAGCTTGGCTTCCATTACCGGTGGTAGAGAAGTGAGAAAGACAGAGACAAGGGCTCTCAGGAAGAGTGACAAACAGACAAAAGGGCAGAGCAAATGAGAAGGAACGAGGAATGCTAAGAATGCTTGGAAAGAACATATAAAATTATGGGTATGGATAAAATCTTTACATACAATGAATTTATGCTTAAACCCCTTCAATAAAAATGGGAGGATCATAATATTTGTGAAATCATCTTTTAGATAACAAAAAAATTTAAAGTTTCCATCTAAAAACACATTTTTCCTAAACCAACCATAAAAGCAAAAATCTCTATCTCTTACTCCGCCAAATTTTGTAATTAAATGTTCAAGTAAGGTGGTTACGTTCACATTTATCAGGAAAATAAATTACTTCCTTATTCTTCTCCATTTAGAGTAGTTTTCCAAAAACAGAGGGTGCAGCCAAATGAGTAATTCTAGGTGGTCTACTTGTATCCTACTAAGAATGATGTGACTCGTAAATTTACTATTGGATTTGTGATTGATCATTATTGAATTTTGATCAAAATGTGATTTAAATAGCCATATCATTCTCAGTGGGATATAAGTAGGATGCAAGTAGGTCACCTAGAATTACTCCGTCCAAATGATAAGCAGTTTAATTTTATATGATATCTCAAACGATGTGTCATCATCTTATAAGATTTATTATTTTGAAAAGTGTGTCACCAACTTTATTATTTTGGAAAGTGTGTCACTAACTCATGAGATGGTGACACATCATTTGAGAACTAACTTTTGGAAAATAAATTTGGGATGTGTATCATTTCTCCAAAAATAAATATTGATTGGTGTCGACTCTTTAGACAATTATGGTCATGATTTTATTTCGTTGTCATTTAAATTTGTGTAATAATATGATATTATATTTACCATATGGTATTATGAAGACCATTAATTTTAAAAAACAAAATATTGACCGTAAAATGAATTGATTTTCATTTCAAATGAAATACGTGAATGAGATCCAAAAGAAAAGTCCACTAATTAGTGATGGGATGTGTTGGTAGACATATTGGTACAAAATGTTAGAAATTAGGACTTGTTTGGAATTGCCTTAGGGAGGATAAAAATTACTTTTAATACTTAGAAAGCTATGCCAAACAAAACGTTAGCATATTTGGTTAAAAAAAAAAAAACTCATTTTTTTAATATAAAATTGGATAAAACGCACTTTTGAAAAAAAAAAAAAAAAAAAAAAACACTTAAAAATGAAGCTTTTTTCTAAAAATCTATTTTTAGTTTTAAAAATTTTATTTTTCAACGCAACCCCAAACATGCTCTTAATCAATTTAAATGTGTTGTTATGAATATACACTTATAGATTAACAACATTTACCCAAAAAAATTTACAAGTTAACAAATTCTAATTAAGTTTCTTATGAATTCCAGAAAACAAAAAGAAAAAAAAAAAAAAAAAGAAGAAAAAAAAGAATCAGCACCCTCTCGATCCGTTTGAAATATAATAAATAAACTTGAACAGTTGCATAAATAAAAATCAAAATTATTTATGCCCTTTGAATATTGAAGACCCTCGTAATTATCCGTCCTTGTCCATGAATTTCTTGGCTTTAACGTACACTAGCTTCAAATACTCCCTAAATCTTACAATATCCAACTTCACATTTTGTTTCCGCAAGTATATTCTCATGGCCGGATGATTTGAAAACTTCTCTCCTCGATAAGCAACTGGGTCTTTTATGATCATTTCATCCTTGCTATACGTTTCTATCAAGCTGCTCTCCTCCGCCATTATCTTATACTCCATGTACTCCAGCCCCATCGCTTTTGCCGACATTTCAAAGCAAACCTCCGACACCCACTCCGCCCCAAGCGGCACCACCTGCACAAACACCGCCCCCGGCCGGAGAAACAGCGAATGCGTTAGCGCTGCGCCGTGAATCCCGACCATTGCGTGACTCGAATTTATCAAAGCGTAGGATTCGTTCAGAGGGGTCCCGCGTTTGGGCTCCAAAATCGACACATCGAACCCAATTTTCTCTGCTTCGATTTTCACTTCATCTTGGTTCAAGAGTTGGCGGCCGACGGTGCCGCGCCGGCTGGTTATCACGAGACGCGGCCGGGATTTTGGAGGGTTTTGGGTTTGGGTTTGGCCGTAGGCTTTGCCGAGGAAGGCACGGAAATCGGTCATGTCTTTTGAGTTGGGCAATAACGCGGGGTTTATGGTCATTGGGCCATGTGTTATTATACCCAAGCTGGCGGAAGGAAAGCAGTGGGTGGCACTCTCGTTGTCGAGGTTTATGATCGGGTGTTTGCTGAAAGTGCGTAACAATTCTGTGAACTTGCTGGACCACCAATCATTGACGTCCGTTAGCACGAGTACGACGTCTTGATCGGGGAAGAAGGAATTGACGGTGACGTACATGGGGATGAAGCCGTCGTTGAAGTCGTGGAAGAAGTTCCCAGCGTACGAGCTGTACCCGCCGACGCTGAATACCACGGCCGGGGCATCATGTTGGATTTGACATTTTGGGCTTGGTGGGCCCGCCACGATGGTCACCTCAGTGATTTTGGACATCGTACGATCCTCCGCCTTGCGAGGGTAGGATCGGATTTTCTCCACCACAGGATTTTGTGGGGTCGAGATGGTGGGGTCCATTAGAAAGAATGTGCATTGGATGGCGTCGAGAACTGTTGGGCCTTTGATCAAACAGGTGTCGTAGTCCTCGTGGGTTCGATCGCACCTGATTTCTTCTTCTCGGATTGATATTGGCACCAACCTTTTTCTTTCTGCAGCCATGAAAATTTACTTCAAGGGCGTGCGTGAGTAAATCAACATTTATTTTAAAACTTGAAATTAATATTTTGATATAAACATAAAATAGAATTATTTACTTTTTGATCTTATTCAATTAAGAGACATCGATCGATCCTATTTATAAATTTTCATTTTTGTTTTTCTCTATTTCTCCTTCCAAGAGTTATATCATCAAAAGAAAAACTTGAATATAAAAACTTAATTACTAATATTGCATTTCAAATAATATATTTTTTAAAAAAAGAAAAATATAACATAGAAATTAAA
This sequence comes from Corylus avellana, assembly GCF_965113065.1. Lineage (NCBI taxonomy): Eukaryota > Viridiplantae > Streptophyta > Magnoliopsida > Fagales > Betulaceae > Corylus > Corylus avellana. Next base: position 31,639,010 of record NC_142493.1, on the reverse strand, counting down.
ACTAAGGGTTGTGCATAGTGCATACCTTGAGTCTTAATGGATGAGTGAGTAACAGTTGTTCTTGGCACAATCTTTAAATCAAACAGCTGGAATGCAACGAAAAGTAGTACGATTGTAATCCATGCTATCTCCGCCTTTGAGTACTCTCTCACCTTCTTCATATCGCTTAGTGATCAAACCCTTCTTCTTTTTTGCGTGTATTTTTTTGGTATTATGGATCCTTTTGATATTTGATCTGAATTTCGAAAGGAGAATGTCAAAGAAATTGAGTATTGGAGATATAAATCAACATGGAGAAATTAGAACACTAGCTAGTTTAATTACCTGACCAAAAATGTAGGTGCGAATAGATATGATCAAGAGCAAACAACTCTAAACAAATTGTAAATCTTTTGCTATAACTTTCTATGGACGCCGGATTAGAGAGAGGGGTCGACCGTGGAACTAGTTGGAGGAGAAGGGAGAGACGTGCCGCGCTGCCGGCCGGGTTTGCACGTTATTAGGCACTGGATTTAATAGCTAGGGCTGGCTATGAATTAGGCAATTGCCTAAGCCAACATGCAAATAATAATTATATAATAAATTATGTTTATATATTAAAAAGCAAATTAAAAAATATATATATTTTTTGTTTAAGATTCTAAACATGGTAAACGGTTAGTAAATATTCTCTAATTAAGGCTGTAAATTATGTTTAAAAAGTTAGTAAATCTTCTTTAATTATGCCCCAATTATGATAAAAAATAAATAAAATAAAATAAAATAAAATAAAATTACCAATCAAAAGAAGTAAAAAAATATAATACCAAGATACAGATTTTGGAAAGATAAATGATTCACGTCAATATTGTTTTCATATTATCTTACAAATTTAATAGATCAATTATTTGATTTGTGGTGTCCACTATTGAATTTGTGTGGGTCCATGTAAGTTTACAAATCTAATAATTGATTTGTATATATATATATATATAGACCTAAATCATTTATCTTTTAAAAAATATATATTTTGCCAATATCATTTTACAAATCAACCATTAAATTTATGAACTTATGTAGACTCTACATAAGTTAATGGCAAACCCCACAAATCTAATGGTTGATCTATTGAATTTGTAAGAAAATATGAAAGAAATATAGTTAAATTATTGACACCAATCATCTCTCTTTGTGAAATACAAATTTACAATTTTTAAAAACTCACTTATTGAAACTGCAATTTCAAACAAATCCTCAATAAATTGATTTAAGTTAACAATTTGTTTGTGTTACTAAGTTCCCTTTTTCATTCATATCTTCATATATATGTATCTTGGATTGGCAACGTACACATTAGTAAGTCAGCCCTAAAGGTTTAAACAAATTCGTAATGCATGCTTCACTCAGAGTCTCATAGCATCAAATTCTAATTTTTCTTAATGAATTCTACAAATAAATGTGAAAAAAAAAGGAAAAAAAAAAAAGAAGAAGAAATAAAAAACCTCAAGAGTAGGGCCGTAAATAAATTAGTCGACAACCCGCTCGGTTAAGCTCGGCTCATTTAGGAGACCTCTTCTACAAGCCAGCCCTAGAATAACAAAATTCAACTTGGCTTGGCTCGATTACAGCCTTGGACCTCGTTACTGTCCTTCTTTGTCCATGAATTTCTTGGCCTTCTTGTACGCTACCTTCAAGTACACCCTAAATCTAACCATATCCAGCTTAACATTTTGTTCCTTCAAGTATATGGTCATGGCTTCTTGGGACCATTTCTTTCCTCGAAAAGCAGCCGGGTCTTTTACAATCATTTCATCCTTCCCATACTTGTCCATCAAGCTACTCTCCTCCGCCTTTATCCTATACTCCATGTACTCTATCCCCATAGCTCTTGCCGACCTTTCAAAGCAAACCTCCGCCACCCACTCCGCCCCAAGCGGCACCACTTGCACAAACACCGCCCCTGGCCGGAGAAACACCGAATGTGTAAGCGCCGCACCGTGTATCCCGACCATTGCGTGGCTCGAATTTATCAACGCATAGGCTTCTTTCAATGGGGTCCCGGGTGTTGGCTCGAAAACAGTCACGTCGAAACCGACCATTTCTGCTTCGAGTTTCGCTTCATTTTGGTTCAAGAGCAGGCGACCGACGCCGCCGCTCCGGCCTGCTAACACAAGAAGTGGCCGGGATTTTGGAAGGTTTTGGAGATTGCGATTTTGGCCGTAAGCTTTGCCGAGGAAGGCGCGGAAATGGGTGAAATTTTTTGAGCTTGGAATTAACGAGGGGTTTATGGTCATAAAACCATGTGATATCATGCCCACGCTGGCAGAAGGAAAGCAGTGGGTGGCAGTATCGTTGTCGAGGTTTATGATAGGGTGTTTGCTGAAAGTGCGTAACAATTCTGTGTACTTGCTGATCCACCAATCACGAGCCTTCGATATTACAAGCACGACTTCTTGATCAGGGAAGATGGTATTGACGGTGATGTAAAGGGGGATGAAGCCATCGTTGAACTCGTGGAAGAAGTTCCCAGTGTACCCGCCCGCGCTGAATACTAGGGCCGGGGCCTTGTGTTGGATTTCGCATTTTGGGCTTCGTGGGCCCGCCACGAGGGTGACCTCTTTAATTCTGGACATCGTGAAATTCTCCAACTTGCGAGCGTATGGTCGGACTTTTTCCACCAGTGGCTTTTGTGGGGTCGATCTGGTGGGGTCCATTAGAAAGAATGTTGAGGCGGTGGGGTCCAGGACCGTTGGGCCGTTGATTGAACAGATGTCGTAGGTATGGTGGGCTCGGTCGCAGCTGATTTCTTCTGCACGTGTTGATTGCCGAGGCGGCGGCTTATGGACTATTCTCGCATTGCGAATTGATTTTGGCACCAAGTGTTTTCTACCTGCAGCCATGGAAATTTAGTGTTAAATGATCATTACTTAATTTTTTTTTTCAAAAAAAAAATTATAAAATTAAAATTATTTAATTAATACTAAGAGGATTCTGCAACGCATACCTTGAGTCTTAATGGCTGGACGAGTCGCATTAATTCTTGACATGATGGAGAAATTAAAGTGGAATACGAAGAAAAGCAGTAGGATTGCGATGCATGCGATCACCGTTGTTGACTCTCTCTTCTTCATCATATCCCTATGTGATCGAATTCGAAGCAAACCCAGAGCCGACTCTCTCATCATTCAAGCTTTCCTTTTATATTCATCTTTCTTTCTCAGCATATATATCCCACCTTGCACGTTTAAAGCTCCGATAGTCGTTGATATTCGATCTGGATTTCAAAAAGAAAATGTCAAATAAATTATTGCAATATCAATCAAACGAGAGCGAGCAGGGAGAAATTAACAGTTTACCTCACTAAAAATATTTTGCAGATTTAGAGAGAGAGAGGCCAGGGAACGGTGCAACTAGACGGAGAAGAAGTGATGAGAGACGTGGGAGGCATCTTGCCGGGTGCAAGCTCCCACGTTATTAGGATTTAGGGCAGTGATTTAATAGAGACAGCTAAATTATATTAAAAATATGTATATACATTTAAGCAGGGAATCATTTACGAAAAATCAAAAAAAAAAAAAAAAAAATTGAAAGCAGCAGTCGTATAGCAAAAGTATGCGAGTATAGCGGTGCTTGGGTACGTGGTGAAAGGGGATTGGTTCAAAGATAAACAGCAGTCCATATACACGTTTGAATGGTCAACATAGCAATCGACTTTGAACATTTTTTTGGAAAGTTGGCGATGATCGGTTGAAGTCCACCCCGCCGGTTGCCGCTACTTCATTACGTGCCACCCTTCCTGCCTAAATTGATGGGTGTAATTTGTAATTTAACGAGGAAAATGTTTCTTCTATGGGATGATGCATCGTGACGTGCATATTCATCTGCCGTTTCTTACCAAATTAATTATTAATTAATAACCCACTAATTTGTTATATATATATATATATATATATATATATATATATATTCTGGTGAAGGAAAAATAAAATAGAAAAAGATTTATGATAGGCCCAGATAATAGGACCGTCTAGACAAATTCGGTCTGTTTGACATCTGTCTTTACTTTTTTGTTAATTTTAAAACAAGCCCAATTCAGAAACGATCTATTAATTCATTAATTTGGGTCACAAGTATTATAATATGCTTTTATAATTTTATTTTTCTTTTTTTTTTATTGCTAAAAGTCATAGCCAGGAATCAGGATATTATTATTGTATTGTAAAATGGGACTTTTAAGTGGGCCCTTGGTTTGAGATCTGGGCCATAAACGTAATTTTCTGGTATAAAACAATGGGCGAACTGGCCCTTCCCTTTCCTGCACCAAAGATTGTACAATCATGTCAAGAAACCAAGACGATTTGGCCGGCGCTGATTAGTCAAAAATCATGACGTCTGTGAAAACGGTACCACCTGAATTTTCCACCAGAAAAATAATTTATCCCGCAGGTCTACCTGTCCTAACTCCCAAGTAACTAAGGATGTGTTTGGAAAAAAATTTAAAAAATTGAAGTGGATTAATACTGTAGCAGATTTGATTTTATTGAAACTTTCGCTAATTTTGGTAAATAAAATAAAACCTCAACATCAGGCTTGTCATTTTTGGCCCGAGATTTCATCGAGTAACTGTTATAGTGCTTAATAACCGTAACTCAACAATGTATAAGATATTTATAATAAAATAGATAATATTCTTTAACTAAAGCTAAAAAAAATGAAAATTATTCTTTAATTAAATATTTGCAAAACCAACTCCTCTCATGTTTAAGGAAAATGTTAGAGAATCAAATAAATGAACTCAAAATTTTTTTATAAACTAACGTGGCAAACCATGAGTGGCAAACAAATAAGTGAGAATTACATTTTTTTTTAATTTAAAAACGCTTATCATGTCAGTTTGAAAATTTTTTTGAATTCATTTGTTTGATTTCCTATTACTTTTCTGTGTTCAACGTTTTTTTTTTTTTTAAAAAAAAAAAAAACAAAAAAATTGAACAGTTGAATTTTTTTAAAAGGAATCCTAGTCTAAAGTTAATTCGCGTGGGTCTCAGCTCACGTGCTCTTTGGTTTCTTCCAACCCTTTTTGTTTATTCTGCCACTCAATGAATAACAGAGCAAATTTCAGAGACAAGGAATGGTCGGTGGTCCCGAGTACAATGTTGTTGTTGTACTTCGAGATTTCAAAAATTAAAAAAAAAAAAATAGTTGTACTTCATGTGTCCAGCGACGTCATCGCTCGTTCTTCACAGTAATTCTTTTATTGGTGTCGGAATTTTTTAACTGTTGTTAAAAGAAGAGCAAAAAAATCATCTTTTTACAGTCTTCTTCAAACAAACGAATGAATGCAGATTGCAGACACAAATTCTCAAACATATCGATCCAACACTTGTTGATATTTTAAGAAGATTGATTAATGTGTCAAAAGAAATTCAAACCCATGCGAGAAGAGTTTTTATTAGCAGCTGTCTCGACCCAATGGGCTTTGTGGCCTATTATTTGCTTTATGTTGCAAGCCTTTTGACCAGGCCCTCAATTATGTAGATCATCTTCTGAACTCTGCGTTTTATCGTAATGCCTAGTGAAACGAAAATAATTGTATATGTAATATTAATTACTTGTGATTAATTTGTACACAACTTCATGGAGACAAGATTCAAGAGATTTCACAGTGAGAGTGCACAGAGCCATTAATCCAACCTTTGCTTTTAAAATAGTGAGAGGTAATAATATTCAACAATGAATTTTATTACATTCATCCAACTTGGACTCTCACTTTCAAATCAGATTCTTCACAATCCTAAAATCCAATACACATTCAATGAGAAAATCCCTTTTGACCCAAAAATCCAAAGCCTTGGAAGGGTTTTTTTTTTTTTTTTTTGTGAAAAAAAATAAAATAAATTATGGGCTCCAATTTTTATTTCTCGGCGGACAATGACAAGGTAAACAATTTCCTTGCCTATATATAGGCTTCAAAATACACGTGATTTTCACGTGCATTTTTTAAAACGTTTGAGAAAATAGTATGCTCTAATTAAGAACATATATTAATTTAATAGATTGAATTAGGGAAACTTCTTTCATTCCAATTTGAGAGAAACTTTATTCCATTTAAAAATTTTCAAAAATATACAAACTAACTCAATTCTCATTGCACCTAATTCAAATGCTCTTTCAACTCGTAAACTTGACACTCTTTGATGTAGGACAGTTGAAAGGAGTTTAAAACACTCCACTAGACGTCATCTCGACTTCCACTCAAGTGGAAGTCAATGCAGAATACTTCGCTAGATATTGGTTCAACCTTCATTTGAGCGGAGATTAGGCAGTATTGTTAACCGCTCAACTATCGCTCGAACGGTGGTCTACAAAGCGTAATACATAATCTTCCACTCAAGCCATGCTAGACAAATGGCTCGAGCAGATACGCTAGCAGCAAAAAAAATTTGGGAAGTTTTTAATTTTGGCTACACCCCAATTTCAACTTGCTAAACGGATTGTTTCTACTAAATCTCCTTTGCTCTTCCGTTTGTTTGTTATCTATTTTGTAGATTGTAAAAATAAAAGTATGGTTTAGTGGTTAAGAGGGAAGGGGTTCGACCTGTGCTTAACCCATTTCTCTAATGGGCTTAGCCTCTGATGTTAAACAACATGTCTTAAAAAAGGTGGAAACAAAAAAAAAAATCACAAAAATACAGGAAAAGATGAACGTGGGAAAACGAATCAAAAGCATGGGCTTACGGTGTTACCGATGTTGGAGAGTCACAGGTAAAAGTTTCTCATGGAGTTTACCTTAAAAGGACAATTATGGTAAATGCTGGGGCAATGTTGGGAGTGACTTTTATCGAAAAAGCCGGGGGAAAGCAGATGCTCTTCTCAGATCTTTGGAAGTCGTGAGCTTGAGAAAGAGACAGATAGTGGATGGGATGAGGTGAGACGCAATGGGGCGGATAAATGCGATTTGGCCGTGGGGACCACAATCAGCGCAAGGGCAATCTCGTCAGTTCGTTTTTGGAAAAGGGCCTTCTCGTTATTTCTGCGGAAACTGAGGGCCATGCGCTTTTGCGAGGAGCCCAAGATTCGTGGACGCGGGACGCAGATCGACATAGGGATTTGAGAGTGAGAGTCTTGGAGAGAGATGTGGAATTTACAAACTCCGCCTTTTATAGGATTATAGGTTGAAGATATTGTACGGCCAGGGTCTGGGGAATCTTCACTTACCCATTATATCCTTTTGTATTTTATGTTTTCTGCCAAAATTGGTATGTGCTTGGTTTGGTGTTTTAGTGAGAATTTCATTTATATAAAACAAAATTCAGATCTTTTACATTTGTGTTATTACATAATAAATTATTATAATTTTTTAGAATAATTTATAAAGTTCAATCTCATATGATAAAAAAAAAACTAATAAGATTACATATTTTATGTGAATAATTTATCTTTTAAATGCAAAACTAATTGTATATAGAGTGCTACATTTCGAATCTATGAGAAGTTTTTAAAAAAAATTATCTTATTTTTGAAAAGTTTAAATATATTTGAGATAACTTAAAAAACTATTTGTTAGTGGATGGGAATAACTTTTTTAAATTTATAAGGGTAAAATCAACCTTTCCATTTTCCATGATAAAACAAACGTTATGGTTGACTATAATTTCTTTGTTGTTGTTGTTTTTTTTAAAAAAAAAATAAAAAAAATTATAGATTAATAGATAATGAGTGATTTTAGTTTAACTACAATTTCGAATAATCAACTTAGCCGGATAAAGATTTACATGTCCGCAGAAAAGAGATTGACCTCGGCTTCAATAGACGTGGTTCAAGTCCATTAAGATACCTCTTGAGAACAGTCGGATAAAAATTATGTACAGGAAAATGTTTTGACTTCTCATTTTAAAAACAAATTAATTTTTAGATGAGATAATCAAAGTTTAAATTGTTAGAACAAAATTAAAAGGAGAAAAAGAGGGAATAGCATGTTAAATGTTGATTGAAAGTGTGATTAGGAAGGGTATTAGACGGTGGCTGTGAGTTAATATTAATATTTGGGTGCACATTGATTACATTGATTGTGACCAAAAGGTGTCCAAAAACAAACAGTGTCGGTCAGTATCAAAGACAGATATGGTGAAATTCGTTGCTATTTTCAATTTTTTGGGGTAATGTTTGTTTCGCCATGTGAGGAGGGAGCACCAAGATGTGGCATGCTTTGAATGGTGACAGCTAATGCAACTGCCAATTATTGACATACCTACACTACAACCCCTACAACAACAACTGCTGCCTAAATCAAATCACCTACGAGGCCTTAAAAACTATGCATCATCATCATCATCATCATATGTCTTGTCCCAAACACTTTCACGGTCTTATTCTCGCCTGCAAATTATAGTTTTCGCAAATTTGGCTTCTGTTTCAAATCATTTTCTTAATGAAAATGCCATGTGGAGCAAACATGTGGTGGATGGGGGGCGAATTGAGCAAATTCTTGAACAATCACTCCCTGCGCTAAAAGCAAAGCCTAGGAGAATTTTACATGATCTGTAAACGCTATAAGCCACCATGACAGCAAATTGAATAAATCAAGCTGTCACAACCAAGTACTGTAATTCTATTGACTTGACTTTGTCCCCCCCCCCCCCCCTGGGGGGGGGGGGGGGCCTCCCATAAAATTAAGAACAAACCACCCCTCAATTCCTTGACAAAAATATGAAAAAAAATACCTCATTTCACCCCTCAGAAAAAAAAAAAAAAAAAAAAAAAACACTTATGAGTATGCAAATGGTGGTAATTCGTGTCCGCGTATTTGATTTTTGGTCATGTCGAAACATAAATATAATATTATATAAGTTAATTATAACACCACTCAATTAGAGCATGTTTAAAATTATGTTTGAGAAATTGAGTTTAAGTCAAACAAGTTTTTTGGCAAAAGCTTTATTTTTAAGCTTTTGTCAAAAGTACGTTTTGATTATTTTTAGGTTTTTTGAACCCTTAAAAGTGCTTTTAATTTTTTTTTACCAAACATGTAATTTTTTTTTTCTAACGAACTTTTCGAGTTTTAAACGCACTTTTAAGCCACTCAAACGCACACCCAAACAGACCCTTAATCAAATAGGTCGATCTCATCAATTATAACCCTCTAATTTTTACTACTTTTGCATTGAGTTCGTATCGAATTTGAAGATTGTGTCTAAAATTGATTGTCCTAATGCTTATTAAAAGCATCAATATAAGATTATATTTGCATTTTTTCCTATTCAACTAATTTTGGATTGAGTTCGTGTGAAATTTACTATTGTCATAAATTAAAATGTCCATAATGGTTTTGTTGAGTGGAATAGTTTAATCATGGCAACAGCTTCTCTTTGTCCACAATGCATACAAGTCTTTTCTTCAAATATAAACTCTTACGTAAACCACAAGCAATCGCCATTGACTACAAACTTGTTATTAGTTGGGCGCCTCCTACTTGGCCTCTAAAATCTAAACGATTTCAACCCACGGCAATAAGGAAAATTGTTAGCCACATTTATGTTCAAAATTGGGATTCACATTAATAAAGGCCATCGATCCCCCTCACTTATTAGTGATCTACCCCTCCAAGGACACATGCCTTTATCGTTTGGTTAGACAGCAATGCCTCATTATAGGCCATTAATTTGTTTTTTTGTTTTTTTTTTTTTCCCCCCTATTTTTGCAATGACCAATTAAATAGTTGTTGTGGTTGTACTGAATACTTTATAGTTATACTGATGTGTGCAGTGCATGCACCCTTCTGATGGCAGCTTATTAACAAGTTTGGGTACTTGGGTTGCTCTCGAAGGGATTAAAATGCCCAAGAAAATAATAAAATATAGGATAAATATATCATAAATATTTAAGTCAACCCGCCAAAGTTAAAAACTCCATAATTTTTTTTTTTTACGACAATTTACTTTCACTGGGTCAATCGAAATGCCAATAAACTCCCTACCGTCAAATTTTTTTAACAACCGTTAGACACATCATTCAAATATTACTTTTTTATTAATTTAATTTTAAAATTTAAATCTAAAAAAAATTAATTAATTAAAGGGGTGGCAGGGGGTTTGGGGTGGCTGCCCCCATTCAATTTTATTTTATTTTATTTTTTATTTTTAGATTTAAATTTTAAAATTAAATTAATATTTTAATGAGGTGTCTAACAGCTGTTAAAAAAATTTAACGGTAGGAAGTTTATTGGCATTTTGATTGACCCAGAGAGTAAATTGTCGGTAAAAAAAAACTTAAAGAGTTTTTAATTTTAGCGGGTTGACTTAAGGACTTATAATATATTTACCCTAAAATATATCTTGAGTTAACATTGTATTGGTATTTTATCTTTTATTTTAATTAAATATTGGCTCTTATGAATTTAAATAATCTATGATTTAACAAACACCATAAATTTATATATTGGGAAAAGAACTAAAAAAACAAATAAATGGTTGTTTTCATTTTGGCATTTTTTCCAAACATTGGTTATGATAGGGCGCTGTCGTATTAAATGGGCAAATGAAATTGTTGTAGCAAAAATCGGAGGGTTAAGCCAATCGAATTGATGGGAACCCCTCCCCTCGGGTGGGGCCCCTAAACATTTGCTTTGCCAAATCTTCCACTAGTTGGGACTTGGAAAGCTTCACATATTTTCCACGAAAGCGACCGACCAAAAATTAGGGGCCACCTCTATTCTTAACAGAAATGAAAAAAAAATAATAATAAAAAATCTAGAATGGCTAATGAACTTGCTTGACTCGCAACCCATTTCATTTGCCTATGTTATTTACCATTTCTGACTAATAAGCTGATTATGACATTTATCCCACCCCCTAAAGTCATCATACATTGTAGCAAACTCTTCTTTCTTTCAACGCCCTATATTATTTTAACTCGACAGCCGACAACCGTATAGGGTGATAATTTGTGTTCGTATGTCGGATTCGAATTGTATTAAAATATGAGTATAAGACTATATAGGTTAATTATGTTCTGACTAACCATCAACGGTGGTGATTCAATGTCCCCAAGAAAATTTCCGAAGTGGTTAGGTAAACACCACGACATGGGTTCGAATCACGCAATGAGAATTTTCATGCATGATTAATATAAACTACTTTGATTCCTATTGATGCTTTGGTGGGGTTGAGTCAGGTTATAACTCAGTCGGACTTGAAGGAGCGCCTGCGATTCCCACCGTTTAGGCCCCTCGTGCACGACTCCTAACAGGTAGGTGTTACTATAGTTATGCTCAAGTAGAATAACCACATTTGGTCTATCCCACTTGCCTTTTTTGAATAGACAAAAAATAAATTATATTCTGACTTATTCAATTAAACGGACCCATCAACCTTTTTAAAAAACTTTTTTTTTTTTTTTTTTGAATTTTGAGTTATTTATTAATAATTTTATTTGAAGAACATGACTGAAAACAATTCAACATAGCCCACGTTTCTCATTGGAAGTCATATTTATTGATTGTCCGGGTATGGTTGCCCTATGGGACATGACAACCGAATCGTCCCCACTATCAGTATCAATTTATAGACCATATTTTGTGGTCCAGGATTTTGTTTTGGTTTGCTTATTTTTCAAGTCAAGAACATCTTCGTTTCATTTGATTATTATTACATAGAATTTCTAATTAAAATGACATTATTTTGCAATAAGATTTGTTTAAATGAGTAAAATGACATTAGTCTAAATACTTTTCATACGCAAATTCCACAAAATTCATTGCATTTATGATAACTTTTTTATTATATATGTGGTTGTTTTACGGTTTCAAGAAACAAAATAATTTTCAGACACATACGCAAGCAAATTTGGTCAGCAATGAAAGCAATTTCCTCATCAACGTACGTTCCGTCCAAATGTTATAAAAGAAGACCAAGTTTGCAACACGGTATCATATTTAATTCATATTCTTTAGATGCTTTGTATGTATAATTCTACCCTGAGTTTTTGACTTTTCTTTTGTTTTTTGTTTTTTGTTTTTTTTTTCTTTTTGCATGATTAAATCTATTACGTACACTCATATATGTTCACATGTATTTTAATTTAACAAGTGAGAATTATATATATAGAATTGGTGGAGCATCAAATTGCAAAGGTCCAGGATATGAGGTCCTGTAAATAATTAATACAAAATATATACAGTAATTATCCGATCACAAGCATGGATATAGGCAAAATTGCTCGCATATGGGTAGGTGAACCTAAATTATCCGGGTATGGTAATATTATTATCATTGTACTTGATACCCCAGGATATATATATATATGAATCTGATCATATGTGGTTGTATAGCAACTGGCATATTAAATCTGCATATACCCAAGTCAGGCCTTTTTTTATTGGAGCCTCTAAATAAGATGGGTTGACAAAGCGATTTACAGGATAGAGTGGATCATTCACCCTAAATCACTCCACTAGGGAGTGGTCTGGCCGCCCATTCTTTGGTGTTGAATGTGGTTATTCAATTTTTTTTTTTTTTTTTAAATAATAATAAAAATGAAGATCTATTATTTATTATTTATTTGTTTTTTAACTTTTAAGGTATTTAAGTAAATTTAGTTTATAAACTAAGGGCATTTTCATCATTTTACGTTAAAAATGAGCATGTGTGTGTTAAATGTGCATTTTAGATTTAACAAGTTGGCTAAATGTGCAATTACTAATGAAGATCAACCATTAGTAATTGAAAGGAGCTGAGTTTGACCGGTGGTAGTTTGTAAGAACAACGTATAAATGAGTGATAGTTGAGAGATGTTAATTGTAATTAACCTTAAAAAAATAAATAAAATAAAACCTAATAGTTAAAAAAGGTGTTGTAAATAAGCATGGTCTCTCAAATACTTTCCCCATTTTGAACATGAATTATTTAGTTAGATTTAGAAAAAAAAAAAAAAAAAAAAAAAAAAAAAACTTCATTTACCTCTTGATATTTTGGCACTTTTGCAATCATACCCTTAAAGTTTAAAAATTGTAATTTCAAGTGCCTATATTTCAGATTATTTGCAAGTGAAATGTCCCTCGTGGCTTGTACCAGTATAAAATTAGAGTTTCCAATTAAATCATAAGGTAAGCAAGTGAAATGTCCCTCATACCACTATAAAATTAATAAAAATACAAAACTAATTTAACTAACAAATTTAATTTTGTTTTTAAGAAAACAAAAAGTAAAAACAGGAAAAAAAAAAAGAAAAAAAAAGAAGCTCTATGGTCATGGGTCACCTGAATGTTCTATTTTTTTTTTTTTTTAAGGACAAAAATTTCCTGTAAGAAATATCTTCAAACTCATGTAAAATAGTGTTAGTGTTTGTAAACATTTAAAATGCACATTAAATTTAGTTTAAGTTAGTAAACTGCTATTAATGAGGTCAAGAATTTAATGTGTCTTTTAAATGTTTATAGATACTTGTCACTATTGATCATTTAATAGTGACAAGTATTGATGAAGCTATTATTTTCAAAAAAAAAAAAATACTTGTCACTATTTTACGTGGATAATATTTCATTCAGATTGGTTTGGAGGAAATTTTTGTCATTTAAAAAAAAATATATATATATATATTTTGGAGATTTATTAGAATTTATTAAAAATTCTGAAGACATTGCAGATTTTTAAAATATGGTAACTCAACATTATAACATTTAAAACTTAAAAAAAAATGATTTTAAAAATCCCGAAAAATCGTTATTAAAAAAAAAAAAGTCTCGAAAAATCGTAGCTAATTGATGTTAGCCATTTTCTTTGATGTTTTATGAATTGAGATCCCTCAAATTGAGGAGAAATTGAAAATTCTTCAATTGTTAATCGGGGCCCTTCATTTTAAATCTAATGGTCTATAAAATATCAACTGCTTTTGTATAACCGAAGCATTAAATGTTGTCATTTGTTTTACAGATGCTTAAATGATTTTATACACCATTGAATTTAAAATAAATGATCATGATTAACAATTGGAGAATCTCCAACTTCTCTCAAATTGGAAGAGATCCGAATCCTGTTTTTATATTGTTGGATACGATCATTAATTAACCTATGTAGTGTGGTCGTACAATTGTCCACGCGGTTCTACCTTGTTTTTTTGTGCGCATATAAATAATACAAAGGTAATAAGTCTACTCCGATCTTAGAACTCAATTTTTTTATTTTATTTTATTTTATTTTTTTAACATGGAGAAGGAAACCAATTTTTCTGGACAAAGTGATAGTCATAGACCATGCAAATTTTAATGAAGATCGGCAATAGATATTGTGAAGTTTGTTAACTTAGAAGTCTCGTATGCTCATACGGGTCGTTCGGCAAGGGACGATTATTGTTTAGCAAACAAAAATTGTAGTAAAAATTGATTAATACGAGAAAAAAGTAAAAATATTTAATATGAAAAAGTGATATATATATATATATATATTCGTTTGAAATGAATTTTTTATATGAATAGTAATAAAAAATGATTGATGTGATGTAAAAAATAAAAATGTTGATAATTATTATTTTTTTAAATGAATAATAAATTTTTTTGCCTAAATTTGAATAACAAACAACTTATGAAAGTATTAAATGCATGAGTCTAATCATAGCATAAAAGTTCTGATTTTTCTGAAACTTAAAGTCACTTCTTAAAGATATGGGTTAGGGTTTAATTTTGATTAACTCTTTGTTTTTTTAATATTTATTAATTCTGAACTTTGTTAGTTTTTTTTTTTGTTTTTTTTTGTTTTTGTTTTTATATTTTAAAACATTTTATTATAGAAATACGGTTATTAGCCTAATTTATTTTAGAGGCTTCCAAAAAATTTCATGAATTCCTAAATTTATTATTGGACATTCTAAAATAGAGAATCACCAATATTAGCCTCTTCATACCTTCGCCTAATAGAGTTATAAATATTAAAGGCTGACAACACTTTAATCGAGCTTAACTATACGCTTAACTACTTTGGGACCAATTAGCTACAAATGGCTTTTGGAGCTCATTGCCTAAACTAAATGGATCAAACGTTTAAGTTGAATTAGTGAAATTTTAAGAAAAAATTATAATACGAACAAAACTAGTAAATTAATTATCGTGTTTAATGATATCTGATTCATTGAGGTTAAAAAAAAAAAAAAAACATCAACCTCGTTTTTTTTTTTGAAAAGAATCACCCTGGAATGTTACCTAGTTGAATAAAAATGCATATCATAATTTTTTTTTTTATTTAAAAAAAAAATGTTTGAAAATTTATTTGTAATACAAGTTGAGTGAAATTATAGAGCATAGCTTAGGCATTGGACCTCAGACACAAACCACCCACTAGGTCACCCCACCCCACCCCATGTAATAAATTTTTATAATATAGTCGCTTTTCTTTTGTGGGTACGATTAATGTTACAGTTTGAGGATTCGTTTGTATTGACAATGACGTGAGATATATGAAATTCTGATTCACTAAACTGCAATCAATGTTGTGAAGGGATTCTACTCCAAAGTAAAAGCCAAATAAAATCCATCAATTTCGTTATTCATTTTTAAATATTTAGCCTTTTGGACTATTTCTTTTCCAGTAATGCTATAAGTTTTTTTTAGAGTTTTTTTAATGTTATATAGTTTTTAAAACCACCAAAGATCAAAAGTCAATCAATCACATCTCAAATTAAGTGGTAATTTTAAAAGTTATATTACATTTGAGATGACTATAAAAAAACTCTAAGAAAACTTATAGTATGACTGATATCTTTTCTGCTTTGCTTCCACCTTCCACCAACTGTCAATTAAAGAGTCAAATTTTTCATCCCTCAATCTTATCGATGTTCTTCAATTTGAATTAATGAAGAGCATGACATCATCTAAATCTAGCATCAAGATGTTAAAAGAGTTTGAAAAAGATTACATTGGGTAAGATTTTGATCGAAATAAAAGGTTGTCTTTAATACTTTTTTTCTTTCATTGGGTGACGAAGAAATGTTTTGACATTCTAGTAAACCTGGCGCCCATTGTATGGAACTAAAGATGATGTGCCAAAAACAGCCACGTATTAAGGAGCCATAATGTTCTTTTTTAACTACACAAAAAGGACTTCTTTTTCTTTTTTAACTGGTCAGACAGAAAACAGAGGATCAGCCAATCAGAACCCCACAGAAGCACGAATCCCATTCTCGTAAATATCTACCACCCAGATGGGCATTTATTATGTCAATCCTAATCCTCCCCACAGTAGGAGAGTGGGGCACACACTTTTGTCAGCTACAATTAGCCAATTAAACAATACTTAATATGGAAATTTTGTTGGAAACAAGCAACTTACGTTAATTGATTCGGTAGTATTAATCTTTTGAGGTAAACAAGTAGATTAGAAGAACGTAATTGTGAAGTTTGTTGTAAATTGTGATTGTTCCTGCTGAAAGGTGTGGTACTGTTTAAAATAAATACAATAATTATATAGTATATACGAGTGCGTTGGATTTTTCAAATTGTTAAATGGTGAAGAAATAGTTTTTAATATCTGTACCAAAAGCAAGGAAGGTGGAGAGAATCTAGAAATGCCCATTTCTTTTCATTACCTCAAAAACACAGAAATAAATTAGATTTTATATTTATATATAGAAGGGAAAAGAAATGCGTGTGTGAGAGAGAGAAGTGAAGAAAAAGCAGAGAATAAAAAGAGACCGGATGTTGACAAATATCATGTCACTGTTCTTAGAAGGTCGTTTGTTTGTGTGAAGATTTCTTATCTGGGATCTCTCTTTTTCTCTCTCTCTAAAGGAAGAAAAGGAAAAAAACTCTCTCTCTCCAAAAACTCTATTCTTTGAGAGAGAAAGAGAGTGGCCCAGCAGATCGAAATCTCCTCCTTTTCTTCAATCTTGTGACGATCTAAGCTCCTTCAACGGTGTTGCAAAAACGCCCACTTTTTTTGTTTGTTGAATAATTATTGTTATCATTTTCTCTAGCTGCTTTGGTCTCAGTGGTGAGAGTCTGGGACTCTGAATTTTCCATGATGTGGAGTTTTCGTTGAATGATTCAATCCATGCGGGGTTCTTGAGGAGAGAGCTGATAAGAGGATGTGGGTCTGAGGTAAAACTTATTCTTACTTTCTTAGTAAATTGATTTATGATTTCATTTTGCTTGATGATTTTGTTAATTGGGTTTTACTTTATTTTAATTATGTACTTTATTCTGCCTTTTGAAATTGTTAAATTGTTGCCTTTTTTTATGGCTTGATTGTGCATTTGTTTTTGTGGTTTCACTGCAACTTATAAACTCCACTGATATTTCTTTTGATATTTAATTTGTATTTTGTTTTGATTTGATTTGATTTTTATTTTTATTTTTTATTTTTTGAATTTGTTTGATGGTTGATTATAGTATTTGTTATGGTCCATTTGTCTTGTTAATATTTGCTTACATATGTTAATTTTAGGTTGTAACTGGGTAGGATCTGTTCTATTAACTTTTATTACCGATGTAGATATTCGTCATCTCGATAATTAGCAAAGAGAACTTCGAACTTTCCATCTTGATCTTAAGGCTTCTAAAAGATTCAGCGTACTGGGTTTTTCCTCCAAATTTTGGTCGGCGTTGAGGATTTTTGTGCGGCATGAAAAGCTTATGGTGATTACCGGCTGTCTTGGATTCTCTTCGCTACCATATAATATTTTCTTTTTCGGCGTCTACTTCTAACTGCATTAGTGAAGGATTTTTTTGTTTCTTCGTTACAAATCTTATCAATACTTTTGAATTTGGATGCTTTATTAAAATGTTGTATTCATTTTTAGCTCAGTGAAGGGAAGGGTTATATGATTATCCCTGTTCTACTATTGGTATCACGGGATTGTTCCTTGAGTTGCTTGTGAGTTCTCCTAGTCAATTAGAAATGGAGATTCCTATGCTTGGAGGAGCGTTATATTGGATTTAGTTAGAGATAATGGCTACTATCAGTATGGAATGTGAGGAAGGTAATGTAGTTGCTGTTCTGAAAACAAAGTGTCAGATAGCAGTTGAAGTGTTCAGCCAGGTCCATGAATATTTATAATTTGAGACTCGTAACTAAGAACTGCGTTAGTTTTGTTGAATTGTTTCTAAAGAAGGCTGCTGATCCTTATTTGTCGCACTGTCAAACGGTGAATTATAGCAATGAATACTCTAGAGCATCTAAAAGACTTTTAATATAATTGTAGCTTGCAGTAATAAACTGCTTGAGCAACTTGTCACTAATTTTTTAGTTCTTGGAACATGCAGGGTTTTTTTTAAATTATTAAAGATGCATAGGTCCTCCTTTGCTTTCTTAGACCTGAAATGGATTTAGTGATAAGAGAAACTATAAGTTTTATTATCTATTAAAATCCTATTTCGTTGAATGAAATACAATAATACTTTCTAGGATTTTTTGTTGCTTCTATCTGTTTCTTTTAGTGAGTGCTTTTTGTTGAGAGTCATGGTTTCAACATAGTTATAGTGAATGTGATTGCTAGTGTTATTAACTAACTCATTCATGTTTCTCTAAATAATTATTGTACCTGTGCATTCATGCTGCTCGGAATGCTTGCTTTTTAAGAGCCAATTTGTTTATGGTAAGAAAGCCTATTAAAGTTTTCTCTTTGAAGGTGCAAGAACTTTTAACTTTTCATTTTTTTCCCCTTGATACTTATATACAGTATATCAGATTGTAGATGCTCTCTAGGCTTCATAGAGCTGTTTCTGGAGAGTGATTCTTGAATTTCTAGACTGGAAAGCCTTTAGGATAACTTCTGCTGTTAATTCGCGTGCTAGGTCTATAAGGTCATGTGACTTAGGTGATAGAGGGAGAGTGTAGAATCAATTAGTTTTACTGTGAAGAAGATTTAGGATATGAAATTAGTAAATAGAAATGGAACAAAGAAGCAACCAATCAGCATTAGCTTAACTAGGAAACATGAAAAATTAAGACATTTATGAGGGAACATCTTTGAAAATACATTGGAAGGCTGGCAAATATGAAGTGATAATATATGTGTAAAAAAATGTGATGCCTATTATTGTGCAAAATGAGAATCTTGGTACCAAAACAAGTGCGTTCTTGAACTTATGAGACCTTTAATGTTTCCACTTTCCATAAAAATTGCCTAATGGCTCATTTCGTTCCTGCCCTTGGTAAGTAATCTTAGCATGCTTTGTTGGTTGTGAATTTCCTTGTATGTATATAACTGTATCCATTGCTTTTTTTTTCTTTTTTCCTTTCTTAATAAAAACTAGGGCGAGCAGTTCTGCTAATTGGGAATCGTTACATGGAACTAGATTCGCATTGTTAAGACTGATTGTTTTGCTTATTTGTTTCAGTGTTGATAAGTTCCTTCATTGGTGTTCAGGAATGGGAACAAAAGTGCAGTGTAAAGGTTATCTGCCAGGATATTACACTATGAGGGATCTTAACGAGAATTCTAACAGTTGTAGCTGGCCCCTGTATTATGGGGATAAAACCTTGGTAAATGGGCAGTATTATAATGATTTCTTGCCGAGGGCTGCCACAGATTCGTATCCTGATTATGATAAGGATGTAGTGAAGCAGATGATGCTTGAGCATGAGGCAATATTCAAAAATCAGGTATTCAAAATTTCTTGGCCCTTTTAAATTCCTAGGGGTTCAATCAATTGTATTCTTAACAGATTGAGTTTATTTAGTTTTATTGGATACATCTGATTTTTCTGCATTCATCCAGGTGTATGAACTTCACCGCCTTTATAGAATACAGAGGGATTTGATGGATGAATTTAAAAGGAAAGAATTACATAAAACCCGGATGCCCATTGAGTCATCATTGTCATCAAGTCCCTTAGCATCTCAAATTACGTCTGAAGATCCTCGAAAATGGCATATCCCCAGCTTCCCTTTGGCAAACTCTGTTTGTGCTAGACCATCTGTTTCGGGTGTTGAGGACATTCATTCTACTTTGAGTTCTATAAAAGGAAACAGCGCACAAGGTGGTCCTTTTTTATCCCAAAATGGGGGTAATTCAAAGGATTTAGAGGTGCTGGACTCCAGACCCTCAAAGGTCAGGAGGAAAACGTTTGATCTTCAACTTCCAGCTGATGAATACATTGATACTGAAGAAGGGGATCAGATAAGCAAAGAAAACGGATCTGGCATGTCAAGTTATCATTCTAATAGAAATCATAAGGCTGGTCCTGAGAATGGTGTAAAGTTGTTTCCTATCGATGGTAGGAAGAGTGGTTTTCAAGGAGAGGCTTCGCCTTCTGTTTCATGTTTAGAGAGCAGAAATGGTTTGGCAGACTTGAATGAGCCTATTCAGATAGAAGAAACAAATGCTTCTGGATATGTTGATGTTCTGGGCCGTCGTGCCTGTCACCTTGAGGTTCAAGGCCCTGATCTGTCTGCTAAACCAAACTCGCAGTTTCTAAGTTTGCAAAAGGAAATTTCACTCAACTCCCACAATGGAACTGATAATGGGACTTGGAATACTCGGCACTTAGAGAACAATGGAAATGGAAAAGGGTGGTTTTCCCATATGCTTGAATCAGGTATGGTTTCTTCATCAAGTTGCATCAAAATTTCTTAAGTTGGTTCTGTTTGAATTCTTCAGTTTTCTCTATTTTTTTAAACGTATATGTCTGGTCAGCTTGTTTCATTGGATTACAACTTTTTTTTTTTTTTTTTTTTTCCGGGTGCCAATTTGTTTATAGGGCACAGTAAAAGCAACTTGAACTCTGCTTCTCAAGGTTTCCAACCAGAAATATCTTCCCAGCCAATGCAAGTTTTGCTTAACAAAGCTCATGAATCTTCTGCTTACTATCTAACTGATCAAAGCAAGATAGGATTGTGGAATGAAAGAACAGTTTGTGCTTTGGAAATGTCAGACAGAGGTCATGAAATCTCCAGTAATAAGCATCTGGGGTCAATTGTGGCCTCCCATGTACCCAGTCCATATACTATTGCCCCGTCCTCTGATTTTGCCAAGTCTTGGTCTCACTCAGTTTCATCTTGGGAAAGGCAAAGTAGTAGCTTAAGCCAGAAGTCAATATCAGTTCAAAAACAACCATGTTTGAACTCATCTGCTAACTTGAGTAAGAGTTCTCAGTCATCAGTGCAGAGCAATGGATTTTTGGGAGATGCTTGGCATATTAAGAGCAATCCTAGATGTGACCCATCATTTGGAAGTGAAGTGCCTAACAGAAATGGATTTTACCATGGGTCATCATCGGGGTCCAAGGAACCAGGTCATCTCCCTTCAATCAGCTATGATTATTTGAACTCAAGTAATGGTCACCACAGAGCTCCTGACCACTTCTTCAATAATGGCATGATGAAGTACTTTAAGGGTTCAGATTGCCTGGACATGAATTCTGTAAAAGATGAGAACGTGAATGCGGTGCTTTCAAACAGTTCATCCAACAAAGTAGCTTCCCAGCAAGGTTTTGAGATGATAGATGGAGGACAGAAGCATGAAGAGCATCTTGCAGTCTTGCCATGGCTCAGACCTAAGCCTGCTTCTAAGAATCAGGCATCCAATGCAGGGAGAATTTTAACTACAGAAGAGCCGAGTTTCTTGCAATTTTCACCAAAACAGTTATCCAACAAAATTGAAAAGGAGAAGGGAACTAATGAAATTTTTACACAGAATTTAAAATCGGATTCATGTTCTAATGATGTTGAGATCAAGAGGACTGAAGTAGGAGCCTACCTGAGTAATAGAAAAATTCTTGGGTTTCCCATCTTTGAAAAGTCTCATATTTCTAAGAATGAGTCTTCTTCTTTCACCTCCCCCTCTGTGTCCCTTCCTCTCCCATCTGAAGGTGAAGTTGTGGAGAATAACGGGAAAAACAGAGTCCTTGATATAAACTTGCCTTGTGAACCTGCAGTTCCTGACTTGGGCGATCAGATAACGGCAGAAGTTCTGGTTAAAGATAAGAAAACAGATGCAAATGTTTCCATTTTCAGACATAACATTGATCTGAATTTCAGTATAAGTGACGATGAAACATCCTTGGTACCTTCTATTCCTAGCACTAATGTGAAGATTACAGCAGGGATAGATTTAGAA
Source organism: Corylus avellana (assembly GCF_965113065.1). Classification (NCBI taxonomy): domain Eukaryota; kingdom Viridiplantae; phylum Streptophyta; class Magnoliopsida; order Fagales; family Betulaceae; genus Corylus; species Corylus avellana. The sequence goes on along the minus strand of NC_142493.1, from coordinate 31,616,987 downwards.
GCCCCTGTAGTTGTTGAGACTGAGGAGGAAGTAATTCCTGGAGAAGCTGCAGAAAAGCAGCATGTGGTTCTTCTGCAATCACCACAGCAGAAAGCTGAGCACCCAGAGGATGAAGTTATGATGGTAGCAGCAGAGGCAATAGTTGCCATCTCATCAACGAGTCTCCACAATCAGTTTGATGATACCACTTGCAATCCGTCAGAAGCTTCTGTGGATCGCCTTAATTGGTTTGTGGAGATAGTTTCCTCATGTGGAGATGATATTGAGAGCAAGTTTGACCTTGTTTTGAGAGTCAAAGATAGTGAGGATAATGAAGAAGAAGAAGAAGAAGAAGAAGGGAGTGATTACTTTGAGTTCATGACATTAAAACTAATAGAGACAAAGGAAGAAGATTATATGCCTAAACCTCTGGTTCCAGAAAACTTAAAGCTGGAGGAAACTGGAGCCACTTTATTACCAAATCGGGCCCGGAAGGGCCAGGCAAGAAGAGGTAGGCAGCGAAGAGACTTCCAAAGAGACATCCTTCCAGGCCTTGCTTCTCTTTCAAGGCATGAGGTAACAGAGGATCTTCAGACATTTGGGGGGCTGATGCGAGCAACCGGTCATTTGTGGCATTCAGGATTGACAAGGAGGAGCTCTACTAGAAATGGTTGTGGAAGGGGCAGGCGGCGGTCAGTGGCGAGCTCCTCCCCCACTGTGCCAATGAGCTCAGCTTGCACTCCGCTGATACAGCAGCTTAATATTGTTGAAGTGGGACTGGAGGATAGAAGCCTAACAGGGTGGGGGAAGACAACTAGACGTCCCCGCCGGCAGAGATGCCCTGCAGGTAATCATACATCTATCCCTTTAACCTGATTGTGGGAAGAGGCTTTGTATTCTTAATTTAGAATTTTATAGAGGGAAGTAAGGAGTTGTTTCTCTGGCTTTGGGGAAGTGAAGTGGTTCTGAGCCATGGGGACTGCCTTTTGTACATTTCTTAGTCCAAAATTTGGGCTTGCTTGATTATCTACCTTTGAGTGTTTACCAACTTTGTATTACCGTAAATAATGTTGTATGATTTGTTCCGGGATATATAATAGCATTCCTTCACTTGTGTGTGCAGTCCCTTGGGTCTTAGGGGTATTTTCTTAATTGTTTGGGTGCTATTATATATTATTTGCTTCATCTGATTGACCCACCGGCCGGAGTTTTGTTAAAGATGAAGGCTAAGAATGTCAGGTTGAAGCACAGCTAAAATGCTATCATCTGAGGACACATTGGGCAAACGAAACACAAGGAAATATGTTGTCTTTTTAGATGGGTGAGCTTGGCCTTTAACGGGAGGAAGAGAATATATGTTATCAACTGCTTGGAACAAGAGAGGCATTAATAAAGGAATTTTAAACAACATAGAAACATATTTGCCACTGTAAAAATCATCTGACCTGAATTCTCTTCGAAATCAGATGAGGAAATTCTGCAATACAAGGAGCACTAGTGTCAATAAATGTCAAACCCACATGAAACTCTTTCAGAAAATGAGAGACGAATTGACATGGAGAAATTTCAGACGACTTTTGGAAAATGGGTGTCCCTGTAAATGAGGGTTTGTTTCCCACATCACATGGGACAATGATGCTGCAATTGAGGAACCAAACTTGATGGCCAACCAACTTTCACGCAAGTGAAATAATTGTGCGGGGAGAGTAATTTAGAGTGTGGTGACCCAGTCATTTTCATTTATGTGAATCCACTTTTCTGATTAACAATTCGCTCCATATTCAAACAATTCTTTTCCGCCAACATAATCAGAATACTACATCCAATCGAAAAGATTGCTGGCTCTATTCCTATTTTTATTCCTCCACATTGAATGAAAAATAATATTAGTAATTATTAACAACCTGCATTCATCAATGATTTCCACGAACCTTTTCCACTTTCCATGTCCTTCTCCCTCTCTCCCTCCCTCTCTCTCTCTCTCTCTCTCTGCCTATCAAATTAAAGCCATATAAATTATTCTATAGATCTGCCATAAATGATCGTCTGTGCAGCTGTGCTAATGATTTGGACTTATCAATCGGTGGGACTATGTTTGTTCACATACGTAATCGAAACGAACCAAGATCTGTAACAATTACAATAAATGTAAGAATTTTATATGAAATTTATTTTTTCCAACATAGCTTGGGTAAATTAATTTTATCTTCTTTTTTTTTTGGTATAAATTACTATTAATCTAAATAAAAAATTATTAAAAAACCGGGTCCCGGGTCCATAACATTGGGCCCAAGTAGGCAGATATTGTGGGTGCGTTGTTTGTTTCTCAAAAAGCGGCTTTAACTTCATTGTCTGTACTTGTGGGTAGCCAATCGAAACTTTTAGCTAAACTTTGTCGACCTGAACCAACATTTTCTAGGAATTATTTTTTCCATAAATGAAAAAAAAGGAGAAAAAATTGTCTACTTCAAGACTCCATTATTAAATAATTAAATTTAATTATTTAGTAATTGACGTATTAAGGGTGCGTTTGGAATTGCAATTTCGAAAGAATAATTTGCGTTTTTAAAAGATATCGCAAAACGTAAGACGTAACACTTAATTTAAAATAGAAAAAAAACAAATCTGCAATTTCAATAAGCAAGCTATAAGGTGCTTATTTGAAAAAATGCGAATTTAAACCAAAATCATGAATTCACATAACAAATATTTAATTAAAAAGTACTTTTTAATAGATTTTACTAAACACCTTTACAATTTTAGAAAATAGTAATTTTAAAATTGTATTTATTGAAATCGTAATTCCAAACAAATCTTAAGATTATTGGCTTTAAAAAGTGAACCATAATAAAATTGAATTATTTACTAGCTAAAATAATAAATATTAAAAAATAAGTTGGTTGGAAAGAGGGAGAGCGTGTGCACGCGAGTGGGAGGGCAGGTGGGGGGGTGGGATAGAGAGGGGACAGAAGACGAGAAGATCTTTCTTTTTGTACGCAGTGTGAGGCTGCATATGCGTCGTCGTGTCGGTGTCCCAGTTGATTTGTCGTACAGTGGTCATAGTCAATAAGTCTCCCTTAGATACTCCTCCAACCAATCGCATTTCACAACAACTCCTTTGCTTTCTTTTTCTTTCGTCATGCAAAAAAGCAACACCCACTCCACTTTTCAGTGCTGCCCCCCTCCCCCCTACTTATCTGTCCTTTTCTCGGACTTACTTTTTATTTTATTTTATTTTGGTTTTTTATCTTTTTTGCTTTGTACCCTACTACCATTAATTAATTGCACCTGGGGCCCTTCACATTTATTTATTTTTATATTCCCAGATCTTCTTGTATTTCTACTTTGTAACCCTAGTACTACACGTGAGAGTTGAGATCATCATCTCACAACAAGTGGTCCATGGAACACGATCTTATCCGGTTCAAATGAATCGTAGAATATTCAGTTAGTTATAGTGAAAGGGTATTTTTATCTTTTTATTTTTTGAGAGACAAAAATATCACTCCACTATAACTAACTGAATATTTTCCAATTTCAAATGAACTGTAGAGGATCCTAATTTAATGTCCACATGTAACCATGAAATATTCTTTGGACTCCTTACTTTTATTTATTTATGTACTTTTATCACTTTATAATAATCCTATTCTTTCTTTGCATTTATAAAGAAAAAATCTTCGTTTAATTTAGTTTATTAAATTAACATACATGTATAATAAAACATGTAGTTTAAGAATATACAAATTTTGGATAGCCCCCAACTTATTGTGACAAATGGGTTCCATAAGAAAAAGGTTGTCTTATATTTGCTATCAGAATTATTAACAATTTAGACAACAAATTGCTGAAAATCCGTATTGGACTTTGGTTAAGGTTGGCCCAAAACGAATATGTCCGGTAAACATTGGTGAGGCCCAATAGAAGTTGTCATTGGTATTATTAGGCCTTAGGGTTAAAAAGGGCGTCTTCTTTACGTTCTCGTTGGCATATTAACAATTAGGGAAGGAATGGCGGGAGCGCCACTGCTTTGCTTCTCCAGCAAACCCAGATGACCAAAACAGACCATGAAACTTGTTTCCACCTTACGTACACACTTCCCTCTTACCAAAAAGCCTTACCTTCCATGGCGGACTCTCACCTATGCAACCCACCAACAGCCCTTAGAATCTCCGGAGCTCGCTCTGGCTCAGACCATAGCTTCTATGCACTCCATTTCTTCAAACCCCTGTTTTGCTCTTCTGGGTTTCTGCAGAAACATCGATTCTCTCAAGATAATCCACGGCATGCTCATCGTAAACGGCCTCACCGGTGAACTTCTGTACGATACGAAGTTGGTTAGCTTGTATGGTTCGTTTGGGCACGTTGAGCATGCCCGCTTGGTTTTTGATAGGATAGAAAACCCGGATTTTTATGCATGGAAGGTGATGATCAGGTGGTACTATCTGAATGATTTGTATTCGGAGATTATTCGGTTCTATACCCGTAAGAGAATATGCGGTAGAGAGTGCGACAATGCTGTATTTTCATTTGTGTTGAAGGCGTGTTGTGAACTGCGCGATATTGATGATGGGAGGAAGGTGCATTGCCAGATTGTTAAGGCGGGGGGCCCCGATAGTTTTGTGTTGACGAGTCTTGTTAACATGTATGCGAAATGCAGAGACATTGGGAGTTCTCGTGAGGTGTTCGATGAAATTCTTGATAGAAATGTGGTTTCATGGACATCAATGATTGCGGGGTATATGCAGAATGACTGTCCCATAGAAGGGTTGGCTTTGTTTAACAGAATGAGAGAAGGGTTAGTTGAAGATAACGAGTTTACTGTAGGGAGCTTAGTCACTGCGTGTGCAAATTTACGAGCTTTACATCAGGGGAAGTGGCTTCATGGGTATCTGATTAAGAAGGGTTTTGAATTTAATCCGTTCTTGGTGACAGCGCTTCTAGACATGTATGTTAAGTGTGGGGATGTTAGAGATGCCCGTTCTGTCTTTGATGAGTTTTCTCCTACTGATCTTGTCTCATGGACAGCAATGATTGCGGGATACGCACAGAATGACCATCCCAATGAGGCATTAAAGTTGTTTATGGATAAGAAATGGGTTGATATATTGCCAAATTCCGCTACGACTACTAGTGTGCTTTCGGCATGCTCAAAGTTAGGCAACTCGGATATGGGACGGTCAGTTCATGGTCTGGTGATTAAGCTTGGGTTAGGAGAACCTACGGTGAGCAATGCTCTTATAGATATGTATGCAAAATGTCATATGATCAGAGATGCTAGTTATATATTTGAAACAGTTTTAGACAAGAATGAGATTACTTGGAATTCAATTATATCTGGCCATTCACTAATTGGTAACGCATATGAAGCTCTTGAACTCTTTAATCGAATGATATCAGATTCTGTCTCACCTGATGCATTCACACTTGTTCGTGTTCTCTCAACTTGTGCTTCCCTTGGTGCTCTTCGAGTCGGTTCTTCACTCCATGCTCTCTCTATGAAGAAGGGCCTACTATCATCCAGTGTCTATGTTGGCACTGCACTTCTTAACTTGTATGCCAAATGTGGGGATGTGAAGTCTGCTCGTATAGTTTTTGATGGGATGGGAGAGAAGAACACTATCACGTGGAGTGCAATTATTGGTGGTTATGGAATGCAGGGAGATGGTAATGGGTCCCTTGCACTTTTCAGTGAGATGTTGAAAGAAAAATTAGAGCCCAACGAAGTAATTTTCACTACCATATTATCAGCATGTAGCCATACAGGGAAGATTGGGGAGGGGTGGAGGTGTTTCAATTTGATGTGCCAGGACTTTAACTTTGTCCCTTCGATGAAGCATTATGCGTGTATGGTAGATCTGTTATCTCGTGCTGGCAGACTTGAAGAAGCCTTGGACTTCATTGAGAATATGCCTGTACAGCCAGATGTTCGTTTGATTGGATCTTTTCTCCATGGATGTGGACTCCATGCAAGGCTTGATCTTGGAGAAGTGGCAATCCGGAAAATGCTGCAGTTACATCCTAATGAAGCTAGTTACTATGTACTCATGTGTAACTTGTATGCTTCAGATGGAAGGTGGAGCCAGGTTAATCAGGTGAGGGAGCTGATGAAGCAAAGAGGATTGAGCAAGTCCCCTGGGTGTAGCCTAGTGGAGATGGATATTATTGATGATATCTCACCTGCCAAAGTGGCATCTCTTCCGTAGTTATAAGTTTATTGTGGTGGGGGTTGAGGAAAAGGCCAATGAATGAGTAAATTGTATATTTTCATCTTAAATTATAGGATTATTGGCAATTTAAAGCTTATATTTTTTTTGGTAGGGAAGATGGAAAATGTATAAATATGCTATTTATTGAGTAGTGATTCACCATCATATTTCATGACACAATAGTTTTAAGTTTATTCAATGTGACATAATATGAATTATGACGGAATATTTAATTGAAAATAATATATATATATTTGAATTTTGAAGGAGTTTGGGAAATAATGACATAAACAAAAAATATAATCAAGTAAAAGATATTGTTTGGAAAGAGAAGATTATTTGTAAGAATAAGAAACTAAGAAAATAGAGTATGAAAGGACAAGAGATGGGTAAGTTAGTGGAAATTAAGTTTACTACCAAGGAGGGTTCTTTTGCTACTGTCTTTGAAAATCTTGTCAAGTTTTATCCAGCAAACTAGAAGCATTAATTTCCCAAGTATTTTGCTTGCTTTCAACATCTTCCTGTGAACTGTAAGATTATCTTCCTTAGAGAATATTAGATATTGAACTATCATATTGTACATCATACCCTTGTTCGACAGCCAAAGTTGACAAATTTTCCGAAACCCTGTAAATTTCGTTCGTTTGCAAATGAGAAGTATCTCCAGCTCCAAATGTGTAGATTCTTTTGTCAAGTTCAATTGTACTCCATCCAGGAACCTTCGTCAGACCTATACCTTTCATCACTGATCTCACTTTCCCAAATTCATTCCAGTCTCCTCCTTCTGCATATATATTAGACAATAAAGTGAAGTATCCAGTGTCATCTGTGCGAATGTCTAAAAGGTCTCCTTCAATGCTTCTAATTATGTCCATCCTCCGGTGAATTCGACACCCATTAAGTAGAGCACCCCAGATGCTAGCATCTACAGGAAATGGCATTGATTTGATAATTTCATAGGCTCCATTGAGATCACCAGCTCGGCTCAGAAGGTCAACTACACTAGAAAAATGTTCTGTATTGGGCTCGATCCCAAAATCCTTCATTGAGCTAAAATATGAACTCCCTTCTTCCACAGATCCTGCATGACTGCAAGCTGATAGAATATTCATGAAGATAACTTCATTTGGTTGTATTCCGGAATCCACCATCTGACTGAATAGTGAGATGGCAGCATTGATCTGACCGTGTATTCCATAACCAGCAATCATGGTACTCCACGAAACCACGCTCCTCTCTGACATGCTATCAAAAACTCCTTGGGCTGCATGAAGGTCTCCACACTTGGCATACATGTCAGTTAGAGCTGTATCTACATAAAGATCTTTCTTCACACCACAGGTAATAAGCTTGTGGTGAACCCATTTTCCCTTTTCTAAATGACCCAGATGGGAGCAAGCTTGAATTGCACTTAAGAAGGTCACTTCATTCATCTCAGTGCCATTCAAATACATTTGATCAAATAGCCTGATTGCTTCTACTGAATTCCCATTCTGAGAAAACCCACAAATCATAGAATTCCAAGTTACAACACTTCTCTGGTTAATCTTTTCAAATATCATGTATGCGGAATCCACAAAGCCACATTTGGAGTACATGTCGATTAGTGAATTCTGTACAAACTCATCCATAATGCCTCTTTTGATAACATGGCCATGAATCTGATACCCAAGCTGTATTGAACCCACATTTCCACAAGCTGAAAGAGAACTTGACAGGCTATATGAATCTGGCATCAGTCTCTGTGTCTGTATCTGCACAAATAGTGACAATGCCTCCTTCAACAACCCTTTCTGAGCATAAAGAGAGATGAGCATATTCCATGACACAATATTTCTCTCCCCAAGTGCATGAAGAACCCCCTCGCAAGTATTTAGTTTTCCACACTCGGCATATAATTCTATTAAAGTTGGCCCTAAAAAATCAAGGTCAGCATCTAAAGCTTTTCTAATAACAAAGCAATGAACTGACTTCCCTTCTCTAAGCAAGCCTAACCTAGCACAAGAACGTATGATACTCATCATGGTTACTGAATTAGGTTCCGCTTTAGACCCTTGCATCTCAACAAAAACATCTATTGCTTCTCGGAAGAGACCATTTTGGTTGTAGCATGTAATCATTGCAGTCCAAGAACCAGTATGCCGGTGAGTGACATTTTGGAAGATCCTCTCTGCACTACGCAAGTCACCACATTCATTATACATTACAACTAGGTAAGAATCTAAAGACCCATCACTTTTAATTGCCCTTGTCACAACTTGACCATGAACCGCCCTCGCTTGTCTCAGAAAGCCCAAGTCACCACAAGCCTCGGCTACGCAAAGCATTGTCACTGAATCTGGTTCAACACCTTGAGAGACCATCCTACGGAACAAATCCAAGCCTTCTCTTGTGTATCCATTCTCAACATAGCATGATATAATTGAACTCCACAAAACCACATCTTTAATCAGCATTCCATCGAATATCATTCGTGCATCATCTAAGCAGCCCATTTCGCCATACACATTAAGCAATGAAGTTTCAACAATAGCATCAGTATCAAACCCACATTTGAATATCCTCCCATGCACCTTCCTACCAATACCCAGATCACCAAAACCAGAACAAGCTCTCAAAATGGAAGGATATATAAACCTATTGACCTGGACTTGATGGTACAGCATTTTATGGTACAGTGCAATTGATTCTTCAAAGAAGTGGTTCCAAACATAACACTTAATAAGTACACCCCACATGAATGAATCTGGGCTAGGGAAGGTTTCAAAGACAAGTCTTGAAGATTGGAGAGTGCCCATTTGGGCATAAGATTCAACGAGCTTGGTGGAAGCAAGTGGGTCTTTGTGGAGGCCAGTGACAAAGAGATGGGCGTGGAGTTGGGTTAGTGTTCTTAACATGGTGCAGCACCTAAACAAAGGCATGTAGAGCGTCATTATTCTTGTTTTTGAACAACTTTACAGGATTATTTATAGAGTCTATGTGAAGTCAAGTTCAGGCGAAGAGAAAAGAGTTTTCTTCCTTTCCGCTCGGTGGATTGAGCATGGAACAATACGGAACCAGTTTTGGAAAGGAGGTTAGTGCATCGGTATCAGGGGCAGACGTGTAAAAGTGCCACCATATACTACCAAATAGTCAGCGACTCAGCAAGAGAGAGAGAGAGAGAGAGAGAGAGGGAAGAAGAAGAAGAACATATAGTTAACCTCGGTCCCTTGGCATCCATTTCATACATGTAGCTTATTGATAGTTTGTTTGATTTCTGTGCATTTTCCACATTAAATTCAGAGTTGGGTAGTTAAGAGAAGCCATCCCGATTCCTCACCATATATCACCATCACAAAAATCTAATCCCAATTCTCAACAATTTTTCTGTTCAGTTTATTACTCTATGAAACCCGCATATCTCAGGTGAGTACACTAACCAAAACTTGTTTGGTCAAGTAAACCCGGTAAAAATTCTTTCATATTTGTTGTCTAAATTATTAACGACAATAAAACTATTCTCGAATCTTGACCAAAACTTGTTTGGTCAAGTAAACCCGGTAAAAATTCTTTCATATTTGTTGTCTAAATTATTAACGACAACAAAACTATTCTCGAATCTTGTTACTTACATCCCACTATTAGTGGCAAAATTCCAAGCCAAATTAAACATCTTGTTAATATGGATAGTTCCTTGAAAATATAGAATAGGTTCCAACGGTTGAGGGAAGGGCCTGGCCGTCTGAGCTACTTGGAACAGTAAAATTGTTTAGAAACCGGCGAAATTTCCACAATTTCAGTAAGAGAAAACTTCCACAACCGCTTTGTAAATCAAATCTAGCCGCCATAAGAGTTTGCTGAGAACAATACAATCTATCCAAAAACGTAGATAAACTGGATAGATGTGAACCAGGAATTTATATATACAATGTACAGCGCCTCCCAGGAAGCCAAAAGAATTCTACAAGTAAATGGATTACAGTAGATCATATCTAATGAGATTATAACAGTCAAAATAAACTTTCAGATAACGACTGAGACCCAAATTACTAAGTGCCATATGGTAATTATACTCCTAAAAGCTTAAATGTACATTCATTAAGCAACACCACCAGGCTTCTCATCTTCCGAATCGAAGGGTACTTCATGCCGCGGCCTATTGTATTTCTCACGCAGCTGCTTGATTGGGATGAAATCTCCAGCCCCGTCCACCCCATAGAATAAAAAGGAAATATAGGGATGATCAAACCTGCCCTGTACATGGTTAAGAGCAGCAGACGCACAATCAAGCAACATAGCACAGGAAGGGGTAATCGTGTTATTCAGGGCAATTCTACACACATTTAAAATAAGAAAAAGGGACAATCACCATATCTGGTTGGTCAGGGGCTAATAGATTCTCCTCAGGAACTGCAGCAAGGAAAACCATTCATGTGTTCGTCAGGAAATTTGAAAGGCAACCGGCAAAACCTCACAAAACAAACACTCAACCACCGCAACAAACAAAGCGCTCAAAAAAACCAATTTTAAAGAGTAATTGAATCAAGCAGTTGTAAATTACCATAAGCCACCAGTAGATTGGGGTCTGCATGTACATCAACCAAAACCTGCAAAACAATAAAAAGAATATTATTGGAAATAATTATTTGCACCATAGCTGCTCATTGAACTAACAAATAAAATGAGGCGAAAGAAAATGGAAACTGAAAACAATAAAAGAAAAAGGAAAAGAAATATGTTCAATTAACAAATTTAGGGCCAGTTACATAGAAATGCACCAGTGGATCCAAAATACTGGAAAATGTTTGAATCAGTCAATGTATTACACAATACTTTTTCTGCAGCCCCACATCCTTGTATGAGTTAATGTAACAAACATAAGGAAGAAACTCATTTTCATATGATATCAGAAAGATATATTCATTTCTAAGATGGGCCAACCATAGCGGAAAAAAGGCCAGGTAATTAAAATTCATGAGGTTAATCATATTTAGGAACTAAAAACAAATCTATAAATATTGTGGACTATGAAATAAACCTTCAATTCAAACATTGAATTTTTTTTTAAAATTGATACAGTTGGTTAAACCTGATAAAATGGCTGATTAGAACCCCGACTCAACTTTTCAACTTGAGCAATCTCCATCCATGAACTTGATTCACAGCACATAGGATCCATTCCACAAATTACAGCACAATAGCCTGAAGATGCAAGATGAGTCCTTAGTAACAAAAATCAGCAGGGAAGGGTAAGAAGGAAGATAACGTTCACTCATCAGAATGTGAGAAGCCAACTCCTGATTCTACTGATTTCACTTTGATTCATTTGGGTTTCTTCACTGTTTACAGATACTAAGGCAGTTAATATAATTTCCTTGTAAAGGCTCCAAAATCATAACAATCTTAAAACTAGATCTACTCACATCAAGGTTACAACCAAGAAAAAGAAGAAAAAAAATTCACATTTTACTCCGAGTTGACCCTTATATGGAATCAAACTAAAGAAATCTGAAATAATACAGTAAATGGCATTATAGTTTTATACCAAAGATTTTGTGCCTCACTTTCTGCCCCAAACGAAATGAATATTGTACATTTTCATATGCCAGAGCATTAACTGACGCTGCCAAGGACTCTGACTCAAGTTTGGAAATTTCATCCCGTAAGTCAGCTGCCAAAGCATAATTCTCACTCTCAATTGCGTGCTGCAGGTCTGCGCTGCAAGGAAAGAAGCAGAAGATGGTCTAATTTAATCTACAAGATGACACACTATGCCGCCAGACAAAGAGGACAAACAGATTGGAAACGATATCAGATATATTAGTATCTTTACTTACAGAATCACTTAAATCAAACTTTTAGCAGATGCTAGATTGAGAAAAGCAGGACTCACCGTAGACGTATGATACTTATAGCCTTATCTTGAACTTTGCTCTTTGAAGATGATCCCCTTTTTGCTTCTTGCTGTCTCATGACCTCTGCTTCTACCTTCCAAGAGAAAGACTTAATAAGAAGGTCGAAATTCACTTGATGCACTGATTACAAGGAAGCTTCTACACATGGACATGGAACAAATTAGTGCAGGCAAACATACTCATACTCATGGTGTCAAACTCTGCAAATCTAAAAGGTCAACTCAATAATAGTTCAAATTCCTATCATCAAAATGCATAACTGCATGCATTTTCATATAGCCAATAGTTTATAAAAACTTTATGAACTTCAAACAAAAATTACAGGAGAAACTATTGAACAACTTCTGAACAAGTCTTTAAAACAGGTAATTGATTGATATAATATCCATATGACATCTACATAGAAGCAGGATAGAGAGGACTAACCTCAGAAAGCTTGTTTCTCAGTTGTTGAGCGGTTTCATACTGCTCCAAATTTAAAGCATACTGCCATACATGGACCAAACCAGAGAAGAAAAAAAAAAAACTTGTTGGAAGGATTAAACTAAACTAAGAGATATGCTAAATCGCATTAACATTATAACAATTAAAACCTAAAAAACAGCCTGTTAAACCTGTACTCGAGTGGCCAAGTCAAGCTGGAAGAAGAAGATCAATATATCCTCATTAGCACTCTCACTACGTTCTGAGCTAGCATCCAACCCCTGGCCACCTCCTTTAAACAGCCATCCAGCTTCAACCCTTACATTTCTCTGTCTTAATATATTGGGATTAGCTGTTAAGAATAGACTCTGCACGTACTGAGGCCAGATGTAATGCCTATCAGTAGCAGAGGCTATCTGAGTTTTCTTCATTAGCTTGTAATGCTTCCTCCATGAAGTGATTGATCCATAGACCCCACTCTTTCCAGAGGTAGCAAGAGTGCTTAATGAAAGACCTTGCACCATTTCCACCATGCAATGATGTACCCTTTTTTTCCAGAAAACTATTCTATCTTTTCCACTCTTGCATACAATGACAGCTGCATCTACAGTTGGACAAAATGGCCTATATAGAGTCAATCTATGTAGGTAGGCCACTATTGGAACATCCAATCAAAACTGAAAACATGAATTTTGAATCTAAATTCCACTGAAGCAACCTAGAATCACATCACCCAAGAATACAAACATTAAAATTAAAGAATTAATGTGAATGAATTAGGCAACTTTACAAATCAGTAATAGTATGTCGTTTTAGACATTGGATCATGATTGCAAATCTGAGGCACTCATAGACACTGAGGAAACTTCCAACTAGATTCACTTTGAGATAGTTATTTATTTTTATTTTTTTTTTGAGTGGAGATATTTATTTAAGTTATATGTAAAACAAGACTGGGTTATGCTTCTCTCCTTCATCATTTAATTCTTTTATAGAACAATTTGTATTATGCTAAAAGATAGTTTGTTCTGTTTTCTTGAAGCACCTTTCATTTCTTATTCAACTTTGCTTTTTCTTCACCTATTGGGAAATAGCTAACTCACACACACTATACTATAAGGCGTCGATTTTCTCAACCAAACCAAAACTCAATATCATATACATAATGCATCCCATATTAGGGTTTGGGTCATCAACAATTTTGTAGACTATCACATAAATCCTCAGTAAGTGCATTTCAAAAATTACCAGAGCAACCCTAAAACCATTTTTAAGAAGCAATTATCTCGAGTGTTTCTAGTAATTCTATTCTATCGTCATTTTAACCAGAGAATATAATAGAATTGCATAACACCACTGGCATGAAAGGACTAGAATATTTTCCAGCATGTTGAAGTGTTTTCAGGACCAAGGATTTACTACCTCAGCGATCTTCTTCGTGGCAAAACTAAGAGGGAACCCTCCTGTACGGCAGCGTCGTTCTTCTAGGTTCTGACGAACCAGTGCGTGTGAGAGGTATGAGAGAGGGAGGAGATAAGAAAGGAGAGAGAGATAGAGGGAGAGGGTCTCAGAGAGACGCGAGAGAGAGTGGAGGCAGAAGATCCCAGAAAAATGATGTATAAACGTGTCGTTACGTGAGTGGATGATGGCATGTTTGTAAACAAGTGTAAAATGAAAGGGTTAAAATGTGATACTTCTATTTGCGTAAATATGTTGGGTTAAAATGACCCAAGACAAGCCAATTTACATTCCGCTCCTCAAATATTTTACAAGCTTATGGCACTCGGTTGAGTTAGCCTAAACAGTGAGAAATTTCAGTTCAACATGATAAGGTATTTCCTTAAATTTTATTATTTTCTCGGCATCCAAACAAAAACATCATAAATTCAATTCCCGAATCAAGATATTTAAATACAATTATCATGTACGTTCACCAAGAAGAAGAAGATGAGGTATATGCATATACAAGATTGGAGAAGTCACTAGAAAGTTACCGGAGAAGTATGAAAGGCAAACCTCAATTTTCTGTTCTTACGATAATTAATAAAAAATAATTGAAGAAGATATTAGTAGTGGCACATGGCACGGGAGTTCCACAAGGGTTGTATGATGTGCATTGCAGATTACAGCATTTAGTGTGGTGTTACTAGTGTGATGATGCGTAACCTCAGTTCAACTTATAAAATGGCTCACATCGAGTTCAAGCCAATCGGAGAGGATCCGGATCTCCTGTGGAGTAGGATTCTTTTTATTTTGATACATTTAAAGATGTATCATGTAGATCATTGTACATTATTTAATTTTTTTAAAAGATACACTAATTTTAAATCATGATCATAAAATAAATAGTATTTATTAAATTTGAAATGAAAATAGATTTCTTATGATCTTATCGATCACTCTTTGGGATCAATTCACAATATATATTTTTCTTTCTTTCCGATCAAACATAGCTTTTAAAATCACCATTAGTCTTGTGATTGATCATTATTAATTTTGATCAAATGATAATTTTAAAAACCACCTTATTTTTAGAAGAACAAAAGAGTGACACAAGAGGAACTCTTAAAATTACTTGTCAAACATACCCTAAAAGAATTAAGATGATTTTTTTTTTTTTTGTTTTTCTATGAAACTCGTATGAGATATTGATGCTTGGATTCTTTCTTTTTTCTTTTTTTTTTTGTAAATTGTTAAAAAAATGTTAGATCTAAAATTTTGTGACTCATACTAGCATGTAATCAGAAGTCAAAATGACCAAGAACATGCTGATCTGATTTCCTTCATTTATTTATTTAATTTTTTGCGCTTCCTTCGCTGAGAGGCCGAAAAGAAAAAGTCCCTCGCATATTGCTGACTAGAAAGATTCAATTAATTTTTCTAAGTTTACTTTTCATTTTTTCCTTCCTTTTTTTGGGCATCATGCTTCATTTCAGAGTAATGCATTCTATGCCAATTCCCATACATAACGTAAAGCTACCAAGAAGTCATATTATGAGGTAATGTCAAAGCATATGAAAAGTAACCAAACCAAATATTTGTGGAGTTTGTGTGTGTGGAATCCCCACAATTGCGCAAGGTAAATAACCGAAAGTAAACAAGAACTTCAATACCATAGAAAGCCAACCAACAAGCTTTGATGAGGCTCATACGCCTTTATTTTTTTATTGAAAACTCACCAAGATCATACAAAAAAAGAAAAACAAATGAACAACATTATTTCCATCTTCAGACAAACAGATCTCATCGCTTCAAAAATAAAATCAAAAAATTGATATGTATATTTTCTGTACACATTTAACAGACAAATGTGTACACCTCCACCTAGCACTGATGATAAAAGAGAAACATGCGAAGAAATCACAACCTGTGGACCGGCTTTTATCGCCTGATGGAACTGCACTTGTGATCCCTATGGTCGATGATATACATATTTTGTTCTCGGGTCAACAATGAGACCCTTCCCTCCATTCACTTCTAAATCATGCCTGCTAAACGTCAATAAAAAAATCAGAAACAAATATTGAATTTGTTGGATTTGCATACTTTATATTATCGTTGTACACCACAAATGGCATGCAACTTGCAACACATGCAGCAAAAGTGGTAAAGGAAAGGACTGTTAATCCAGCCATCTATCATGAGCCACTGGCTTCGACACCGAGAATATACAAATGAACGCAGAATCCTTGTGTATCATGTGTGCCGTCAGGCAAAGGCAAATTGCCTTGTAGTGCCCATTATTCAAAACTGTGAAACTTTTATTTAGTAATTGAGAACAAAACGAAACTAAATGGTGAGAAAAAAAAAGAAAAGGAACACTCAACTGAAATACAAAGTCGGGGATGGTCAACTGCTCACGGGGAACATATCTGAACAGCTGAAGAAGTCGATCAACATAGGCTACTTTCTTCCACACCTAAAGATTAGCTCTCATTAGAAATTTAAAAAAAAAAAAAAAAAAATTTCCATGTCGATGAACCATAATTTTGTTCAGGTCCCAATATTTGATAAACAGGAAATAAGTTCAGACATACCGTATTGTCTACAAGCAATTGCAGAGCAAATATTGCAGCCTTAAGTCCAAATGTTGGGTGAAGAACATATATTGCCTAAATATAGCAGATCAAGAGATCAGATCAAGATTGCGAATATTGTATTCCTAATTAGAACAAGTAATTCAGTAGTGCATACATGCAGATTGCGCTGGTGCTTCCGACCAAGTATCTGTTGTAATCTTCTCATCCATCCGAAGTCCGGTTGACTGTTTATTGCAAGGCGCATGCATAATGTACCGAGTGAGAAAAACTGGATTACTTCCAGAAGAAGGAACTTCACATGCAAAGCATAAAAACTACGCAAATATCCTGTACCAGTTCCACTAAGACTAAGAACCACATAGAAGAGCTCAACACCCTATTTCTATTGATACAACTAGTTCTATAGTTCTCATGAAATATTGCAACATTCTCTCATCCAATCTTCCAAAAGAGAAGTCCTGGTTTGTCTTCTTTTGTATGTAAATATGTCCATTAGTTCCTCCATGACAGAAAAGGTTACTACTTAAAAGGTTTCAGTAAACATCAACCATCTTAAATGAAGGCACTTACAACAAATAGTGTAAGATGGCAACAAAAATATAGGTCATGCATTTTGCATCTAATACTTTTTGATAGGTGTTTTGCATTTAATACTTACGGCTGTAAGGATGCAGCAGAGTGGAAGTAGACAATAGTATAAGGCTTCTGTATCAAGGGCTCGAACTCCTGAGATTTGAATCAAGATGGTAATCTTAGTCACAAAAGACAATACAAATAAAGAAAAAAGTAAAGATTATAACATTAGTAAAAGGGAGCATCATAAACAGAAGTATTCATTTTCCATCATCAAGGAGCTAAAAATCTGTTATAAGTTATCAAGATATCATTAAAAGCGTACCCAAGTACACAGGTTCCAAGCACTAACTATTTCTGCAGACACAAATTAATGTTATAGTGAAAGCCATAACCTAATTACCTTTACTACATGAAGCACAAATCGCTCCAAATCAAGACATCGCAGCAGGAAATGTGCCCCCACAACAACCATCACAGGACGACCTTCACTGTCTACCCCACCACGGTAACTGAAATAGAAATAAAGCGTTGATGTTAAATGTGAACCGAAGCCATCAATCCTTGAACACATGAATGAAAAATTAAATGTCTCTGAACAAAAAGTACTTCCCTAAGTTATCCATGTGGGAAATTTTAGAAAAACCCTAGGCAGAAAATTGTTGCGCAAAAATGAAAAGTTTAACATTTATGCGTCACATAATTGGGGCTCATCACACACTTAGTTTTAACCTTTATTGTGTGGCCACAACAAAAGCATCTTCCTTATGAAGTTGTAAACAAGGGTTTCTTGAAAGGTCTAGAAAATAACCACTGAAAGAGGAAATATACAATAGGCAAGGGAGAATCTAGGCCCAACGAGTTCACTATATTTGCAGCTGTCAAGGTGGCTAAGAATTCACAAACCCAAAGAGAAGAACTGCCATCAATTATACCAACTTAGTCATCTTAAGCATGAGAATTTAGTATTGACGGAAAAAATAGTAATTCAGAACCACAATCAAGTACTTTATTGATTACTTAGTAAAAACAAATACTATAGTAGGCATCTAAAACAGAAGAAGAAGAAATATGGATGCCTACACAATTTTCATCTCTGCAATTTCCGAAAGATTAAGAGAATTTGCTTTCGCAAGGTATCTAGAATGAAGTGAGTATTCTTCAGCAGCAGATAATGGAGGTGCACCAAGGTCACCAAATCCAAGCAGTTTAGCACAATTCCAACCCCTTTGTGCTTGAGCAGTTTTTTCCCATTGTTCTTTGCGTCTCTGATCTGGATCTTTGATTAAAGACATGAAGGCAGGATCCAGAAATGAACCCAAATGTGATGAATTCCTAAAAGAATAACAATCACCCAGTAAGGTAGTTGAATGTTGAAAACTGAACATCCAGTAATAGGTGCAATTTAGTTCCATCACAAAGAAACGATAAAATGATAAATACAAAAAGAGATATGTCAATGTATTGAGAAGCATAATTTAATAATGCTATTTATCCAAAAATTCAATAGTACACTTCAATCTAATAGTAGTCATTCTAAGGCTATTTTTCCAAAATTCAATCATAATTTAATAATGAAGTGTACCAATCAGAAAGAGATATGTCAATGTAACAGATACATATATATCTACACAGTGACTGTACCAATTCAAGCACATCTATATGATGGTTGCAATTAAACACCAGTCAGTAAAAGGAAGAATACATATTTTATCTGTTACCTATCAAAAAAAAAAAATGAATACATATTTTACAATGGTGATTGATTTTCTGAGATCTGCTAAAGTTCACTGACCTTCGTGCTAAGCCAACATCACTAACAGGAAGATCCACTGGAGCCTGGGGAGGTTTAGGAGCGGTCTTCTTGGGCAAAGGCTTTATTCTGATTTTACGTTCATCTATAATTGTCTCACCATTCTCATCCCCAACATCTGCAGGAAGCTTTGAGATGGCCACCTCCTCCTCGTGTTTATCTCTAGGAAAGTACAGTGGAAGCAACCTACAATGGAAAGATATGAAAAGAGATTATGCCTAAAGCCTATCAAGTCCTAAAACAAGTAGTCACAACAGAAGTAACAGAAAATTGCATAACATAACTGATGAGACATATCAAACAAAACAACACACTTCACATCTACAAGGTAACATATATAAATAGCAACATAGTTATACCTCTTGTATATTTCAGTATCAGTTGATGTGGTAGTACAAAAAACAACAGCTGTTATTTTATCTTTCTGCTTCTCAAGAAGCCGCCGCACAGTTCCTGGAAAGTAAACCAAAGGTGAATTGGACAAGGAACAAACTAAAAATATTCAACCTTCCAAAAAAAAAAAAACATGGACATGATAATTCACAAACATCCACAAGATCCTTAGGTTGTATCCACATTTAAAAACACTATTCTACTTCACATTTCTTTGTCATCCCACAGAATTTCACTGCCCCTATTGTATTTACTACAGCATTTGAAGCTATCAATCCATTGGATTGATTGAGTGCGGCCACTACTACTGGAGCAATCACTGCAGAAAAAAGTAAGAGATCCGTTTTTAGGAATTCATAAGTTAGACTACACCAAAGAGTTTCCATTTTCCTTTCTTTTTTTTCTTTTTTTTTTTTTGTTTCCCCTTATAATTACAGCATTTTAGCTTTTCTGATTGTTTGCATTGATGCCTATCGTTTAAGGATGGATTTGTACACAAACCCCATATGTAACAATATGGAACAGTTCAATTTACATGGGTTTCCCAGACCTACACTAAGGCAATTCGTGAAAACATCACAAGAATCAATTGAAGAACTGTAACAAGGAAAATATCTCACTTATAGCCACATGAGCAGCTGGTTCACGAGGATAGTTTTTAGCCTCTGTGTATATACATCCCATAGCAATGCTGCATTCATAAATGTCATGCAAAGTAAGTTCCAAGTTTACAAAACTACAGGAAAAGCAAGAGATGAGCAAGCTACAAGAAAGAAAATGACGTAGCATCTGCTACTAAACAACCTTTTAAGCCCATTTTCAATGAGAAGTTCAAGGCAAGAACGATAGCAATGACTAAGAGCATTCTCTGCAGCAGTATGGTATTTCACCGCATACTTGGGACCAACGGTATGGATAACCCTCCTGACAAGATTTACAAATAAACACGGATGCATCAGATACGAGGAGAGAAAATGCATCAAAATGAGACATGTAACACTAATCAAAATTACACATGTAACTCAATAATAAATAACTGTGAGACTATAGAGACCAGAGCACAACATGCAGCATGTGCATTATGATAAATCACCAAAAAAACACATGACAGCCACCTCATGAAGAATGAAGACAAAATTGATTGATGAAAGATCCAAATCTAAGAAATCCTCCAAGAATTTTGCTATGACAACCAACATTAGATATTTAATCAAAGCTGGTTTATTTATTCATCAACCAATTCATGTAAATAATTGACAATCACTCGTAATAAAAACAGAATCCTATGCTTCAGCCACTGCGAATTAAAACATAAACAACAGCAATGAATGCTGAGTCATTTCTTTTTTCTCTTTTTATTTTTTTTCAGGGGTTTGCTGTAAGTACTATAATTTCAAGTTAGAAATCATGGCACATCATCCGAGTCTATGATCTCCTAGGCAGTAGGCCCATAGGTGAAGAGCAACATGGTACAGAAATGAATTTCTGATATTGTCTATATTTCTGCTTTCTTCTTTTTCAAAAAGTAATAGATACAAAAAATCACAAACAAGCCCACCTAGCAGGAAGGTCATATGCATTAGTAACTTTTGCCATCCCTGTTCGACATCCACCCTGCCAAGAGACAAAGATATAACAGTTCAGTCAACTGTGGCCATTTCCCAAAATGCCTTGGCAATCAGACAAGCTTTATCTAAGAAAGAAATAACTCGCTTAATTATGCATGGCACTCTATGGTTTCAACAATGTTATGGCCTATCCTGACTATTGAATATCTTTTAAACTTATGTTGTAAAATCCTACGTACAATTTTCCGTGTCAAACTAGCAAGGATCTTGCAAAAAATCCACATCCAGTGGAAATTGGATACGTAATAGTGAAAGCTTTCCACATAAAAAACAAGTGCTTAACAAACAATTGTCGTACCAATGTGGCACATTCTTCTGCAAGACCAGGTCCAGCTGCAGCATGCAGACCAAGGCTGCTGTGTGCTTCATCCAAGTTCTGTTAGCCATCCAATTTTAAATCATATCAGGTATCAAATGCATTGTATCCAAGACCATACTACAAAGTATTAAGTGCTCACCTCATTTGTTGAGTTCACAACAGCATCTACCTCAAGATTCCATGGGTTCCCCCTCCAAAGATATATCTTTGAGTTAATTTCATGATCAACAGGAAACCTTGACACCATTGCATTGCTACCACTCTCCGCCCCCGGAGACGTCAAAGGATCAGGAAAGTATGAATTGGAAAATGAAGGATCTTCAACCTCGAATTCCAAAGAAGACCTATGCTCCGCATCACTCCAACGTGGAACTTGATCCAAGCTAACAATAGAGTCCCCACTATCTGTTGGTACTCCACCCCGGGTTGTGGCCGTAGCCACATTCCGGTACATTTTAACAACTCTCAATCAGAGTCTCACCCCCCCTTATCGTTGGATTTCTCAAACCACTACTATACACCAGTCCTTTCAAAATCACACTTCAACTGCCACAAGAACGAATTCTTGAATGCAAACCCAAATCGATCACAGACTTCCCCTGAATCAACACAATTAAACTAATCACATAGATACAAACACAACAAGCACAATTCAACCAGAACTTGTATCGTATGCTCAAAATAAACTTGATTACAATCAAGTCACCATAACCAGAAGAAGAATTTGTAAAACTATAAACCCAATCTTCATAGATAAACCATTTATAATTTCCCATTACGAAACATAAAAACAAAAACGAACTCAAATTTTGATAATCGTAACCCGCAAAACACAGCACAAGCAAAGAAAGAAGGATCACTCAAATTCTGAATCACTCGGCTCGGCAGCTGAGAAAATGGTAGCAAGAAAACAAACAAACAAAATTTCGAATCTCAAAATCTCAACACACAGCACCAAAACGAAACAAAAATGTCCTTCCAAAAATCTCCCCCTCAATTAAATTCAACACTACATTCGAATTTCGCTTTGTTTCGTATCCCACAGTTTTCGCAGCAACCAAACGGATAAGCAAAATTGAGTTTCGAACCCTAACCTGAAATTTTCCGCGGAAATGAACAATTATACAAAGAAAAATTCTACGAAACCCTAAAATTCGGGTAGAAGAGGTAGAGAGAGAGAGAGCCAGAGAAGAAAAAAAAAAGTACCTGTGATTGAGAGTTTCGGCTCAGAAATATTTTTTCTTTTTTTTTTTGGTTAGGTTAGGAAAGAAGTACAACTATTTTTGGTGGGTCGATGAGCTTGCGAAGACAAACAAGCTTAATTTTGCCAGGAAATTACGAGGAAAAAATGGTATCTTCTATATGTTTTTTGTCTTTTTGTGTAGTTTGACTCGGGATATCATCACAAACCCTCCATCTCTCTCTATGTTCCATCAAAGACCCTTCTTGATCCTTATCATCACCCACTGGAATTCACAATAATATTTCCCAACAGGTATGACGTGTTTTGAGCTGGTGTGCGAGTGTATGGAGCACCATGAACTATACCCGTTTACCATTTCAGGGGCACGGGAGGAAAAGCAATGCCATTTGGACAAAAATTTGCTCTAATCTCACGTAATAAAATGACATGTGTCTATATATTTTTTTAATAATATATATTTTTTATATGTTTTTTTAATAGTTATAGGATACATGTCATCTTATTAGATGGATTTGTATGAATTTACTACAAATCATTTTATAGCAAATTTTTGTCCATGTCACCTTTACGTTCGTTGTATATTCAGATTTGGATTTGACCTTTTTGCCACTTAAAGTGCTGCGCTCGAGATTAGGGTGTATGATATAAGCCCATCAGCTCGTTAACAAACGGCTTGGTTTGGTTCGGTTAAGATAAAAACTCGATTTTGTCTCAATTTGAATAATAAATTAATCGTTCGTAAACATAATAATATATTTAAATATTAAATAAGATATACTCAAATAAATTTAACTCGATTCGAATAACCTTTTATAAACTCGTATAACTTAATTTTTACAATTTTTTTAGTATTATTTTAATTTTGTAATAAGAATATCTTAAGTAAAAATGAATTTTTTTTCATAATATGATAGATATGACTTGTGAGTTTAGTTTTAGAGATTTGTGTGTTTGTATGTATGTATGGATGTGTGTAATGAATTTATATACATAGTATAAAATGTTTTATATAAACTTGAGATTCGATTATTTAAGATTCAAGTTAATTAATTCAATTAACTCAAATGATAAAATGTTAATAATTAATAATTAGGATAGATTTATGAAAAGATAAACAATCATGATATTTATTTTATATAAGAAATGAATAAGTTAATTAAATATGAGTTTGAACAAGTTTGAATTCGTCTGTAAAATAAATGAGCCAAACTTGAACATAATATCTAGCTCGATAATGAACTCGAGCTCAACTCGTGCTAAAAAATAAAATTAAATAAGCCAAAATTAAACATTCAATACTCGACTCAAAGTAGAATACAAAATACTCAATTCAAATCTTAAAAAAAAACACTTGTGATAATGCTCAATCATCCACACTAAAATGTACCAAATTTCCCATGTAGATTATTTTATTCGGTAACAATTCATTATTACAATAGGTTTAAGTCCCTATCGCCAATTACAATTGGGAAAGCATCAAATGTTCATATTCCTCATCTTCCACTCTTGAAAAAGTCTCATAAGATTTATCCCACAACATCCACCATCTCCAACAGCTTTCCTTGCCTCTTCTTTAACCCCTGCAGCTTTCCTCCTCAACAATTCACTCCCCATCATCTCTCTAATTCTGTCTCCAATCTCTTCCCCCTTTACCACAACCTGCTCTGCCCATCCCCAACTCCTCACCCACATCCCAAGCCCACTCATCTCCACCACCTCCGCATTAATCTTCTGATCCCCATGCTGGGGCCACCCTAAAATCGGCACACCATGCCAAGCAGCCTCAACCACCGAGTTCCATCCGCAATGGCTTACAAACCCCCCCACAGCTCTGTGACGCAGTATCTCTCCTTGGTCCACCCAATTCTTCACCACCAATCCCATCCCCTTCATACGCCCCATCAGCTCACGCCCCACTATTTCGTCCAAGCCCTCTTCTTCCTCCTTGTCAACTTTCTTGTCCTTCACCACCCACAAAAATCTACACCCACTTTTGATCAACCCATTCCCTATCTCTCTTGTTTGATCCCTCGACATGGCTGTCCGACTACCAAAGCTAACATACACCACCGACCCATTCGGTTGCTCATCGAGCCACTTCAATTGATCGCCGCACTCTCCTCTCTCAAACTCACATGCCGCGAAAGGTCCGACGGCAAATAAAGATGGAAACCCCTCAATTACTTTTCCGCCATTAAGAGCCTCTAGTGACTCTGCTTCAAGCCCTTCAAACGAATTGATTACAATCCCATTTAATTTTGGAACTTTAGGACTGTCTTCCTTGAATATGTTAGCAAAGAGATTATCTGAGATAAGAAGCAGGGGAGGGATTGAGGATCTGGGTATTGGCGTAAGGCCTGGAATTTGAGCAGAATCGTCGGTAGCATTGGATGCAAAGGTGGGGAAGTATGAAAAGAAAGATAACATCCTGGCTGATGATGTGAAGAGGATGTAGCTAGGGATATGCAAGGCTTCAGTAATTGGAATGACGGAGGAAATCAAAGTCACATCAAAGACGAGAGCATGGAGAGGTGGAGAAAGTGAGGCGAGGAGAGGAGAAAGCGGGTGAGCCGAGCGACGCATTTCTTCAAATCCGAGAAAGAAGGGGTCGGTAGATTTGGGTGAGGAAAGGTCCAAAGGGAGGAGGTGGAATTGCACCTCGGAGACTTGAGGGAAAGCAGAGAGGAAGCGGGAGACGAAGTGAGACTCGGCGAGTGAGACGGTGGGGTGGGTGGTGACGAGGGTGACATGGCAGTGGTGCTGCACGAGCAGTGCAGCAAGTCTAAGGAAGGGTGTGAGATGGCCCATGCCAGCGCTAGGGAGGAGAGCTACATGAAGATGAAGGGCTTCCGAACTCGACATGCTTGGTGTTGTTGAATCCTGGAGCCTGGGTCTTCGTTCTGGTATTCTTTTACGTTTTCATTTTTTTCTCCATCCAAATCCGATATTTGTTAACTATATAAGCCAAAATCTAAGGGTGAAAAGCGCACGGTTATTAGGTTAATAACCGCACTAACTTAACCGCTAATTGCCTTTTAAGGCGGTAAACAAAAATTGTTAACCGCTAACCATAAGTGGTTAGCAGTTTTAAGTTTTTTTCAAAATCACTAACCCCATATATATATATATATATATATAAATGATTTCATTTTTTCGTTTAAAATTTTAAATATATATAAAAATGTATAAGAATCTAGAAACGATGTTGTATATAGTATGATATTATTATATTACCATATAAAGTTATAAACGACATCGTTTTGGTTTAAAAAAAAATTAAATTAAATTTTTAACTGCTAGGTGCAGAGACGGAGCCAAAAAAAAATTTGGGAGGAGCCAACCAATTTTTTTTTTCTCTTTGTGAGTTCTTTATAATTTTTTTTTTATTAAAAAAATATATTTTGCTTTTTTTTTTTTTTAATGAACTAAAGACTACCCAAAACTATAATTATCGAATAAAAATTAAAAAATATTGCAGATTACAATTAAGTAACTATACTTATTAAATAATAACTAAATAACTATAATTCTCACCTTCCCTACTTGCATTGGTGCACCCATTCCCACACTTAAATTTTCACAACTTTGAAAAAATAAACAATAAAAAGTCACTACTTCACTCTTGTCTCTTGCCACGTGTGTGTACCCATTTACTCTCATTTTTCCAAACCACAAAACAAGTGAATAGCGGTCTCTTTTCTATGATTCTATAAATTTTGAAATGGAGGTTTTGCATGGTAAAGGACGTAAGGGCAAAAAATAATAATAATAATAATAATAATAATTAATGGGTATAGCCCAAAAAATTTAAGAATAGAGCCAAAAATTTTAAAAATATGGCCTAATTTTTTTTGTAAGGGCCAAATAAATAAAATTAAAATTTTACTTTTTTTTTTTTCTTATAAAATTTTTTTCCTTATTTTTGGAGAGGGTTCATGGCCTATGCAGGTCTCCCCTCCCTCTGTCACTGGCTATACAATTAATAAATTTTACTAATCCATTAGACAAATACAATTAACAGTTTTAATCAATAACCGTATTCGTAGTAAAAATCGAGTCAGCAAGAAATGAGACATTTCTTGTCTGTACAGGAAAAGAAGACCGACGTGTCCTCTTTATGTGCATGTGGAAAGAACGTGATACTAGTGAGTAGGTGCGGCAATTAACGTGTGTGGGGATGAAGTTTGGTTATGCGTCAGCAAGGGGGACCTAGCCTATATCATCGTGTAGGTGTAAAGGTGTGTCACGTTTGGAATAGGTTTTTTATTTTATTTGAAATAAAAAGGAGTCAATTAGGCCAAAAAAAAAAAAGAAAAAAAAGGACAGAACTGTTCTAATTTTAATAAAAAGGAAAATTTTATTTTTATTTTAATACTTTTTTTTTTTTTTTTTGCCTCTCCATTTCCAATTCTATTCTATCATGTGTAGAAAGAAAATAAAAAATTAATGATGGTGTAATTTATATTTTTATCATTTCAAAAGTAACATGAATTTTTAAATTATTATTGGATCAAAAGTTCAATAATAATTATCTTTTAAAAATATAAGATGAATAAAAATTCTACTTATAACCTTACTCATTGATGATTTTTGGAACATAAAAGATAAACACAGTTGGGGTAGTGAGTTTGTGTGGTGCAAAATTGCGTGAGTGTTTTCTTTTTTAGGGCACATTTGGTATGCGGATTAAAATTTTAAATGAAATAATTACTTCTTTCTATCATTTAATTGGTTGCTTTATTATTTCTGGAAATAGTTATTTAGCAGGAATAACCATTTCTCAAACAGGAGGGATTATGTATTCATTTCTTGATGGAATACCACACCCATTATTATTTACACAAAAGCCCTCCAAATATGTCTCTGTTCCCTCTTTCCATATTTCTGAAACCCTAGTTTTATTTAAACATAATAAGGCAGGTTTAGGCCACCATTGTTGATTGTTATTCATATTTTATCAAAAAAGAAACACTATAGAGAGAGTTTTCTATACTTTCCTATAATCTTAAAGTCTTTCTTCAGACTTCATTATAGAAGAGTTGTTGATCCCACACGATCTGCTGCATCAGAAAGAGCATGTTCAGCCACATAGGTTATAGTTATTATTGTCATTCAACCAGCCTAATTAAGAGGCAACTAAATATAGCAATAGATTAGCTAATCAAACACCCAGTCGCCCATATTACATAAAAGACAACAATTGAAAGAAAAAAAAGGATGCATATGCCATCCTGTTGTAAGAAACTGTTCTGAAATGTGATTTTACATGGTAAGATTTACCCATTGCTGCTAAGTGCTAACCCAAGAAACCATTACCTACAGGCTACAGCTGCTTCATTCTTTCACTCCAACCTTCTGCTTCAACATCAAAATGAACTTCTCTCTGTCCATAGGTGACATTCCCTCTGCTGAACAATCTCCCACACCCCATTCTGCCCCACGTAAGCAGTACTTGTCCTGTGTTTCTTGACGGTTCCTGAAAATTTCCAAAATGTGGCATCATTTACAATATAACATCACAAATCTAGTCAAGCAGACTTCAAACTCACAAGCCACAAGTAATCAACATCTTCTTATGTTACTTTCCCAATTTTCCTTTTTCCTATTTTACTACTTTCCTTGATTTGACCATGAAAATTATCATTGCATTTTAGACGGGTTAATGGCATCATCACAATATAACATCTCAAATCTAGACAAGGGGACATCTAAAAAGCTATTTCTAAGCAACACAAACACTGGATATGAAAAAAACCAATTCACTTATAGAGCCCAATTGAAGCTGTTTGATAATTAACACATAACCAAAAAAATTACTTTTCTTTGTTCGACTTGGATTTCTCTAAGTATTCTTTGAGCAGGGGAGATGATTTGAATCTTGAATCATTTTCCGCGTACTTCTTCTGGTTTTCTTCTGGAAAAGAAGAACAGTATGATGTCATTTGACACATCAACCATGGATTCAATGCTGATATTATAATAGAGAGTATCGAGTATCAAACCGTTGAAGCGATTGAGAAAGTCAATTTCAGGCAACTTAGGACCAGGTACTGATTCTATTCCAGGGGATCCTGACAGAAATCCAGCTTTGGCTGCAAACCCAAAAGAACGAGTAATCAGTTCTACTATGGACCTGGATTTTGTCACTCACATTTTGCGGAAAAGATTCAATAGGCAAATCCCCACCAATAGGCAAATGACAATAAGAGATATGAAATAGATGAATATAGGAAACTTGGGTTCTTTGTTTTTGTACAGGAGATATTAGAAAGAGAAATGAAATCGAGTTAATTATTGGGCTTTCCGGATACCTGGATTTGACGAGAGAAGAACAATAACTGAAGCAGCCAGAGGGAGAGACCTGTGAAGAACTCGGCGGCGTGGTAACGAAGATGAGGAAGAAGAAGAAGAAGAACCAGAACCGCACCCAATTTGGATCTTCTTTGGACGGTAAGTGGGTTTCTCACAGACGGTGAAGTTGGCGGAAGAAAATTGAGAGAGAGAGTGGGAGAGAGGAGAGAGTGAAGAGGAAACCATAGTTGTTTCTCCCTCACTGTCCGGCTTTGAGGGAGATGATAGGGAGGGAAAAACAAACGGTGGATAACAATCGCTGAGATACACTAAGAATGCTCTCGTGGCATACTTTTATTGGTTACATGTTTTTTCTTATGAATTATAATTGACCTATCAAACTTGTTAGAACATTCACAGCTGAAGAATCAAATGTTTCTCACTTATTTATAAGTTAAATGTAGCAGCATTTTTTAAGGTAAGTATTTTTTTTTTTTTCTCACTTGTTTTCTCTTTTTTCCAAATTTTTTTTTCTACTTTTTCTCTCACATGTTCTCTTTTTCCAAAACTTTTCCTATTTTTTCTATCTTAATTGGATGTATAAGACCTTTAAAAATTTATTAGCTGAACTAGATAAAATGCGTTTCGAAAAGCCATTTTATATAAAAATTTGGCTCCTCTATTAAAAATGCTCTTACAAAACATAAAACTTTTTTACAAGACACGTTTTTTCTTGCCTTTTTTCTATGCCTACAGTGTCCAGTAAGGACGGTACTCGGCATAAAAAAAGATTGGTGGACACCAAAACGGGATCTACAACCATATCTAGGGTTCTCTAAAGCCTAAAGGTAAAAATAAAGAACCAACTTTTGAAGTCAAGTGAGTGAAGTAGAGGGAAGTCAACGATTTAACAAGGTGTGGACCAAAAAGAGACAACGGATGTGGCGGCAAGTAATACACATGTGTGTCAGGGTGGCGCGTGTTGAGCCGGTGGTATTGGAGGAGAGGCGCATGGGCGTAGCAGAGGAGCATGAAGAAATTCATAAAATTATGAATATTAAATGCGAAATAATAAAATAAACACAAAAAAATTTATGTGGTTCAATCAACAACATACATTGCTACATTATGTTGTTATTCCTTACTAAGAAAAGACTAATCCTAGCATTACTGGAGGGAGGGGGAAAGACGAAGCTCTCCCACGATCGCCAAAAGCGTCCTTTATTAATAGAGACAATCAGACCAACCATTTGGGGTATCATCAAATGCTCCCTTGCTCGTCTTCCACTCTTGAAAAAGTCGCATAAGATTTATCCCACAACTTCCACCAACTCCAACAGCTTTCCTAGCCTCTTCTTTAACCCCTGCAGCTTTCCTCCTCAACAATTCACTCCCCATCATCTCTCTAATTCTGTCTCCAATCTCTTCCCCCTTTACTACAATCTGCTCTGCCCATCCGATCCCCAACTCCTCACCCACATTCCAAGCCCACTCATCTCCACCACCTCCGCATTAATCTTCTGATCCCCATGGTTGGGCCACCCTAAAATGGGCACGCCGTGCCAAGCAGCCTCAGCCACCGAGTTCCATCCACAATGGCTCACAAAACCTCCTACAGCTTTGTGGCCCAGTACCTCTCCTTGGTCCACCCAATTCTTCACCACCAATCCCACCCCCTTCATACGCCCCATCAGCTCACGCCCCACTACCTCGTCCAAGCCCTCTTCTTCCTCCTTGTCAACTTTCTTGTCCTTCACCACCCACAAAAATCTACACCCACTTTTGATCAACCCATTCCCTATCTCCCTTGTTTGATCCCTTGACATGGCTGTCCGACTACCAAAGCTAACATATACAACCGACCCATTCGGTTGCTCATCGAGCCACTTCAGTTGATCGCCGCACTCTCCTCTCTCAAACTCACATGCCGCTAAAGGTCCGACCGCGAACAAAGATGGCAACCACTCAATTACTTTTCCGCCATTAAGAGCTTCTAGTGACTCTGCTTCAAGCCCATCAAACGAATTTATTACAATCCCATTTAATTTTGGAACTTTAGGACTGTCTTCCTTGAATATGTTAGCAAAGAGATTATCTGAGATAAGAAGCAGGGGAGGGATTGAGGATCTGGGTATTGGCGTAAGGCCTGGAATTTGAGCAGAATCGTCAGTAGCATTGGATGCAAAGGTGGGGAAGTATGAAAAGAAAGATAACATCCTGGCTGATGATGTGAAGAGGATGTAGCTAGGGATATGTAAGGCTTCAGTAATTGGAATGACGGAGGAAATCAAAGTCACATCAAAGACGAGGGCATGGAGAGGTGGAGAAAGTGAGGCGAGGAGGGGAGAAAGCGAGTGAGCCGAGCAACGCATTGCTTCAAATCCGAGAAAGAAGGGGTCAGTAGATTTGGGTGAGGAAAGGTCCAAAGGGAGGAGGTGGAATTGCGCCTCGGAGACTTGAGGGAAAGCAGAGAGGAAGCGGGAGACGAAGTGAGACTCGGCGAGTGAGACGGTGGGGTGGGCGGTAATGAGGGTGACACGGCAGTGGTGATGGATGAGCCGTGCGGCAAATCTAAGGAAGGGTATCAAATGGCCCATGCCAGCACTGGGGAAAAGAGCTACGTGAGGAGGATGAGGGTGCAGGGCATCAGAAATCGACATTGTTAGAGGAGCCTGAGTAGGTGTTGGCAACGGTGAAAGCTTTAGATGCGAGAAGTCAGAATGGGACAAGAACGACGAGTTTGTCACATCTGTTCGCACAGGCCTTTAAATAGTTGATCGACACTACTTGGTAAAGTTCCTAAAATACATGGTAGCTGCACCTGCCTCAATATTGCCGGTTTCGGCTACACATGGTACCTGCACCTATCTCAATTTTGTATTAAATTTATAATGAATTCGTGAATTATGTTAAAAATTACATGTTATTATATCATGTATTAAACTCTTATCGTGTTGAAACATGAATATTAAACTGTATAAATCAACCATAAACCAACCAATTTAATTATATGAATCAAATTATTCAACCCTAATTATTTAATTTCATGTTAGGTTAGTATGAAATTTGTGGATCGTGTCAAAAATTATTAGCCCTATTATTAAGGGAGAAAGTACCATTTGAGCTCTCGGAATCAACCACTTTAACCACATAACAATTATCTTTTAAATTAAATCAAGCTTCGATAAATTTTTTTTTTTTTTTTGAATCTCCATATGGCACAAATTCCACAAGTTTGATTAAATTCAACGCATGCTCTGCTATCACCAATTACAAGTAATTTCCACCTGAATATAGCTATCAGCATAGTCTCTGTTATGATTAAATCAAGAAAATTCCTACTTCCTTTCATTGTTCGTAACTTCGTATTCAATCTCAACGACGGTTTAAATGTAAGCTGTACGGTGAATTTTCGTGCTTTTTGCACAACTTATGTCGAATTTATTCACAAAGCACACTTCATCCACTTAACTTGGAATTCCCTCTCCTAATATGCTATTCAGGAAGAAATTCATCCTTCTAGCATGGCCTTAGCAGCATCAACTAGCAATGGTCTAAAATCATCTGAAGCTCGACCAAGCACAGTGTATCCTTCCTTGTCTTCCACATCTACATCTGCTCCATGCCTTACTAAAAGGAGAGCTATCTGCCAACCAAACACAGATCAACAGATCATTTAAAAAAGTAATAATTGCATTCGACCTCGTATCTGATAGACAAGAACCAACTTTGTACCATGTTTAGCATTTCTCTTCAAAATTCATCTTGACTATAGTAATAAATTTTGGAAACCAGGGAAAAAACAGACTATTTAGTACTTGAAACGGAAATCATCTAGAAGAACCTTAAGTAAATCAACAAGTTTATCTTGCATATGACGTCCAATATACACCCCCAAACAAAACATTATAATTACATAATTATGAATAGTTTATCGTTGTCTCTTTAAAAGGTCATTGATAATATGGATATTCCACAACTCTCTTCTATTCCTCAATTTCTTAGTACACTGGGGATTCATGTCTAATAATAAAGAAAACAGAGATTTAACACCTCATGCAAAATGCCTCCTGTTTCAATAGGCTTCCAGCAATATAGAACCGACTCAATATACATTGCAATTCGTATGGTGAAATTTATTACTGTTTTTCATTCTAACGAGATAAATTTTGAAACAATCTTGGTAAAGCTTGTGAAGAAGCTCAAGCTCAGGGCAAGCTTTGTTAGAGAGAGAGAACAGCTTGGTTCAAGCTCAATCTCAGAAGAAGAAGAAAAAATAAAAAATGTCTGCGACATATATTTTGATCTTCAATCTTCGTAATAATAATAATAATAATAACAACAACAACAATAAATGAAAACTATCTTTATCCAGGAAGTTTTTGTTCAATACAGACCCATACGTGATTGATAAAATAAACAACCAACCATGCACTTGCTAAAATTAATCATTTTCCCCACCATCTTTCTTTCCCTTATGTATTTTGCTGGGAAAATCAAGAAAGCTGTATCATAACTATATTAGTAAAAAAACACATATTTCTTTCCATTTAGATTTTTGCTAGGAAAATCAAGAAATTTGTATCTTAACTATACTATTAAAATGATGAGGCCCCAGGCACAGGATAGGTAAAGTAGGCAGTAGGCTCAACAAAGGATTGGAAGAAATGGTAGGTCTAGAACACAATAGACATGAAATTAATAATGGAATAAATTTTACTGAAAATAATTTTCAAGTGAATATTAGAAAGAGGTGTTCTCTAGGAACTCTGACCAAGCATACCTCTTTGTTATGGCAAATAACTGCATTCATAAGACAAGTCTGACCAGCTTTATCAACAGCATCAACCTCTGCTCCTTCCTCAATTAAAAATTCACACAATTCTGAGTTGCCCGTGCTAGCTGCCCGATGCAATGGGGTGCAACCAACCTGGAGACGCTGAATGTCATATGACTGGTGTTGAAAGAGAAAATGCACAAGCATTCAAAAATGAACATTTTTTTACACGTAATGTGCACATGAAGATGGCAATATATGGAAAATAGAGTTATGCCAGATTAAGTAAAAATTCTCTATTGTGAAGTTACATGCCTTGTCCTTCAGATTAATCTTTGCCCCTTGCGAGATTAGAATTTCAGCAATCTTCAGCCACCCCTTACTGGCGGCATAGTGAAGAGCAGTGCGACCACCGCTATTTTTCAAATTGACATCAGCTCCTGTTAAGTGCAAAAAACATAGCATTTGAGATTACATACGTCGCAGTTTTCCACAACATAGGCATGAAGGTTTAAAAACATGCTGGGGGCTTTGGGGGGGGGGGGGGGGGAGGTGGGTGGTGTTAAACAGGAAAAGGAATTGACAACTAAAATGTTGGCTGTTATATTATCTTGCTGCTGCTACCATGAATTTGGGTGTGAGTGTAGGATATATGCTCCCATAAGCTGCTAGCATAAACAGCTTAGCTCCTAATCTGCTCCCATTAATTGATAAATCCATCATAAATAACAGTGTCTCCCTATGAGGCAATAGCACATATGCTTGCTTAAGATTTATGGTATGCAGCTTGATGGCAGAATTACAGAATCAGACCTCTCATCCGCGAAGTTGGGGTGGGATATATGTGCAAATATGTATGCATGTCATTTTTGCAGACAAACCAAACTAAAAATGTTTGATCAATCAGACGTGTGGATTGATGGGTGGAACAGTAACCATTAGCCTGTAATAAAGCCTAAACTGCCCCAAATATCTCTTCCTCCGATCAGACGCTATGTTGGTTCAGAAGCTTACCAAGTTAAGGCCTAAACTCAAAGAAGAATTTGGAAAAAGAACAGTATATTATGCCAGTGCCAAAATATGATGTAATAACCCACATAATAAAGATAACTTTTCAAAGCGAAAGAAAGATTTGGAAGTGAACAAAAAGAAAAAAAAGAACAGAAGACAAAAAAAAACTTATGATTGGGTTTGATGTGGACAAAAATAGGCCCAGTGCCTAAAGATAAAGGCCCAATCGACATAGAGGCCCACTCGCACAAAAACTAAAAAAGTCATCACGGAGCCTAAGTTAAAACACCCCATCTTCTCCAAAGGAAAGGTTTGTCTCTCACAACCCAATTTTTCTCTATTGAGTCCCTCTCTTTGAGAACTCGTCACTAACTTAACTATCGGAGGCCCCCCGTTGGCCCCATGCTAGCGCCACTCTGGTGGTTCTCCCCTTGTTTTGCAGGTATCAGCTGTCCAGTCCGGCTATGCGAAATTATGCATCATCAAGGTTGAAATTCAAATTCAATTAAATTCATTGTGATGAATGAATTACAATTTGAATTCATAACTCAAATTTGTTGATAAATTAATTTGAATTGGTTTTGCAGTTCAATCCATTTTATTTGGAATAGGCATAAATAGGAATTCATTTGTTGTGTTTAAATACAATAGAGATATTTCTGGGATTTGGTAAAAGGTGTCTTAGGTAAATTGAAATGAATCTAAAATGAGGCAAATCTGATGTGATTTAGTCCTTTGTTGGCCAAATCACACGAATCCTAATTCAATTCATTTTGGTCAAATCATGGGTTTCCAACTGTACCTACAAGCGACTAGCTTGGAGTTCTTTTTGTAACCAAGTAAACAATTCCAAGATTGACACGAGGAATAATAATTCAAAAAACAAATCAAGCAGAAAGTATGAACTCCTACCTCTGCTTAATAAAATTTCTACTATTTCTGAATTCCCAATGCTAGCTGCCGAATGAAGAGGCACCCACCCTTCTTCATCTGCACTGTTTATCACACTTTTTGATTCGTCAATTGCCGACAATACCTTTAACACCTGATCCCATCAAGTTTCATAACAGTTAAAATTCATGGATTAAAAAAATTCCAAGAACAAAGCACCAAAAGTAAAGCGGTAACAATATTTCTACGGAGGTTAACAACTCCTGGTGCTTCCCAAATCAATACAGTTATTGAAGTACCACAACAACGTAATACCAGTATCTCAACACAGCATATAGATTCACTGGTCTAATCTCGGAGGTTAACAACTCCTGGTGCTTCCCAGATCAATACAGATATTGAAGTACCACAACAACGTAATACCAATATCTCAACATAGCATATAGATTCACTGGTCTAAACTCGCAAAATGCGAACCATGAGGAACTACAATGCTCCTCAATGCAGAAAAGAAATTGATGATATCCAAACATCAAGTCTCCTATTTACCATTTCCTGGGAAATAGGACTATTTGGTCCAATTTAAATCAGATATTCCTTTCTCGGAAATCAATAGCAAAGGAAAGCAACAAACCAAACAAAATTTGCTTTGTCCCTTTCCTTCTTTTTTCCCAGCAACCAATCAGAGGCAGAAGCGCACACTTCGGGAAGGCAGACCAATTTACAGTTTGGATTTCAGATTTTAAATCATTCATTTGACATTGGTGTAAGTTTGATTCATATCATGCAATACTGACTAATTTCTGTAAAAAAAATGTAAAGTGACACCAGCATAAGGACCGACCTCGGATTGAGAAGAAGATGCGGCCACGTGGAGGAGGGACCGGCTGTCCTCGTTCCTCAGAGAGAGAGCTCTGGAGAGCAGCTCCTGAGAGAGAGATTTGAAAGTCGAGGCGTCTCCGGATTCCGCGGCTCTGAAGAGGTCATCGTCTTTGATCTGAAGTTCTTCTTTCCGGGTATCGATCTCCATGTCCATGGCGCTCGATGTGCTGACGGGTCGCTGGGGTTAAGGTTTTAGAGAACCTTTTGTGCGAGGAAAAAGAAAATGATCATGCGTTTTGGATTTACAGCGGATCCGGATCCCCTCATAGGGAGAATGCTCTTATATTTCCATCATATCGGTCCATTTTCATCCGATAGTCCACGTCACGTGTCTCACTCAAATATATAATAAAATATTAATTAACGTAAAAAAAAAAAATTAAAAAATTAAAAATTAAAATCAAATTTATAAAAAGCTGGGGTGGCCGCCTCATAGAGGGTGGCCGGCCACTTAGCTTTTTATTTTATTTTATTTTTTTATTATTTTTTTAAAAATAATTAATTAATATTTTATTAATAAAGTGAGACACATGACGTGATGTGGGCTGTTAGATGAAAATAAATGGTCAGGATAAACAATATGAGAGCTTCATATTCCCCCTCTAATATGAGGGGATCTGGATCCATTTTCATCCTTCAATTCGAGTTGACAAATAAAACGTCGAAGTATAGAGCAATTCGTTTGCAGTTTCTCACTCTATTAGAATGTTTAAATAAAATCTGGTCCGCTTTCGTCCTAACTTAGGTACAAGATTCTCTTAATTTCCGTATTTTTAGTTTGAAGAGCCCCAACATTCTGGACCATCTGTAAAAGGGCCATTTTGTAGCATTCATTCTCCATCTAACACATCATCATTTAAAAGTTCAAAAAATCAAAGTGAGAATAAAAATGGCAAATCAAAGTGAAAAAAAAAAAAAAAAAAAAAAAGGATCAAAAATACCCCTGCCGCCAGACTCCCACCTGAAAATTGGTCGTGACCCACTTGAAAACTCGTTTCTAATGCCTTAAAACTCGTTTTTTTATTCAAAACTAAAACGTAGATGTGAAAAGTTAACTCTTTAATAATTTTATCACCATAAAGGCAGGAAACCGGTGCAGGAGAGTGGTGACCCACGGCGTGGGTGGCCAGACTCACGTCGTGGGTCTGGCGAAAAAAAACTAAAAGAGTTAAACTTAAATCAGGATGAGCCTCAAAACCCCATGTTAGAGCCCCCAATCAACAATTGACACCTAAGCAAAAATATAAAAAGTGCACCAAAATAATCTAAGACCAAATACACTAAATTTGCTTTGAGAAAGAAAAAAACAAAAAAGCTGAAAGAACTGGTGAAGGGAGCCCTTCGTGAACCTGGCCAGACCCATGGCATGGGTCTTGTCGATTGGGGGTTGTAACATGGAGTTTTAAGGCTCATCCTGATTTAAGTTTAACTCTTTTAGTTTTTACTGTCAATATTTTATTTACTTGTATTTAAGATGTATACGATGTCATTTCAAATTTTAAATAATTAAATAATAATATGTATGATTTATTTGTTAAAATTTTGTTTGGTTGCATTTAACAAAATATATATATATAATGAAGTGTCGGTTAAAATTTTAAATGGCATTATGACAACATATAAACTTTTAAATCTCTAAAATCTAATTCAAAGTTTAAACCAAATCACGTCTCCATGATTCCATCTATAGCTTATAATATAATTTTATTACATTTAATGAATAAAAAAAAGAGAATAACTTGCTTTGGTGCTCATTTACAACATCCAATAAAAATTT
This sequence comes from Corylus avellana, assembly GCF_965113065.1. Taxonomy (NCBI): domain Eukaryota; kingdom Viridiplantae; phylum Streptophyta; class Magnoliopsida; order Fagales; family Betulaceae; genus Corylus; species Corylus avellana. Next base: position 31,578,883 of record NC_142493.1, on the reverse strand, counting down.
GACACGTCAACTTATTTCACCAAATAGAGTAAACACAAAACACCAAATCTACCCACTCAATTGTTTGTCATGTTTCCCATCTCCTTCTTCTTCCACCACCTCCCTTGCCGCTGCCGACGGCATCACCGGAGCAAGACAACATAGTTGGCGGCTTCGCAAGTTGAATCTAGTAAACTGTGAGAAGAAAAAGAGTTTTTGTATCAATAATATTGTGGTAGAAGGGTTACGATGATGCTTCAAGAGAATAAAAATTTAATGTTAATCCAAAAGAAAAAGAAAATTTCCTCACTCCGATGTCTGTGTTTGTGATAAAGCCGGTAGAAAAGACGTTAGGTTGGCTGATTTGTTGTTTTTATGTTTATTTTTATTTCATGTTCCAAGTTGACGTGTCCAATTTTTATTGAACGCCGTAAATAAGTGAGTTTACAACTTTACACCACATTTCATAGTATTGACTATTATAAAACTATTAGCAAAAATAAACGGTAGGATTTGGTGTGACTTTTCAGCCCATTAACAACGCGTCTTCTGCAATATTAGGCTCCTATGGGCCTCTGGTTGAGTACCCACTCAAACCGCAAGAGACAATAACAACTGCATTTTCCTGCAAAGATGTAAATGATGAGTGACAATTTGATGGCTCATGTGATATCTGTTTTTTTTCCCCCTTAGCTGATGGCTTATGAATTGGGATCTTCAGCAATTTGTTGCCCAAACCGGCAAATTGTGAAAGAATTCATATGAAATTTACCTACGTGAATAGGTTGCCGAATACCTCCATTTATTTGGGCAAGAAATTGCTGGGGATCTGAATCCATGGCTTATGGAGTAAAAAGAGAAAACAGCCTGCTCCACTACTCCTAGTAAAAGGATTTCAAAAACTTGAAGATGAGATGCCATATAAACATGGTGCCCCATTAAGGGTGACCTGAGAACACAGGGCATTAGCCATGTTATTGTAGCCAACGCCCACTTTGTTCTCAGGAGTCAACCTTAATGGGGTGTACCCTATTATATGAAGTAGAATGTCATATAGAACATATGGGATAGTGGTTCGGATAGGATTTACAGCAATTAATTGTAGCAATTTGAGTAGTTATTGTGAGAGAGTTCATATAAGACCCAACTATTCGGGTCAAAAAACCCGTCTCACCGTAACTAAATAAATTGCTAGCCAATTACCTTGGATCCGAATCCGTGGTTTTCTTGGGTTCTCTCATCTCAAGCCATGTAAACAAGAAGCCCCAAAGGGGTGACCTGAGAACACAAAGTGCATTAGCCATTGTTATAGCAGGGCACCAACAAACTTTGTGTTCTCAGTCGTCACTCCTCTGGGGTATACTCTGTTATACGAGATGGACACTGTAAATATTAGAGATAGGAATTGGGTTACTGGGGTTCTCCTTTATAGAGGTCAGAAACTCTGAAGGGCTTCATGTCACACTATGTTGTCATTCTACCGACACTTTTGTATGTCGTCATATTTTGCACATTTTTTGGAAATCTTCCCAACCGCACATGGACAGAGATTAAACAAAAAAGGTTTAAATGCATAATTGTTATTTGTGCTTTATTAATTATTATCACTTTATCAAAAGGTACCCAATTTTAAAAAGTAAAAACAAATTCATATATCTATTTTTCATCTATTTACCGACTATAAACAGTAATAAACGAAACAACATTTTTTAATGTGTATAAAAAATATGTAAAACAAAAAAATTACAGGAATTTCCTCCCATTAGTCTGACGAATATATCTTTTAACCCATTTAAAATAGTGTTAAATGTCTATTTTAAATTTAATGTGTCTTTTAAATGTTTATAAACATTTTGCACTATTTTAAATTAATAAGAGGAGACAAAAATGCCCATCCGCTATAACTAATTAGATACTATCAAGTTCATTTGAAATAGAAATAATCCTAATTCTATTTTAAATGGGTTGAGGATCTTTCCTCTTGATTTGGAGGAAATTTATGTACATAAAAAAATAAAATTAAATTAAAAAATGCCATGTGTAAACATATCACCTTAGCTTGAAACTTAGTATTAAAAAAAGAAAAAGCATAGGTTGCAAAGAAGGGGAACATGATCCCCTCAAATTTCTTTCAAATTTGAGGTTCTCTTATTATTATTCTTAATTATGTTTTACATTTAATAATCTACAACGTGTCAAGACAGCTGTCACATAAAATAAATGCTAAAATTAATGAAAATTTATTTTCTCTCTCTAGTTCATCGAGGCAGTAAAGTTTTATTAACTTTAACATTTATTTTGTGTGACAGCTGACATGTTGTAGATTGTTAGATATAAAGTATGGTTAAGATTTAATAATAAGATAATCTCAAATTCAGAAGAAATTTGAGGGAATTCTAATCCCAAAGGAGGTGAGGTAATTTTCTCATTTTTGCCCATTAAGGTAATTTTTTTTTTACATGTTTACACAAGTTGGAGGAATATAAATTCGAACTAATGACCTCTACTTAATAAAATATGATCCTTAACCGATTGAACTCCCTGTTGAGACTACTCTTAAGGAGGTTTGTCTTACTTCAATGATACCAATGGCCCTGGGCTGTTACTGTACCAGGGCCAGCTTCAATCCCAAAAAAAAAAAAAAAAAATTCACCTCAAAATTAATCTTAATATCTCTACTTTTTATATCACATCAATCATTTTTATTATTATTATTCAAATAAAAAATCACTATAAAACAAATTTTTTACTTTTTTTCTATATAAAATATATTTTTTCACTTTTTTCCATAAAACATTTTCACTAAAACCAATCAAACACATATATTCAAAAAAAAAAGTGCTACGGTACTAGCCCTGAAACAGTACCAACCCAAGGCCATTGCCAAACGGGCCAATAAGAACTTATAAAATCAAATCCCATTGACCAATTCCAACTTCGCATTAATGGAAGGGTTATAATTTCAACGGCCAGAGGCCCACATCTCATTTTCTTAGGATTAGGTGTGTGTACTAATATGTTTTGGGGACTTTTCTCTTTTTTTCTTTTTCTTTTTTTCTTTTTCTCTCTCTTTTGTTTTTTTTTTTTTCAAAGTGTTTAGAAGTGACTAAATGGAGCAAAATGGCTAGTTTAGAAAAGAGTAAGGATACCATGAATCTGCTGTAAAATACTCAAGATAGAGGTGACATGTATGGTACACGCGCTACAACAAAGACAATGGGATTGAAGAAAGCAGATCGGTGAAGGTGGTGGAGAAGCACATTGATAATAGCAGTGGATGGATAGATGTAAATCCAACCTCCAAAACCCCATCCCCATATAAAAAGACAATGGATAAAAAGAACTAAAGATAAATACAAATCTAAAGAGGCTCCTGAGGAACATTTGTATTTGTTGGGGGGAGTATAGTTGAGAATAACCCCTTGGAGTAAAATGGGTTCGTGCTATATCACTTTGTAAAAATTTCATTTGTCTGCTTCTCTCTCAAGGTGTATTTTGAGAGAGAGAGAGAGAGAGAGAGGCAAGTTTCGCCTACTTTCAAACGGGTAGCATATGTTCTTTTCTTAACCAATCAATTTTTATTTTGTGTTTTGATTTCAAAAGATAAAAATCAAATTGGTTAGACAAAACTTTTTATTGACACTTTCTTTCAAAAAAATGCGAAGTGCTCTCCTCACACGGTGCCCCCCCCCTCCTCTTTTTTTTTTTTATATGGATATTATTTTATAAAAATAAATAAGAACAATTTTTTTAAAAAATAATATCCATTTAGAAGAACATGATACACATCATTCTTGCTTGCAACCATCTTTTAATCATCTATTTTTACAAATATAATAGATCTATTATTAAATTTGTGAATTCATATAGATCATATAATAATTCAATGGTAGATTGATCCATTTTTAGTATAGAAATGATTGAAAAATGGTTTAGAGAATAATTTTTATCATTTTTTAAAGAGAGCATCTAGGATTTTTTTTTTTTTTTCCTAAGCAAAAATACCACAATATCATTCACGCGCGAGTGGGGCAGTTGACAACCACAGCCACAGGAGACGTGTCGGTGTGGTCGACGTGGTGTCTGGATTGTATTATATGAGAAAAGGAACACCGAACACGCCAACGACACTGAAAGAAACCCCCATTTATTATATTCACAAGCAAGCAGGTCAAAGCCTCATCCTCTTCCGTCTTCAGTAATCTTTTGGCCTCCCAAATCCACCCACTTTCATCCCACATTTTCATACTTTGCCGGCATCAATGGATCAGTTTCTTCATTCAGATTCTCACAACAAACCCACCACCCACCCTCAGAAGCACCACCAACCGTCCAACAGTGAGCTCCTCGCCAGCGCCAAGTTGTTGGCTGAGGCAGCCCAGTCATCGATGCGACATGAAACCGACAAAGTTGACAAGGGCAGGGCGGCCGGTGCCGCTGCCGATCTCCTCGATGCTGCCTCTCACTATGGAAAGCTGGAAGAAAAGAGCTTCGGCAAATACGTAGAGAAGGCCGAGACTTATCTCCACCAGTACCACTCATCCCAGTCCTCCACCACCACCACCACCCATGGTTCTGGCCACTCAGCCACCACCACCACCACACACTCATCCGCCACCACCACCGCACACTCAGCACCACACTCAGATGGTGGTAGTACTGGTGATGCCAATTCCGGAAGTGGGTACGGGGAATACTTTAAGATGGCTGAAGGTTTCTTGAAGAAATATTGATTCCAACTGCTTTTGCAATTTCTTTGCTGTATTTTCGTTTTTTTTTTCTTCCTTTTCCTCTTTGTATGTTCTATCTATTCTGTAGTTGTGCTTTGTGGATTTGTAGCCTTTGGATCTTGGGTTGTAGTGTGTCACAAATATGTTTAGTGTGCTACAAATATGTTTAGTGTGCTACAAATATGTTCAGTGTGCTAATCTATTCGCCCAACATGTATTTCTCCCTTTTATCTCATCAGATTGCAATATTAGATTATAGATCTAGCACATACATATCTCTGAGCTGCGTCTTGACTCGGTCAAAGACAGATTTCAGGTATCATCTGGTCACAACAAACCCAAATTGGCTCCTCTCCACAAAGAATTCTCCATGGCTAGTCCTCCTATCCTATAAGCTTAACAATAACAGGGTAACTGGCTGGATAAGAGCCAGAAGGCCCAGACCCGCACCCTCAGCGCGTGCAACACGACTTAGCACCCAAACGTCCGGAGGAAGATATTTTACTACTGGAACATATTTCATAATTCAAATAACACAACCAAATACCCAAACTTAAAGTGAGACCAATCAAAAATTACCAGCCACATCTCCACCGTCGTCCCAAATGGGCCGGCCACCACCAACCACCGCACCCAATGTTGGTAATAATTAGCAAGGCAAAATACCACGTCGCCGTCGCAGTCGGCCCATGCCGTCTTCCTTTCAGTTGCCGCCAACTACCCACTGTGAGCGTCTCCGTCGATCTTGCAGGTGTTGTCTACCCCCATTTTTTTTTTGTGTAAAGACCTGGTCAGCCGGTAAAAGTTTGAAAGTGGGCCATGGAAGCAACACGAGAGGATCATTACGGTTCCATAATTTTCCCATGGAAACAAGGAAATTGTCATAGAGGAGAATGATGACATGATGTAATCATAAAGGCCCACCCTAGACTTGGGGCGTGTTTTGAAATTGCATTTAGGCTTTTCAAACGCAATTTTAAACCGTCCTTATTTAACACTTAAAAAGTTTGTTCGAAGAAAAAAAATATTCGTTTGGTAAAAAAAATTAAAAGTATTTTTAAGAGCCTAAAAAACTTAAAAATGGTTAAAACGCATTTTTGGCACAAATTTAAGAGCTTGTTTGAAATTGCGTTTGAGAAATAAAGCTTGTTAAAAAACATTTTTAACTTAAAAACTCTATTTCTCAAATACAATTTCAAATATACTCTTACTTGTTTGAGCAGGTCTAGGTTACTTGAAGAAAGTGGACCATGGCCTTCTTATAATCGCTTACCTAAATTACAAATAATATGGTTACACAATTACACATATTTTTCTTTCGCAACTCTTATTTATCTCTCTTTATCGCAACTCTTGATGAAAATATATAATCATTGTTAGTAAATATATGTATATTTTAATTAAACATAATTTTTAGGTTTATTTTCTAGTGATTTTATTTTAATATTTGAATGTTGTAAATAAAAGTTGATATATATATATATATAATTGTTGATTTTTGTATGAGATATTTTTCATCGAAACAAATGGTCGTAAAAGAAAAGCTGGAATAAAAAAAAAAAAAAAAAATCCAATATTTGTATTTGACAATAAACAAGATCCAGGCCATATATATATATATATATATAGAGAGAGAGAGAGATTTAATAAGACAAGCAAAACTTAAGATCACTTTGGGATAATTTGTTACGGGCTTAATTGCTTAATCACAGTAAGAGTAGTTCAAGAAACCCTAATACCTGCCAAATCAACTCAAGAGCTGAATAATCTTTGTTTCATTTCATTAATAAATTTGGTTTCTTTAAATAGAGACTAGACAAATAGAAATAGACTACTTCTAATGATAATATATTATCTTTAATGATAACATATAATCTCTAATATTTAAATTATAAATCTAATTCTATAAACATAACTTATTATTTTTAAGTATTTTAATCTTAAAATACCTCCATTACTAGACTCATAACATAATTATTCTACCAAAAATATTATACACACTCTAATTATCACACTCACAATTACAATTTTCATGGCATGACACAAAAATATTATTAAATTTTAGATGAAAAATTTTTAAATTTTGGATCAAATAACAATTTTTAATGTAATATCAAGAAATGCGTGGTTGAGAGAGACAACTTGGAAAAACATTCTCTCCATTTTAAATTTTATCTATTTCTTTTTGTTAGTACATTTAGAAGGGTAAAATTGTCCAAATTTTTTTGGGGTTAAATTTTTGGATAAAACTACCTTTCTAAATGTACTAACGGGAGAAAATTGAGGGAATTTGAAATGGAGACGAAACGTGTCTCTTAATCCACACTTTGTTTGTGAAGGCAATTGACTCCCGCACGACGCCGTTTCTTCAATATTGGGTCTTATAATCAGGTTCTTCCAGTCCCCGAAACGGTTATCGGGGGCGGAGAGAGAGAGAGAGATCTTCCTCCATCCACCTCTGCTCTATTCCTCATCTTTCCGACTTCCACCTCAATTCCTATATGAACCGAAGAAGGTAAGATTCTGATTCTCTTTCAGTTCGTCTTCCAAATTAAACGCCACTTTTCCGGTTTAATTCTGGATTCATTCTTTAATTCTCTTTGCCAAAATTATTTTTGCGTTATTTTTTGTTTGTTTGTTTGTTTTTGTTTTTATGCATCCGATTCCTGAATTTAATCATAATTTTTCATTGTCTCTACCAAAAAATTGTCTCTGATGGGAACTTCTTGTGCATCGCTGTATGCAGTGTTAATTTCTCTGGTTTTAAGTGGCACTTGAATATGTCCCAAGTCCCAACTTTTTGTTGCATTTTGTGATGATTGGAATTTAATTTTGGACTTAGAAAATCGTAGACTAAAATCAGCTTCTAATGGGGGAATTAATTTTAATAGAATTTGTCTTCATATCTTGCGGGTCAAGTTAAGGTTTTAGTCACTCTTAGATGCAAAGAAGAAGTTGTAATGTGTATGTGCGTGCGTGTATTGCAATATCAATGAAACAAGGAGAAATTAGATATGTAAGAAACTTATTATAAAGAAAAACATAATTCTTTTCTTACAAAACAAGATATAGAAATTAGATATGTAGGCGTCCGATACATTTGTTATAGAATTCTGTATGATTTTTTTTTTTGGGGGGTTTTATAGCAGGGCTCAGAAAGAGATTATACAAATATGTCTTGTAGTTCCAGGTTGTGATTTATGTAGTGCCTAGATATCCTGAGAGAACAAAACATCAGGCACTATGTGTATAACAATCCGACTTTAATCACTCCATCTCACCGCTGTCTGTACCTTTGAAGATTTGTCTTCCTAACTCTAAGAGTCCGTTTGGTCTTAGCAATTTTGCTTGTCAAGAGTGCGTTTTTAAACACAATCGCGGGAAGTGTCCCATTTGGAGGTGTGTTCGAAAAAATGGCAGTTTGAAAACGTAGAAAGAAATCACGTTTTCAAATAGCAAGCAAGGGCAGTTTCAAAGGCTGAATAGCGATTTTAAATACTAGATTGCGATTTTACCAAACGCTTAATTGCGTTTTTAAAAATTGCATTTTGAAATTGAAATCTTTCAAACTGCATATTTTGAAACCACTAAACCAAACGGACCCTAAGAAGGGTAGCATAATAAGCCTTTATTTTTGTGTAAAGGAGATGCAGGGTGTGAACTGGTTTCTTGGGTTCCCATTACAACACAAAGTTCTGTTTCAGCTGTGGTCTGTGTTCAAATGTCAGTTTTTTGTTTTGGATTTCAGGGAGCTCATGTATCACGTTGGTGGGATACAGTACTAGGGTTTTGTTGGATGAGACCTGAAAGTTGTGCTTAGGTTTGCATTTAGATGATTAGAGCTCAAAAATATATTGGATATATGTTTCTCTACATTTCTAGGGACAATTACTGCATCGGTTTCTGTAAACTTCAACCAAACAGTTTAGCTGTTAGATGAACACTGGAGTTGTACTTGTGAAAATACCTCTGTTGGGATGCTAGACCGAGTGCTAATTTCTTGTAGGCTTACAACTGCAGGTGTTATTAGCTGCAGTTTAAATTTGTCATACTAGCCATATAATTCTAAACAGGGCAATCAGGTTGACACGATATGCTAATGACTCGTTTTCACAATCACATTTATTTAGACGGTGATTGACTTCCTAACTATGAGGCTTTGTTTGTTAAAGCTTTTTCCTTTTTCCTTTTAATTTTTCTTTTCAAAACAAAAACATAACAAATAACTTAAAACACAAGATACTCACAAAACACTGAAAATTATTTTCACCTTTATGCCACATTAAAACACTTCAAAAAAAAAATAAATAAATAAATACTCGCCAAAGCACATTAACAAACGGAGCCTTCAGCTGTTATAGGTTTTATGTCAGGAACATGAGCTGTTGATAATTGACACTAAGCTGGTTGACCTTTGGTTCTTTTGCAGGAGAATGGCTAAAACTCACTGACTTTAGCAGTTACTGCTCGTCTTATAGGAGTTTTTCTTGTGTCATGATGTGGAAATTTGCTTCAAATGCCATTGCAAGCATTGGACTGAAGAAAAACTCACTAGAGTCAAGTCGAGCTTGTCCAGAGTGCTCAGATGATGAAGTGTGTTCAAATTCTAGCCGAGAGGAAGGACTGGAATGCCCAATATGCTGGGAGTCTTTCAATATTGTTGAGAATGTCCCCTATGTGTTATGGTGCGGTCACACGCTCTGCAAAAATTGTATCCTAGCGCTTCAATTGGCTGTCTTGAAATTCCCCGCTCAACAAATCACAATTCCATTCTTCATTTCCTGTCCATGGTGCCACTTGTTATCATTCCGGCTGGTTTATAAGGGAAACCTTAGCTACCCTCGCAAAAATTTCTTCCTTCTTTGGATGGTTGAGAGCTTGAATGGCGATGGATTGAAGTTCAATTCCTCCTCCTGTGGTGAAAATCAACCGACTTGGTCTCCAAGATGCAATCTTGCTCTTGGAAATCAAGCTACCAATGGTAATCTCAGAAGGGCCCCTCCTACCCGTAGCCCTGGACAACAGGGGTCTAACGTTGATAATGGTAGCAGCATTGTGGAGAGACACCAATTTTCCCTTCATAAATCTCTGGATTTCTTTATTCACTTCACATCCAAGTTCCCTTTGGTCATCATATTTCTTCTGATTGCCTTTTTTGTTGTACCTGGCTGTGCTGTCATCTTAGCCCTCTACTTACTAGTTACAGTTGTTTTTGCAATCCCTTCTTTCTTGGTATTGTATTTTGCTTACCCTACTTTGGAGAGGCTGGTGAGGGAAATAACCTCATGAGATGTAGTTGGTCCAATTTCTCTTTTCTGAATTCACCCCCATTGCCTGTTATCGAAATTGGTCACTCCACTACACTTTCTAGCAGTTTGTGTCTTTTCGAGGTCAAGAAGCTTTTAATATTTTTCCCAAAGTTTATATGTGATGCCATGGAAGCTTCAAGAACCTGAGAGGCATGGTCCTGTCATTGAATTCTTTACTTTGAGAGTGATTGTCAGTGATTTGGATGAACATATTGTACGAACTCGAGTGTGCATAAGAATATATTTTACCCAGTGCTTCTGGTGGTGATACCTGATTATTTTTTTATTACAATTTCTTCTGTTAGGATCATCTCCAGTTCATTTGAATTGGAGAATATCTAGTTAATTATAGTGGAGGGGTATTTTTGTCTTTTCACTTTTTGAGTAGACAAAAATACCTCTCAACTACAATTAACTAGATATTTTCCCGTTCAAACTGGAGATAATCCTAATTCTAATGGTTTTGGGCAGCTATTGCATGCAAATCATGAGAGTTTCAAGAATTTATTGCTAAACGGGGATAATATTTGTTTTAATAGCTGGGAAATGAGCTTAATTAGTTTCCTGAGTTCTCCTTCAAGACATAGGTCTATAAAAGGTGCCTACAACTATCCAAAGAGGTCACATAAAAAATAAAAAATAAAAAAAAGGTTAAATACCAAATACCTACATGGGGTTTGGTAACTTTATTTTTATTTCATTGGAGTTTTATTTTTATCCCAGGACCCCCCTGGGGTTTTAATAAAGGACCAAGTTAGTCCATCCGTTAGTTGACCGTTATGACTGACACGTGGACCAATCAGATGTTGACACGTGACACATTTATTTATTTTTTTTTAAATTAAAAAAAATGTTTTTTTTTTTTAAAAAAAAAAAGGAGAAGGAAAAAAATTGGGGGTGGCTCCTAGGCCATTTGAGCCACCCCCATCCGGCCCATGGCCAAAGGGGGTGGCCGAGCCACCCCCAATTTTTTTCCTTTTCCTTTTTTTTTTTTTTTTTTTTTTTTTTTTAATACATTTTTTTTAATGAAAAAATAATTAAATAGGTGCCACGTGTCAATATCTGATTGGTCCACGTATCAGTTCTAACAGTCAATGGATGGACTAACTTGGTCCTTTATCAAAACCCTAAGAGGGTTCTGTGATAAAAATGAAACTCCAAGGAGATAAAAATAAAGTTACCAAACCCCATGAGGGTATTTGGTATTTAACCCATAAAAAAACCCTATCCAAAGCGGATCCAGTTAGGGGGTTCATCTGTCCAAGTGTCACAATCGATTGTCCAATTGCAGGAGAATCATGGAATAATTAATTAAAATCAATGTTATTATGGGAGTGTAGAATTTTCCATCTCTTTGAGTTAGATAAGAAACTGTGAAAATATTTCTTACACTTTTAAAAAGGTCCATATAGAATTACTATTTCGAAGAACTGTAAAGATTGATATATTTGTCCATGAGAAACCAAGATAATGAGGTCACAGTCAGCTATTGCATGCAAGTCATGAGTGTCAAAGAATTTAGTCAGATGTTTTGAACATCATGGCATCATAATGGTAACAGCTCGGGATTTACTGCAATCCGACTGCGATTGTGAGAGGCCCATGAGAATCGATTCACTTGCCCAAAAATTACAATTGCTTGTACGATTGCAGGGGCAGGGCATTGCAAGGGATTCCGGCTCATTAACATCAATCATCATAATGTTGTCCAAAAATCGTGGATTAATTAATTAATAGCAGATGGGGGTGTATTAATTACTTGGAACTTTTTATTGGTGACTTCTCTTTGATATAGAATATTGGCAAATCATACAAATAGTTTCCCATGAGTTGGCGCTTTGAGTTAGACAAGAAACTGTGAAATTAATATTTACATGTTAAAGAACTTAAAATGTAAAACCAGATAAACAGATCACAGTCAGCAGCAGAAACATGTCTTAGGAACTCTCCCCGTTGTTCTAATGATGGTTGACTTTTCCTTCACCTTCAACTCTTCAACTCTTCGATTATCCTTTGCCTTCTCTCTTGCTCCAACTGCAATCTGCTCAATGTATTCCATATCCCTGCGGAATTCGTCCATGGCTTTTTTCCTTTTTCTCTCCAGTTCACTCTGCACTCAAGAAGATGTTATCATAATCAGACCCTATCCAATGTCCATTATTATTCTGAATTAGCTCATGAAAAAAAGAGAATGAAACAAAACCTCTGTCCTCTTTAGTTTGCGACTGGCTTTGTTCCTCTTCTTTTCCTCCCAGGAATTTAAGGTGGAAATCAACTTCTCATGCCTGAAATTCAAACTATCAGTGAATAAACAGTACATATTTCTTAATTGCTTGTAGCATTGGAAGCGAAAATTCTAGCTGAAAATTTTCTTTTTGAGTCCCCATATACTTTTATTTTAATGTCTATTATTTGCAATTAATATTGATAAATAAGACCTGTCTTTGATTTTAGCCAACTCAGCTTCCTCCCAAGCATCTGCTTCTGTTTCTTGCGTTGCAGATCTCATTGAGCTCTGCCGCCTGGAACCACTTGGTGGGATTCCGGTTCTTGTTGAACTCTGCCTTTGAATTTCGACTGGTTTTAATGTGGCAGGGACATCAGCTTCAGGTCTTATACTGTCGGTGCTTTTCAGGTGGTCAGCAAAAGTTGGAGTCTTTTTCATTGAAGGGACACGCCCTATGGGCTTTCCAGTCATTGCCGCAGTTGCAGGCACCTTTCTATCTTCTCTTTCAGAATATTTCATTGAAGTTTCACCTAAGACACAGAATGTCATGAATTTTTGTTCCAAAAAAAGTATATAATATAATCAGTTATCATGCTCTGCTTTCTTTACCTGGGAGTCGCTTGGATGCCCTTCCATCTTCTTCTATCAAAATTGCTTTACCCTCCTTTTTGCTCTTGATTGTAGTCAAAGGGGTTCCTGGCTCGTCCAGTGCGTTGATGGCAAATGCAGCAGCCGCCACTGTGGCTGCATACGGGTCAACCCCATTGCTTGAATCATAATCCTGACTCTTTCGTCCAGAGAACTGTCTCTGGAGCCAGTTTTTCTTCTCTGAAAAACACACACCATGCATTAACTAACATTAAGGTGTGTGGTTAATCAATTTGTTACTTCTTTCTCCCTTTCTCCATCAAGACAAGAAGTTTTTTACCTTTGAAACTTTGAGTCTTTTGAGGTGGTATTCTTCGATCCGTGAGGCTGCCAGCCTCCTGTGTCTTCTCCCTTCGTGGGCCAGAATATTTGGTCCTGATATTATGTATATATTTATATATATATATATCATCTCTCAGCTTTGATGACCACCAAATTGATTTGATTATCTCTTTTCATAAATTAAAAGTTGATTTTTACTGTCAAATCACTAAGTTGTACGACAGTCGTATAGTAGTCTACAAAATAACAAACAGTACCTTTTGCAAATAATCTTAATTACCCAAATATGAAACCACGGTTCCCAGGCCCCTTGGTTTCGTCTCAAATTAAGTATGCACAAATTTAAAAACCGTCTTTGATTACTACCCATGCAAGGTATGGTGATTACAATCCAAAATAATCATGTCTGAATAATGTAAATTTATGCAACGATGAATTCTCATCTTCACTTCCCCCATCAGCTATATATATATATTCATTGTTAAGAAGGAGAATTACCTCATTTGCTTGAGCAAAGCGTCCATAGTTTGAGAGCAGATCTGTTCTGAAACCTTAGTGCTTGAGAAATATTGATTGGGTTAATCCATGGTTGGTCTGGTGTGTATTTGAAGGAGAAGGGCAGGGAGAAAAGAAAGGTCTATAAATCAAGGTTGGGTATGCTTTGCATGTTAGGCCTGGTTTTGAATCTTAATCATCTTATGAGTGAAGAAAAGTATTCTTTCTTTCCCGGATGCTTTGCTTTCAATGTGGAGAGCTTTATATAATCTCTTTTTCTTCCCTTTCGCACTTTTTTTTTTTTAAAAAAAAAAAATTCTCAATAAATTGTCATTGTTTAGCCTTCTGGGCAATGGAGATTACACTTCTCTGATAGTAAAAGGAATAGCCTTGGCTGCCCAGGCAAAAGAGATGCGAAGAGCACGATTTTAGAATTGCAAAGGATATGTGCTTTCGTTGAGAGTCGAACTCAAGACCTCCCGCTTACTAAACGGGTGCTCTAACCAACTGAGCTACGAAAGCAACTTGGTGGATTTTGAAAACTATTTGATTTTACTCCCTTTTTGTTTTAAAGCAATTATCAGTTTTAAAAAGATCGTGATTATTAATAGATATTTCCAACAATAAAAATGGTTGGTAAGAAATGATAAATACTTACATGACACAATTTCTCCTATTTAATTAAAAAATAATGATTCAGATTTGGAATAATTTATGACATATTTGTTTGTATTCTTTGTAAGTTTTTTTTTTTTTTTTTTTTTTTAATTTATTTATTATTTATTTTTTTAAAGATGAATATATACAAACAATTCAAAATGCAAAACATTTATTAACAAAATCAAAACCCAAAAATTGTTTTCATTTTTATTTTACATCATAACACTTTTTTAAATTTAAAAAAAAAAAAAAAAAAAAAATCTCTCAAAACACATTAATAAACATCCCATTAGGAATTTTAGGAAATCTTGATCCATTTTGAACTAATAATTTACTACCTTGCGAATTCGAGTTTTCCCTGTGCAGACTACAGTGTAAAACTCATATTTGGTGAAGACTTCACATAATTGAAATAGAATTTTTAGGTTTCTGCCACTTATTAATTATCATTTCCTAGGTTTTGATAAAAACCAACCAGATGCTTACCTTTGTTGCTGTGTATTAAAAAAAAAAAAAAAAAAAAAAAAGATGGGTGCTCATATGATATCACACACTCGTAGGACTGTAGGAGATGCCTTCAATTGTTGGAGAATGCAAGAACATGGAGCAGATGAAGCAAGCTCGAGTAAAGTAAGGTGTTTTTTTTTTTTTTTTTTCTTGGTAATTAAGCAGTTTCTTCCAACACAATTAAACCCAACTGCATCATCAAAGCTTTCACATGACGGGAGCCTTACCCGTTGATTTTGAAAATTTTTTCATGTATATATTGGCTTAACCCCCGTTATCGTTTTAGCCCCTCACATGAAAAATGATGATTCCGTCCCTGATGGCTTGCCATGATTTCGTGGCATGTCAGGATAATTGTTTCAACGAAGGCTTCATATGTTCTTTTATGTAGTTGACTGTATACTATATTCATTTGACTTCGTTTGCCGCTGTAAAAGTAAACCAGGAACACAATTTTAAAGACAAACTAAGAAGTCCGCTCTCTTTTGATTCATTCATATCTACAATACTGCGACATAGTTTCATCCTTCAGACATGGTTGGATCCGGCCTTCGTCCATCCATCTCCCGTCAGGTCCAGCAACCAGCCATCCTGTCCAAATAAATTTTAAACTGTTTGGTTATCTACTAGGACAAGTGAGTCCCAAAGTGGGGTCTCTCACATGTACTATCAAATTGCACAATAAGACTGGACTCTCTCCTACTACTCGCAATTCAGACATAAAATTAATATAGGTCCTTATCCGATAAGGCGATAAGACAGGACAATCAAATCAAGGTTGGAGTTTCACCAAGCAGCAAAGGTGGAATGCCTTGGGTACCAATAACCACAATAACGGCTCCCGACATGGCCGTGCAACTTCATAATTTCAGCTATAACAACGCTATGAAACAATTTTCCCACTTCATCTCTATATCACTGCATCCTCATGCAACGATTCAAAAATATACCATCAATTCCTAATTGAAGAGAAAGCATGAAATGAAACCATTTACAGTATAAGCAACTCCCTAGCAACACAAACTAATCATCAACGATATACTTTTTTTTTTTTTTTTTTTTGATAAGTAATAAGAAGTTTTATTAAAAGCGTAAAGCGTAATAAGAAGTTTCATGACACAACCATAGATGGACACAAAATAAATTTTCCCATTTCATTTCAGAGAATCAGATCAGCCATTTTGGCAATATACAAATAAGATATCTAACCTAGTAAAGAATAAGTTGATGTCTTGACTACACAAGGAACTCAGTGTCAGAAACCTCAAGGACTTTGTGAATGCCTATTGGGCTTACACCCGGACGGAATGCATTTCCTTCAATATACCTGTTAAAGAACATTTAATAAACAATAAATTAGCTCAATTCAATGTTCAAACTCAGAAACTGCATAACTTTCCAAGATCCGAGCGGTCAACAGAACTCACATTTCTTTCAAGAAGGGGTGTTTATAGAAGGCATCAGGAATTCTCCCTGTAAACTGGTTGTGATCCAAGTATCTGAAATTGAACCAAGGGATCTTTCAAAGTTCACACTAATACAATTTCCTTTGCAAACATACATCAACTGCAAAAATACAATGCATTGATTCATGTATCCAACAACTTCTAAAATAGATAAAAAGAGAGTGCATTCCATGAAATGCCAACTAAAAGATGTATGCCGGCACAGAAATGCAAGTTTATTCTGTAGCTAAAACAAGCCATGGGACTTGTTCAAAATGCATCTACATTTTCCACATTAAGAAAGGCAAAAGATAAATATCGCAGTCAAATTCTACAAGCTTTAAGAATGGTGGCATGAATCATCTAAAATACTGTAATACTGAAGGTTTCCAATTCTAATCAAAGGCAGCAACCAAGACACCAAGTTAGGAAGATAAGTGGGCTGCATAATTCTGGACAGACCGAGATGTGTAGCAGACATTTCATTAAATTTAATTAATACAGTTCTTGTTTCTGATAAAACACTGCCATGGGCACCATTACCAAGTAGGTGAAAATAATAACAAACTGAATGCTACAAAACTTAGAGAGGATTTAACTAAATCATGAGAATATTTAGTTAAAGGCAATCTTGCTCAAATGATTAAACGGAGCATCAACAGCGAAAATAAAAGGCAAAATCAGATTTTAAGATGGCAAGATTCATTACTTTTTTCATTTATAAAAGTAGTTATAACCTTACACGTAGGTCCAAGGTCAAGTTAATTCAGTCAGCAAGAGACTGAATAATCCATTTTAATATTTTAAACTGCCTACCTATCAAAAAATATATATTTTAAACTGCCTAACCATTTCCCAGGGAGAGAAAGAAAGATAGAGAAGAAAAATGGAGGAACCAGCATCCAGGCTGCTAGTTTAATGTGTTTTTACTACTACCAAAAGGGCATCAGATCCTTCACACTCCCATCTCTATGAAAGTATACCACAATAGTAACGAGTCAAATACGACTGGAATTACCAATAAAAAATCTGAAAGAAAACTCACAAGTAAATCAGTTTAGGAATATGAGCAAGTCCAGATGGTATTACTCCAGACATTTTATTGTAGGAGAGGTACCTGTGAATGTAAAACAATCAACAATAAGGAACAAATACATAGTAAGATAATATTCTGATATATAGTTTACAGGAATAAGAAATGTTCATATCAACAGAGAGGGAATAGAAGGAGCAGAAGGGGAAGGAGGGGGAGGGGGAGGAGGAGAAAGAACAAGCAATACTTACAAGATTTCCAAGTTGGACAAGTTTGCAAGCTGTGCCGGTATTCCTCCCGTTAAATAATTATTATTTAGATAACTACACAACAGATTTACTCAGAGAATTA